>NC_091286.1:398088233-398415242 GCF_032444005.1 Ranitomeya imitator | reverse complement strand
CTGTCTCGTTGCATTTCTCGGTATAAATTGTACAGTGTAGTAAATTGTATAAGCGTGAAGACATTGCTGTGAACCCTTGATGGTAGTAATATTCTTTGTTTAATAGCTGAGAGCTATTCCCTGCTTATCCAAGACCAAAGTATGTGAAGGCACTGTGAATTAGCATGAGTATTTCCGATACTGTTTCATGGCAACTGTCACCATCTTTTTTGGATCTGTGGCCGATTTGGCATTTCATATTAAAACTTACTTTTTTCCATTCAGGCCATTGGGGGTTAACCCCTTCCCGACCTGTGACACAGCGTATGCGTCATGAAAGTCGGTGCCAATCCGACCTGTGACGCATATGCTGCGCCACATCACAGAATGATCAAGTTCCTGCAGATTGGGTGAAAGGGTTAACTCAAATTTCACCCAACCTGGACAGGGGGAGTGGCTTTACCCGCACGTGGCTACGATCGCTCTGATTGGCTGTTGAAAGTGAAACAGCCAATCAGAGCAATTTGTAATATTTCACCTATGAAACTTGGTGAAATATTACAATCCAGCCATGGCCGATGCTGCAATATCATCGGCCACGGCTGGAGAGCCTGATCTGCCCCCGCCACCGACTGACAGGGGCGATCTGCCGCCGCCGTCAGTGTTTCCTACTCCTCCATCCTGTCATCCGCCCCCCCCATCCTCCCCTCCACCCCCCACCCCCCGCTGTTCGATCCCACCCCCCCACCCCCGTACTTACCAAGTCCCGGTGTCCCTCCGTCTTCTATGGGCGCCACCATCTTCCGGCAGATTCATTCCAGGTACATTTTGATCACTGTGATAGGTTCTATCACAGTGATCAAAATAAAAATAATAGTAAATAACCCCCCTTTATCACCCCATAGGTAGGGAACATAATAAAATAAAGAAAATTTGTTTATTTTTATTTTTCCCCTAGGGTTAGGGTTGCAATTAGGGTTAGGGTTGCAATTAGGGTTAGAATTAGGGTTAGGGTTAGAATTAGGGTTAGAATTAGGGTTAGGGTTGCAATTAGGGTTAGAATTAGGGTTAGGGTTAGAATTAGGGTTAGAATTAGGGTTAGGGTTAGAATTAGACTATGTGCACACGGTGCGGATTTGGCTGCAGTTTCCCATCACATTTACAGTACCATGTAAACCTATGGAAAACAAAATCCGCTGTGCCCATGGTGCCGAAAATACCGCTCGGTATTTTCCACAGCATGTCAATTCTTTCTGCGGATTCTGCAGCGTTTTACACCTGTTCCTGTATAGAAATCCGCAGGTGAAATTCGCACAAAAACACTGGAAATCCGCAGTAAATCCACATGTAAAACGCAGTGTGTTTTGCCTGCGGATTTTTCAAAAACTGTGCAGAAAAATTAGGAATTAGAGTTAAGATTAGGGTTAGAGGTGTTTTGGGGTTAGGGTTAGGCTTGTGGTTAGGGTTTGGATTAGGGTTAGGTTTGTGTTGGGGTTAGGGTTGTGGTTAGGGTTGGGATTAGGGTTAGGTGTGTGTGTTGGGGTTAGGGTTGTGCTTAGGGGTGTGTTGGGGTTACAGTTGTGATTAGGGTCATGGTTAGAGTTGGGATTAGAGTTAGGGGTGTGTTGGCGTTAGTGTTGGAGTTAGAATTGAGGGGTTTCCTCTGTTTAGGCACATCAGGGGGTCTCCAAACACGACATGGCGCCACCATTGATTCCAGCCTATCTTGCGTTTAAAAAGTCAAATTGTTCTTCCTTTCTGAGCCCCGGCGTGTGCCCAAACAGTGGTTTACCCCCACATATGGGGTACCAGCATACTCAGAACAAACTGGACAACAACTTTTTGGGTCCAATTTCTCCTGTTACCCTTGTGAAAATAAGAAAATGGCGGGCTAAAAAAATATTTTTGAGGAAAGAAAAATGATTTTTTATTTTCACGGCTCTGCGTTATAAACTTCTGTGAAGCACTTGGGGGTTCACAGTGCTCACCACACATCTAGATAAGTTCCTTGGGGGGTCTGGTTTCCAAAATGGGGTCATATGTGGGGGGTTTCTACTGTTTAGGCACATCAGGGGCTCTGCAAACGCAACGTGTGACACCCGCAGACCATTCCATCAAAGTCTGCATTTCAAAACGTCACTACTTCCCTTCTGAGCCCCGACTTGTGCCCAAATAGTGGTTTACCCCCACATATGGGGTATCAGCGTACTCAGGACAAACTGGACAACAACTTTTGGGGTCCAATTTCTCCTGCTACCCTTGTAAAAATAAAAAATTGCGGACTAAAAAATCATTATTGAGGAAAGAAAAATTATTTTTTATTTTCACGGCTCTGCGTTATAAATTTATGTGAAGCACTTGGGGGTTCAAAGCGCTCACCACACATCTAGATTTGTTCCTTGGGGTCTAGTTTAGAGGTATCGGTGTACTCAGGAGAAATTGCCCAACAAATTTTAGGATCCATTTTATTCTGTTGCCCATGTGAAAATGAAAAAAATTGAGGCTAAAAGAAAATTTTTGTGAAAAAAAGTACTTTTTCATTTTTACGGATCAATTTGTGAAGCACCTGATGGTTTAAAGTGCTCTTTATGCATCTAGATAAGTTCCTTGGGGGGGTCTAGTTTCCAAAATGGGGTCACGTGTGGGGGAGCTCCAATGTTTAGGCACACAGGGGCTCTACAAACGCGACATGGTGTCCGCTGATGATTGGAGCTAATTTTTCATTCAAAAAGTCAAATGGCGCTCCTTCCCTTCCGAGCCTTGCCGTGTGTCCAAACAGTGGTTTACCCCCAGATGTGAGGTATCGGTGTACTCAGGACAAATTGGACAACAACTTTCGGGGTCCAGTTTCTTCTTTTACTCTTGGAAAAATAAAAAAATTGTTGCTAAAAGATCATTTTTGTGACTAAAAAGTTAAATGTTAATTTTTTCCTTCCATGTTGCTTCTGCTGCTGTGAAGCACCTGAAGGGTTAATAAACTTCTTGAATGTTGTTTTGAGCACCTTGAGGGGTGCAGTTTTTAGAATGGTGTCACTTTTGGGTATTTTCAGCCATATAGACCCCTCAAACTGACTTCAAATGTGAGGTGGTCCCTAAAAAAAGTTTTTGTAAATTTTGTTGTAAAAATGAGAAATCGCTGGTCAAATTTTAACCCTTATAACTTCCTAGCAAAAAAAAATGTTGTTTCCAAAATTGTGCTGATGTAAGGTAGACATGTGGGAAATGTCATTAATTAACTGTTTTGTGTCACATAACTCTGGTTTAACAGAATAAAAATTCAAAATTTGAAAATTGCGAAATTTTCAAAATTTTCTCCAATTTTCAATTATTTTCACAAATGAATGCAAAAATTATCGACCTAAATTTACCACTATCATGAAGCCCAATATGTCACGAAAAAACAGTCTCAGAATCGCTGGGATCCATTGAAGCGTTCCTAAGTTAATACCTCATAAAGCGACACTGAATTGCAAAAAATGGGCAGGTCATTAAGGTCAAAATAGGCTTGGTCATAAAGGGGTTAATGTCAGTTTCCCCCCCCCGGTGGCCGCTGGTGTAGTTACATTGCTACCTAGTCTGCTGATGTGGTTAGTGACCACTCCCACCATCCCTCAAAAGGTCACCTGATGCATCAGCTGACTGTTGTTTATACAGGTCCTTTTGGATACCAACTGTGCTGAAGACTGAAGGTTGCTGGTTCAGTGGTGCTTCAGTTGAAAGCTGTTATTTGGTGCCTGACTCTGTAGTGCGGTGCATTTCAGCAGAGAAAAGCGAAGTGGTGTTTTGTGTTTCCTTTTCCCTGTGGTGTTTGTCTTACCTTACCTTGTGTTATTTTAGTGCAGCGGTGGGACCAGTGTTCTCACTTGCCAATTCCCTACTTAAGGGTAGGAGCAGGGCAAGTGAGGCTTTAGGTATCCTGCTCGGTGATGGGGTGAAAGAACCCATATAGGGACGTTAGGGAGATTAGGATGCAGCCTCAGGTGAGTGCAGGTTGTGTCCATTTCCCCGTTACCTATTGTCAGGGACCACCGTTGTTATTGTGTCCCCAGTGTACCCTTTTGTGTTTCGCCGTTTTGTGACCCTCCACTGGTCTGGTCGGGTCATGCTAGGACAGTCACTTCTTGACATTATAACCAACCATCCCATTTTTTTCTGGTGAGCTGTGGCTCAAATGCAGGCCTTTGCAAAACTACTTCAGACCCTCACTGAGGAGTTTAAGGTGCTGCGTGGTAAGGTGGTGCAGCCGCTGCAGCAGTCGGTGGGATTTTGGGCTTCAGCCCAGGTGCAGGTTCAACCAGAACCCAAGATATCTCTTCCTGACAGGTTCTCTGGAGGGAGAGATACATTTTTGGTTTTTCAGGAAGCCTGTAAATTGTACTTCAGGCTCCACCCTCGTTCATCAGGGAGTGAGGAACAGCGTGTGGGGATTATAATATCTCTTCTTAACATTGATCCTCCATCTTTACGGTCCATGGACGAGTTTTTTTGCAGCATTGTCTCTTGTGCATGGGGATCCAGATGGTGTTGCCCTGGCGGAAACCTGTCTGCGTAAAATCAAGCAGGGGGGTCAGCCGGCTGTGGAGTACTACTCGGAGTTCATGAAGTGGGCCAATAACACACAGTGGAATGACCCTGCCCTTAGGAGTCATTTTAGACAGGTTCTGTCTCCAAGGTTGCAGGATACTCTTGTGCAGTTTGCTGCCCTGAGGTCGTTGGAGGCCACCATGCCCCTTGCCATCCGGGTAGATAGACGCTTGAGGGATAGACATACACCAAATGTGCCCCCGGTAGTCCTTGCTAGTGAGGGGGACACACCTGAGCAGGCGGACGAACCCATGCATGTGGGAGGAGTTGGTTCCCAAATGGGGTTGCCTGCGTTTCGCCGTGGTGTGGGGGCATGTTATTACTGTGGGCAGACTGGTCATTGCATCGATGTCTGCCCAGCTCGCCCCAAAATACCTGTACCACCTAAGAAGCTGCGTCCCCTAGGTCATGTGGAGGGAGGCGATCAGGGAGTTTATATTTCCTCCATTTCTTCCCCTCAGTGTACCTTGTCAGCTGAAGTGGTGGTTGGCTGGGTAACTGAGTGTATACCAGTGCTTGTGGACAGCTGTCAATCTGGTGGATGCTCATTTTGTCCAGACTCATGGCCTGAAGTGTAGGACTATAACTAAACCCCTAAGCGTCCCGGTTATTGACTCCATACCACTCAGCCAGGGGTGGGTGACCCAAGTCATGGATGATATACACCTGCGTATAGGCACTCCTCGTGAGGAGTTCCTGTTGTGCTACATCTTGGGAGGAATGCCTACACCCATTGTTTTGGGATTATAGGCACTCCTCGTGAGGAGTTCCTGTTGTGCTACATCTTGGGAGGAATGCCTACACCCATTGTTTTGGGATTCCCTTAGTTGAAAAAACACAACCCTGTCATAGATTCACGTTCAAGGGAAGTGGTCAGCTGGGATCAGTCATGTGAGGGCTGCTGCCCGTGGGCTACTGTCTCTGCCATCCTTCTATAACCTACCCCTTCTTCAGTTGGGGCAGCAGAGTTGCTGCCAGGGAGTAGGGGCAGGACTCAACCCTCATCACAAGCTAATCCTGAGTGCTGGAGTCCTCTTAGGAGTAGGGGTCAGGGGAGGGTGGTGGTTCCCTCTGAGCTTTTATGGGGATGTGAATGTGGCGACACAGGGGGATGCCTCTGTTGTCGATTCCTCGAAGAGTTCACAGTCTTGTAGCAAACGTATGTGTGGCAATAAACATTTAGGTCCGGACCTGTGTGTGAATGAGTACGTATGGGTGTCCACCAAAAACGGGTGGACGTGTGCAACTGGGACCTGGAGTTCCAGGGTGATCAGGCCGTATCAGGTGTCGGCCATTCTCAGCCCAGGGACTTTCCAGATGGAGTTACCTCCAGTTATGAATGTACACAACTCATTCGCCAGGGAGGCTGTTATGGACATGGTGGTTAGGAGCACCCGGAACGACCTGATTGTTAAACTCACACAGGACAAGCTCTGGGAAGTGGGAGCTCTGCTGACTGCAACCCCTAATCCTATCACACAACTAGAAATAGCAGTGGAGCGTACCTAACATGACCTAGATGCCTCTTCACAGTCTAAGAGCTAACTAGCCCTAAAGATAGAAAATAAAGCCTACCTTGCCTCAGAGAAATTCCCCAAAGGAAAAGGCAGCCCCCCACATATATTGACTGTAAGTTAAGATGAAAGTCACAAACACAGAGATGAAACAGGTTTCAGCAAAGGGAGGCCAGACTTACTAAACAGACTGAGGATAGGAAAGGTATCTTTGCGGTCAGCACAAAAAACTACAAAAGACCACGCAGAGTGTGCAAAAAGACCTCCGCACCGACTCACGGTGCGGAGGTGCCACTCTGCATCCCAGAGCTTCCAGCTAGCAAGACAAAATCATGATAGCCAACTGGACAAGGAAACAATGAACAAATAAATAACTAGCAGGGACTTAGCTTCTGCTGGAGTAGACAGGTCACCAGAAAGATCCAGGAGCGAACTGAACCAGTACAAGAACATTGACAGCTGGCATGGAGTAACGATCTGAGTGGAGTTAAATAGAACAGCCAGCCAACGAATAAACTACGTCACCTGTAGAAGGAACCTCAGAAGCAGCAGCTCCACTCACAGCCACCAGAGGGAGTCCATGGACAGAACTCGCCAAAGTACCATTCATGACCACAGGAGGGAGTTCGAAAACAGAATTCACAACAGTACCCCCCCCCTTGAGGAGGGGTCACCAAACCCTCACCAGAGCCCCCAGGCCGATCAGGATGAGCCAAATGAAAGGCACGAACTAGATCGGCAGCATGAACATCAGAGGCAAAAACCCAGGAATTATCTTCCTGACCATAACCCTTCCACTTGACCAGGTACTGGAGTTTCCGTCTCGAAATACGAGAATCCAAAATCTTCTCCACCACATACTCCAACTCCCCCTCGACCAACACCGGGGCAGGAGGATCAACGGAGGGAACCATAGGCGCCACGTATCTCCGCAATAATGACCTATGGAACACATTATGGATGGCAAAAGAAGCTGGAAGGTCCAAACGAAATGACACAGGATTAAGAACTTCAGAAATCTTATATGGACCAATGAAACGAGGCTTAAACTTAGGAGAGGAAACCTTCATAGAAACATGACGAGATGACAACCAAACCAAATCCCCAACACGAAGTCGGGGACCAACACAGCGCCGGCGGTTAGCGAAACGTTGAGCCTTCTCCTGGGACAATGTCAAATTGTCCACCACATGAGTCCAAATCTGCTGCAACCTGTCCACCACCGTATCCACATCAGGACAGTTCAAAGGCTCAACCTGCCCTGAAGAGAAACGAGGATGGAAACCAGAATTACAGAAAAAAGGCGAAACCAAAGTAGCCGAGCTGGCCCGATTATTAAGGGCGAACTCAGCCAAAGGCAAGAAGGACACCCAATCATCCTGATCAGCAGAAACAAAGCATCTCAGATATGTCTCCAAAGTCTGATTAGTATGTTCGGTTTGGCCATTTGTCTGAGGATGGAAAGCCGAAGAAAAAGACAAATCAATGCCCATCTTAGCACAAAAGGACCGCCAAAACCTCGAAACAAACTGAGAACCTCTGTCCGAGACGATGTTCTCCGGAATGCCATGCAAACGAACCACATGCTGGAAAAACAATGGCACCAAATCAGAGGAGGAAGGCAATTTAGACAAGGGTACCAAATGGACCATCTTAGAGAAGGGATCACAAACCACCCAAATGACCGACATCCTTTGAGAGACAGGGAGATCTGAAATAAAATCCATGGAAATATGCGTCCAGGGCCTCTTCGGGACCGGCAAGGGCAAAAGCAACCCACTGGCACGAGAACAGCAGGGCTTAGCCCGAGCACAAGTCCCACAGGACTGCACAAAAGAACGCACATCCCGTGACAAAGAAGGCCACCAAAAGGATCTAGCCACCAAATCTCTGGTACCAAAGATTCCAGGATGACACGCCAACACCGAACAATGAACCTCAGAGATAACTCTACTAGTCCATCTATCAGGCACAAACAGTTTCTCCACTGGACAACGGTCAGGTCTATCAGTCTGAAACTTCTGCAGCACGCGCCGCAAATCAGGGGAGATGGCAGACAAAATTACCCCCTCTTTGAGAATACCCGCCGGCTCAGGAACACCCGGAGAGTCAGGCACAAAACTCCTTGACAGGGTATCAGCCTTCACATTCTTAGAGCCCGGAAGGTACGAAACCACAAAATCAAAACGGGAGAAAACCAACGACCATCGAGCCTTTCTAGGATTCAACCGTTTGGCAGACTCGAGATAAGTCAAATTCTTGTGATCCGTCAAGACCACCACGCGATGCTTGGCTCCTTCAAGCCAATGTCGCCACTCCTCGAATGCCCACTTCATGGCCAACAACTCTCGATTGCCAACATCATAATTGCACTCAGCAGGCGAGAATTTTCTAGAAAAGAAGGCACATGGTTTCATCACCGAGCCATCAGAACTTCTTTGCGACAAAACAGCCCCTGCTCCAATCTCAGAAGCATCAACCTCGACCTGAAACGGGAGCGAAATATCTGGCTGGCACAACACAGGGGCAGAAGAAAAACGACGCTTCAACTCCTGAAAAGCCTCTACAGCCGCCGAGGACCAATTGACCACATCAGCACCTTTCTTGGTCAAATCAGTCAATGGTTTAGCTACACTAGAAAAATTAGCGATGAAGCGACGGTAAAAATTAGCAAAGCCCAGGAACTTCTGCAGGCTCTTCACAGATGTTGGCTGAGTCCAATCATAAATGGCCTGAACTTTAACAGGGTCCATCTCGATAGTAGAAGGGGAAAAAATGAAACCCAAAAATGAAACCTTCTGAACCCCAAAGAGACATTTCGACCCCTTCACAAACAAGGAATTCGCACGAAGGACCTGGAACACCATTTTGACCTGCTTCACATGAGACTCCCATTCATCCGAAAAGACCAAAATATCATCCAAATATACAATCATGAATCTATCCAGGTACTCTCGGAAGATGTCATGCATAAAGGACTGAAACACAGATGGAGCATTAGAAAGCCCGAATGGCATAACCAGGTACTCAAAATGGCCCTCGGGTGTATTAAATGCTGTTTTCCATTCATCGCCCTGTTTAATTCGCACAAGATTATACGCCCCTCGAAGATCTATCTTGGTGAACCAACTAGCCCCCTTAATCCGAGCAAACAAATCAGACAGCAGCGGCAAAGGGTACTGAAATTTGACTGTGATCTTATTAAGAAGGCGGTAATCAATACAAGGTCTCAAAGAGCCATCCTTCTTGGCCACAAAAAAGAACCCTGCTCCCAACGGTGATGATGACGGGCGAATATGACCTTTCTCCAAGGATTCCTTTATATAACTCCGCATAGCGGCGTGCTCTGGCACAGATAATTTAAACAGTCGGCCCTTAGGAAACTTACTATCAGGAATCAAATTAATAGCACAATCGCAATCCCTATGAGGAGGTAAGGCATCGGATTTGGGCTCTTCAAATACATCCCGGTAATCTGACAAAAACTCAGGGACTTCAGAAGGAGTGGAAGGTGAAATTGACAGCAATGGAACATCACCATGTACCCCCTGACAACCCCAGCCGGACACAGACATAGATTTCCAATCCAATACTGGATTATGGACCTGTAGCCATGGCAACCCCAAAACGAGCACATCATGCAGATTATGCAACACCAAAAAGCGAATATCCTCCTGATGTGCAGGAGCCATGCACATGGTCAATTGAGTCCAGTATTGAGGCTTATTCTTGGCCAAAGGCGTAGCATCAATTCCTCTCAATGGAATAGGATACTGCAAGGGCTCCAAGAAAAAACCACAGCGCCTGGCAAACTCCAAGTCCATCAAATTCAGGACATCGCCTGAATCCACAAATGCCATAACAGAATAGGACGACAGAGAGCAAATCAGAGTAACGGACAAAAGAAATTTAGACTGTACCGTACCAATGGTGGCAGATCTAGCGAACCGCTTAGTGCGCTTAGGACAATCGGAGATAGCATGAGTGGAATCACCACAGTAAAAACACATTTCATTCCGACGTCTGTGTTCTTGCTGTTCCACTCTGGTCAAAGTCCTATCACATTGCATAGGCTCAGGCCTATGCTCAGAGAATGCCGCCAAATGGTGCACAGCTTTGCGCTCACGCAAGCGCCGATCGATCTGAATGGCCAAGGACATAGACTCACCCACACCAGCAGGAGTGGGAGATCCCACCATGACATCCTTAAGGGCTTCAGAAAGAACCTTTCTGAAAATTGCCGCCAGGGCACAGTCATTCCACTGAGTAAGCACAGACCACTTTCTAAACTTCTGACAGTACACCTCCGCTTCATCCTGACCCTGACACAAAGCCAGCAAGATTTTCTCCGCCTAATCCACTGAATTTGGTTCATCATAAAGCAATCCAAGCGCCAGAAGAAATGCATTAACATCACGCAATGCAGGATCTACTGGCGCAAGGGAAAATGCCCAGTCTTGAGGGTCACCACGCAACAAAGAAATAATGATTTTTACTTGTTGAACGGGGTCACCAGAGGAGCGGGGTTTTAAAGCTAGAAACAGTTTACAATTATTTTTGAAATTCAGGAATTTAGATCTATCCCCAGAAAACAAATCAGGAATTGGAATTCTAGGCTCTAACATCGGATTCTGAACCACAAAATCTTGAATGTTTTGTACCCTTGCCGTGAGATGATCCATATCTACACCTGTGTCCTGAACCACCCAGAGGTTAAGGGGAAAAGAAAGACAAAAAACACTGCAGAGAAAAAAAAATGGTCTCAGAACTTCTCTTATCCCTTTATTGAGATGCATTAATACTTTGGGCCAGCTGTACTGTTATGGACATGGTGGTTAGGAGCACCCGGAACGACCTGATGGTTAAACTCACACAAGACAGGCTCTGGAAAGTGGGAGCTCTGCTGACTGCAACCCCTAATCCTATCACACAACTAGAAATAGCCGTGGAGCGTACCTAACACGACCTAGACGCCTCTTCACAGCCTAAGAGCTAACTAGCCCTAAAGATAGAAAATAAAGCCTACCTTGCCTCAGAGAAATTCCCCAAAGGAAAAGGCAGCCCCCCACATATATTGAGTTAAGATGAAAGTCACAAACACAGAGATGAAACAAGTTTCAGCAAAGGGAGGCCAGACTTACTAAACAGACTGAGGATAGGAAAGGTATCTTTGCGGTCAGCACAAAAAACTACAAAAGACCACGCAGAGTGTGCAAAAAGACCATTGACAGCTGGCATGGAGTAACGATCTGAGTGGAGTTAAATAGAACAGCCAGCCAACGAATAAACTACGTCACCTGTGGAAGGAACCTCAGAAACAGCAGCTCCACTCACAGCCACCAGAGGGAGTCCATGGACAGAACTCGCCGAAGTACCATTCATGACCACAGGAGGGAGTTCGAAAACAGAATTCACAACAGGGGGCGCTCTGGAGAGTTGTGGCACCACCGGAGCCTTCGTTGTTGGCATTTCAATTAGGCCACGTTTGCCATAAACCTGAAGGTCTGGTGAACTTTGGTGGATTGTGTCCTCCTCACCGAAGGTTATTTTCTGGTGAGGCCCGGTGTTGAGGGTCCAAAGGCCCCTCTTTGAAAGGGGGTTCTGTCACGATCCATTTTTGTATCTGTGGCAGATTGGGCGTTTCATATTAAAAAAAAATTCCTTTCAGACCATCGGGGGTTAATGTCTGTTTTTTCCCCCCAGTGGTCGCTGGTGTAATTACATTGCTGCCTAGTCTGCTGTTGTGGTTGTGACCTCTCCCACCATACTTCAATAGGTCACCTGATGCATCAGCTGACTGTCGGTTATACAGGTCCTTTTGGATGTTCTGAAATGTGCTGATGACTGGAGGCTGCTGGTTCAGTGGTGTTTCAATTGAATGCTTTAATTTGGTGTCTGTCTCTGATGTGCGGTGCATTTCAGCAGAGAAAAGCTAAGTGTTGTTTTGTGTTTCCTTTTCCTTGTGGTGTGTCTTACCTTGTGTTGTTTTAATGCGGCACCAGTGTCTTCACTTGCCAATTCCCTTAGGGGTAGGAGCAGGGCTAGTGAGGGTTTAGGTTTCCTGCTCGGCGACGGGGTGAAAGAACCCGTATAGGGATGTTAGGGAGATTAGGGTGCAGCCTCAGGTGAGTGCAGGAGGTTTCCATTTCCTCGTTCCCTATTGTCAAGGACCACCGTTGTTATTGTTTCCCCGGTGTACCCTTTTGTGTTTCGCTGTTTTGTGACCATCCACTCTTCGGGTCGTGTCATGCTAGGACAGACAGAAACATTCTTGTCACAACTTGTATGTGTTTGTATATTGATTATGTGGCTTCTTCTACTGGACAAATATGTTCATATGTTATTCTTTTGTCTTTGGCATGTTGTTTCCACTTGTTATCTCAGTAGTTAACTCACGCCCAAACACTGTGCTGTCATCCCCATTGCTCCTCTGCAGGTTTGTCATTGCACTTTCAGAAGCAGTAAATCCAGCTGAGTGGTTCATCCATCTAGGAAGTACGAACCACTAGTAAATTCATAAATGAACATTTTGCTTGATCATTTTGCTTTTAATTTTTAGTTTTTTTGTGTAAGGATTTTATGAGAATAGTTAATTTCTTTATAGTAGTTACAACCCTGAATGCAGGATCAATTAGTTACAGTGAAAAAATGATGAGTCTTTAAAAGCCCTGCAGGTATAGTAGTAAATAGTATACATTACATATACTGCAGGGCATCCTATTTCAGGTTTCTTTTGCACATAATATATATATTTTTTTTTTTACTTCTGCTCAAAATTCCATGAACTGCAATCCTTTTTTTTCTCAATGGATGCGGTTTCATCACACACCAATTGAAAGGCGCAGGATGCGTTGTTAAGACTTTCAAGAAATATATCACAGAAAAAAAACAGCTACCATTCATGTAGGGTAGGGGTGGGGAATAGGAATATTAAGTGGGCCATTTGAATATTTATACCATCCTTCGGGGGCCATACAAACTCTGCCCACAAAGTACATACTGACTCTGGCACTGGTGTCAGGACGTAATCTTTGATTGCATGCCCTTTCAGTGTTCAGTGAACACTGCGTGTGTGCTAACAGAGCAAGAAGAAATTAATGAGCTGGTTGTAATCAAAATACAGCACCCTGCCCAAGAATGCGGTCCCTGAGAATCTGCCTGGGGGCCTGATAAAATGTCATCGAGGGCCGTAAATGTAGGGGGTGGTTGCTGAGTATTAAAAATGCACATAAATGAGGCTTGCATGGGCCTCCAGTCACAAAGGTACTTTGATATTCACAGTGTCTGGCTTACAGGATATTGATGATGCCCATACTATTAGGTGAGGTGTGCTGCCCAGCACTATATAAGTGCACCCCACAAGGCAAGTAACCCCAGTATACCCAACCTACAGTAAAGGGCCTAGCTGCATCCTGCATAAAATTGGAAAACTGCAAATAAAAAGATAGAAAATTATGTATAAAATACATGAGGTATTGGTCAATATTTTGGCCAAAATACGTAGCCTCGCAACCCACGTCAACGGCCCTCATACTTGCGAGTCCCTACATTACATTAAAAAAAAATCGCTCACTTAGGACATACATTCCAGGTCATATTACCAATACACTAGCAGGATGCAGCAGACCCCCATGATAAAGGAGGCAGGGGCAGCACATGTGCAAAATACTGATGGATCAACCACACACATTCATGGAGCGGGTGGTTGCTGAGTATTTAAAATGCACCCAGATGAGGCTGCATGCATGGGATGCATTGTTAAGACTTTCCACTGCACTCCCCATGTCTCTTCTGACATTTTGGCGAAGAGGAGAACGGGTCACTGATACGGATGGGAGAGCAGTCAAAGGACATTAGGTTTAGCGATTTTTCAGCAGAAAATGCATAGCTATATTTTAGGGAGGTTAGGTGTTGTGAATTCTGTTGTTAAGCTCCCTCCTGTGGTCATGAATGGTAATTCGGCTGGTTCTGTCCATGGGCTTCCTCTGGTGGTTGTGAGTGGGGCTGCGGCTTCTGAGGTTCCTTCCACAGGTGACGAGGTTAATTCGTTAGCTGGCTGCTCTATTTAACTCCACCTAGATCATTGCTCCATGCCACCTGTCAATGTTCCAGTATTGGTCTAGTTCGCTCCTGGATTGTTCTTGTGACCTGTCTTCCCAGCAGAAGCTAAGTTCCTGCTTGTTTTTCTCTGTTTGCTATTTTTTCTGTCCAGCTTCCTATTTTGATTTTTGTCTTGCTTGCTGGAAGCTCTGGGACGCAGAGGGAGCGCCTCCGCACCGTGAGTCGGTGCGGAGGGTCTTTTTGCGCCCTCTGCGTGGTCTTTTTGTAGTTTTTTGTGCTGACCGCAAAGTTACCTTTCCTATCCTCTGTCTGTTCAGTAAGTCGGGCCTCACTTTGCTAAATCTATTTCATCTCTGTGTTGGTAATTTTCATCTTAACTCACAGTCATTATATGTGGGGGGCTGCCTGTTCCTTTGGGGAATTTCTCTGAGGCAAGGTAGGCTTTATTTTTCTATCTTTAGGGCTAGCTAGTTCCTTAGGCTGTGACGAGGCGCCTAGGGAGCGTCAGGAGCGCTCCACGGCTATTTCTAGTGTGTATGATAGGATTAGGGATTGCGGTCAGCAGAGTTCCCACGTCTCAGAGCTTGTCCTGTATTATTAGTAACTATCAGGTCATTCCGTGTGCTCTTAACCACCAGGTCCATTATTGTCCTCACCACCAGGTCATAACAGTTAGGATTACTCTAATAAAATGTCTGTGAGTCCATCTTCAAGTGTAACTTTCACTATAGAAAAGAGATATGACTGGCACTGCACAGTGCTGCTGATTGGTGACGGTCCGGTTGCTGAGCTCTACCACCAATCAGTCAAAATACCACTCTGAAGTAAGCAGCTCCTGCATGAGATGTATGCACAGAGCTGTCTTCATGTTCAATTGTAAGTCTATGAGTCCGTAGACAGCTCTGTGAGACTAAATGTACAGACCCATATAGACTTACCCATATAGACTTACCATTGTGCCTGCACATGCAGCTCAGGTAGGAGCTGCAGATTTCAGAGGAGTATTTTGACTGACTGGTAGGGGTCTCAGGAGATGGACCCCACCTATCAGTAGCACTTGGCAACTTATATAAAAACTTTTTTAGTGACTGTAAGGCTGGAGTCACACGAGCGTATCACATCCGATGCAAGAACATCGAATGCAATATGCAAATGACTTTCAGCTCCTGCTCTGCTGAAAGCGGGAGCCAAGTTTCATGCCACTGTGCTCTGAGCCTCTCGCACAGAGAGAATCAGAGCACATCTGCGGAGAAATTAATTTCTCCATCTCCTCTGCCACCTGTGTCGGCATATATCGCACCGCACTCAGGTGATATCCGAGTGCTGTGTGTTGTCACTCGTACCCATAGTTTAGTGCGAGTGAGCCAAGTCTTGCTGCCAATTGCAGAATGCTGCTATTGTTCTCGCATGCCGATTCAGCATGAGAAAATAATTGTAGATCTGATCTGCCCCGTAGAGTAACACTGTGCTGAGTGCTGTGCAATGTTTAATCACATAGCACTAAGCCCTATTGTACGGTAGTGTGACTCCAGCCTTACACTTTCGATCCTTAAGAAGAAAGACACTTGGCCAAGATCTTCTGCCACTTCATTCATGTGATAATAACAAATATGTGTTTTTAATATTATTTATTATGATTAATAGTATAATCTTTAATTATTTATAACCAAATCAATGATTAGGTCCATGAATCAGCTTAGAATAGTGTTCAGGAGTAGAAAGATAAGAGTTAATAACTTGACATCAGCAGACAAATTTACTGTCAGATTTACTGGCCACCAATTCTGCAGTCTGCTATGTGCTGTGCCTCCCCAGCTCTGATTCCTACCTAGCGCCACCTTCTTCTACTGCCAGCTCACTTACTGTGTAGTCAAGCTAGTGAGCTGTCAGTCAAGCAGAAGAAGGTGGTGCTCCGCTTAAAATAGGCAGAAGCTCAGGAAGTGCTCTGATCATGCCCAGAGTACTTCATCCTCATTTGCATAAAGATTTAATCATGGATTTTTTTAGTTTTGGAGCTGCAAATTTTATAACTAAAAAGTACAAATTTGGTTTTCTTTCTTGGAGCTATATGACCATATATGCGGTTACAGGGTTTTTTAGTCACTACAGATTTCCTTTAATGGGCAATTGTCACAAGATAATCAATGTTATTTGCTTCACCTGAAATTGTCGTAATGGATTCACCAATGAGATGGCACAGTAGTCAGTCTTTGAGAATGACATCTTGTGTGACCATCTGTTATCCTGAACTTGGCAATACTATCTCAGTGTCTAATGTGCTGCAGCAGGATACCCTCTGATACATTTTCTGGAAGGTTTATTATTATACTTTGAAATTCGGTCTGTCACCATTTGGTCTGTTCACCGTAATTTCCTTACTGCTGTACCTATTGTGCATACATATGTACTGTTCATGTTATGCATTTCACAAGCAGCTTGAATAGATCAGTAAGCACAGGATAAAAAGTCAGCGATAGATTGCTGCTAGTATTTCAGAAGCTGTAGCATATAATATGATAGATTCGGTATGCTGAAAGATGCTGGAAATATTGGGAAGTGAACTAAATGTTTGTGCTGGAAATACAGAAGTTTCTCTTTTGGCAGCAAGGCCGATTGTTCATATCAGCTACATGTAGGACACATGTATTTAATCTCAGAAAGCCAGATTTAATGCTGTGTACAAACACTGGTTTGGAATAAAATGAAAACTACTATTAATATAACACTTGTGGCACTGTTCCTCCACCCACTGATAAAGCGCTGAGCGGAATTATAAAAGTCATTTTGTATGGCTTTATCCCAGTGCCCAGATTTTGTTTCATGATTCATCCCATACTGTACATCCCACACTAAACAGATGACTGCTGAGAAACTGGATGAATTATACAGTATAACACTATAGAAATATGTCTTTCACATAATCAGCATAAGTGTGTCTAATGGAGGAAAGCCTGTTGTAACCATCAATTAGCGTTAGTCTTAATGAGTTTGTCCTGCAAAAATAAAAGGATGAAACTTAAAAAAATAAATAAATAAATAAATTACTGTAAGAAATTTTAATCAAGAATAGATGCATTTTAGTATTCTACTGCATAGTCTGGGTGAATGTTCTGCTGTCTAAAGGTGGCCTGGACTGTTTTTCCAAAATGAAGAGCGCTGTCTAAGACCCCCTTTACATGTCCTGGTGATTCTTGTACAGGAAAAAACAGTACCTGTGTGATCCTTGGTCCATGTATGGCTGTGTGCTGCACCCGTGTGACATCCATATGTCCGTGTGGGTTATTGGATATTTTGCCCCCAGCAGTTCGCCCCCGGGTACATCCTGTTCGTGACGCCAAGTTGAGTCGCCGGCCAGGGCAGTGGGGTACTCGGTACCAGGACCGGTACTTGAAGGGGACGTCACGGTGGCTGCGACCTGGTACGTGACCCTGGGCACTCAAATAAAAGGGAAAAGTCTTTTAAGGGTTTGGTGACTAAAGTTTGTGTTCATGATTCAACCTGTAGTATTCGGTCAGTAGAGACCGACGCTGCTTAAAAGGGTCCTCTGGGGTGATGGTATGGCAGCTGGAAGGTATAACTTCCCACAGGTGAAGTAAATGTACCCGGGGGTGAACTGCTGTGGGTGAACTGCTGGGGGGGGGCAAAACATCCAAATTCCGTCCGTGTGCAGGGTCCGTGTGACATCTGTGTTCTATCAGTGTGACACGTATGAAATGCAGCATAGGTATTAAAGAATGTTATGTATTAAAGATGTTCAAAGATAGAGATAGTGATGAGGAACATGATAGATAGGCAGTTGTACTCAAAAGTTTACATACTCGGCAGAATTTTTGCTTTCTTGGCCTTTTTTCAGAGAATATGAATGATAAAACCAAAACTTTTTCTCCACTCATGGTTAGTGGTTGGGTGATGCCATTTATTATCAAACTACTATGTTTTCTCTTTTCAAATGATAATGACAACCCAAAACATGATCCTGATCAAAAGTTCACATACTGTTAGATGTCAAATTTCCGCCTCTGCACAGGGGGAATCTCGGACATCTCTGATGCAGTCTCCCATTCTTCTCCAGCCGCAGTGGAGCCTGCTCAGCAGAGACGTCAGTCCCAGCGACTGGCTCAAGCTGATACTGTGAGACTGGTTACTGCTGCCCTTCCAGGCTCTGCCTTTGTAGCCAGCACTGATCAGTAGCGAACAGGTCTTTCTGGGACTAAGTCCTGCTTTTCCCATACCGAGCATGCCCACGGGACGACCTCCCATTGGAGGTCGGGGATCACATGCTCAGGTCCTGTTGCGGCTTCTATTGGACCATCTGGAAGGTCCCGTAGCACTGCAGCTATAAAAGCTTCGCGTGGCCGCTCGGCCATGCGCTAGTGTATACTTTAAAATGTGTGTGTAGATGTGTGAAAGTCGCTCATTAATCATGGCCCTTCCTAGTGTTGTTGACTGCTCGCGAATGGTGAATGCTTGCTGTCTAGTGCCCGACTGTGCTATATGCACCTAACACACGATACTGCATCCTATTGTAGTGACCGCAAGTACGGCGCCGTGCGCTAATAGAGCGCTTTCCTGACCTAAGTCTGGGTGGTTAGTGGCATCCGCCAGAGCAGCACTGCACACACTCTTGTGGATTTAATTATTGTTTCCGCTTATTCTGACAACCCAGTAGCAGTGTCGAGCGCAAGAGGTCTAGAGGAACTCTCTCCCTGAGTTTTGGGATAGAGTTCTGTGGCTCTCTGCTTGCGCTCTTTGTACGGTACTGCAGCCCTGTGACGCAACAGGGTTTGCTTTCTTCATACCGGATGAAGCTAACCCGTGTGTTTATCCACATTACACCGCCGTATAGTCCGTCATTACTCAGCAGCAGGTTCCATCTCTGCACGGTGGACCCCGGGCTGCAAACGCACCTTATACCATCTTCCTAATTATTTGGTGCGTTCCGCTAGCCCTAACACATACATTGGTAATTTTGGACTAATAACATGCACATATGTTGATGCAAATGGGTTTGAATGGCTACTAAAGGTAACATCCTCACCTGTGAACTGTTTGCTTGTAATCAGTGTGTGTGCATAAAAGCTGAGTGAATTTCTGGTATCCAGACAGACTCTTACATCTTTCATCCAGCCACTGACGTTTCTAGATTGTGAGTCGTGGGGAAAACAAAAGAATTATCAATGGATCTATGGGAAAAGGTAGTTGAACTGTATAAAACAGGAAAGGGATACAAAAAGATATCCAAGAAATTGATAATGCCAGTCAGCAGCATTCAAACTGTGATTAACAAATGGAAAATCAGGGGCTCTGTAAAAATAAAACCACGGTCATGTAGACCAACATAAATGTCATCAACAACTGCCAGGAAAATTATTCGGGATGCAAAGAAAAACCCACAAATAACATCAGCTGAAATACAGGATTCTCTGAAAACTAGCGGTGTGGCTGTTACAATATGCACAATAAGGAGGCACTTGAAGAAAAATGTGCTGCATGGTCGAGTCACTAGAAGAAACCCATTACTGCACAAATGCCACAAAGTATCTCCACTACAATATGCAAAACAGCACAGAGACAAGCCTCAACATTTCTGGAAGAAGGTAATTTGGAGGTGGATCGCTGATGTTTTGGGGATGTGTTAACTACAAAGGCACAGGAAACTTGGTCAAAGTTGAACCAGAAGACTCACTCCTCTTGAGTGCGTGCTATAGACCGAATGATATTCAAATGACATCCATGACCTATGCAATAGATGTGTCTTTTCCTTCACCATATATGTTTCCATTAAGCATATTATTGCTGGTTGGTAAGTACGCAGCCATGAAAATATTGCGTATATTTTGGATGGGTCACCCAGTTCTCTGACATTCCACGCTATAATATTTACGTTTTTGGACAAAAAGCAAAGTATCTAGCATATGATATCACTATTTCCACTTGCAGAGAGAGCACACTGGCAGTAGCTGGTCATGCATGCAGTAGCTCCCTAACCCAACTACATATAAAATAGCTAATCACACATATAAACAACTTAATAGACATTTCTCTTATACTAGATGGAGGCCTGATGCGATCGCATTGGGTGGGTGGTGACGTCCCCCTCCTCCGCCGACCTGGAAGGTCCGGCGATGACCCGCTGGTAGTAATGCGCTAGGGCCTGGTACCACCAGCAGGTGTCATATTGGAATACCCATCACTTGGGTATTCCAATATGGCGGTCGGCGTACTTCCGGTGCAGCATGGTGGATTGTGAGATTTGAGGACATCCAGACGGAAGTGGATAACAGACAATTTAAGGCAATTATATAAATAGAAGAGGATTGAGTCTTTGTATGTTCCTGGAGTCGTATGACGGGCTGCCTCTATTGTTGTTATATAGCACACTGTCCATTTGAATTCCAGCCACTCCGCTTATCTAAACATGTATTAAGTGGCTACCTTCCACATAACAGACTGACATAAATTGAAAAATATTATATGCAGGGAAGGGGTAAAAAAGAAACCACAACCGTCCTCTTGTGTCAAGATCATACACTTCTCTGGGGTACCTGTTCTGTAGGTGTTTTTCCTTATTGTCCAGCCACACCAAGGCATCATGCGGGGTCTTTAAGATATGTATCTCTCCTTTTGCAGCTACTCAGAGTTTAGAAGGATAAAACATGGAGTAGGGCACTTGAATATCTCTCTGTCTTTTTTTTAATATCAAAAAATGTTGCTTGCCTTTTTTGTATTTATGCAGAAAAGTCCAGGTAAATGGAAGTTTTATATCCATTAATAGAGAGATCTTTAAGTCCCCTGGCTATTTTTAGAATAGCGTTTCTGTCACGGTAGTGCAGCATGCGGAAAATGACTGGATGTGGGGAGCACCTGGTTGGAGAGGTCTGCTGGGCACTCTGTGTGCTCTTTCAAATGCAAAAATGGACAAGAATGCCTCCTTTCCTATGGCGTTATACAGCCACTTTTCAAAAACATCCCACAGGATCCTTTCCTTCCACTTTTTCGGGGATCCCCACCTGCCTGTTATTATTTCTGCGCATCCTGTTTTCTAAATCGTCTGTTTTATACATCAGTAGGGAAATGTTCTGCACAAATTTACTTAACATCTCCAATGATTTAAGGAATTTTATCCTCCATGCATCCAACCCTCTTCTCCACACTTTCCTTCACTGTATGGAGGTTCTGTTTAATACAGTGAATATGCTCCTTCATGATGTCCATTTGTTCACTAGTCATTGCTAGGGTAGTGCTAGACAAGGAGACTGCTGCAAATACATCTCTCATAGTTGGTTGAGGGCCATCTTTCTGTGAGGGAGCACATAGCACAGACTTGCTCCCTTTCGTCTGCAGGGGTGATCTTTCCTCACATGATGTGTGTCTACACCATGTTGCCATCTTGTAACTCTTTTTCCATCCCCAGTTGCTGTTCAGTGCTATTGTGAGCATTCTCCAAACCTGATTGTGCATCAAGCTGCAGGGGAGTCACAGAAACTCTTGCAAAACGTTCTAGTCTTGCAACAGCATCTGCTGCTCTGTCTAGGGCTGGACTACCTCATGTAGGAATTATTTTGGAGGATTCATCTTCCCTCAGCTGGGTCTTCTCTCCCACTTCCCTGCTGTGTGTCATGATTTATCTCCTCAGTGATATCCCTGGAGCACAGACTGCAGTAAGAGGAGACATACTTGTTATTTCTGGGCTGAGTCTAAAGCTGGGTTGCTGTCCAGGTCACGCCCAATGGTGGTGTTCTTTTATAGACACCTCTCCTTTGCCAACCCCTGGTCTTGATGTCAGCTGACAATACAAAGCTGACATCAACCCCAATCCTATTACCCCACTTACTATCGCACTAGGGCAAGGGGAAAGAGCCAGATTTGGCGCATCTTATGGGCGCACCATTTCTAGGGTGTATGAGGGTTGTAGTTGATAGCCTTTGAGGAGGAACAATATCCCTTTCCTCTTCGCAGGCTATTAATATCAGCCCACAGCTGTCTGTTTAGTCTTTGCTAGTTAGATTTTATAGGGGGACCGTTGGTCATTTTTTTCTGTGGTCCCCCATAACCTCACCAGTAAAGGCTAAGCAAACACCTGTGAGATGTTACGACTAGCCCGGAACCAATTTTGGGATATTATTATAATAATAATCTTTATTTTTATATAGCGCTAACATATTCCGCAGCGCTTTACAGTTTGCACACATTGTCATCGCTGTCCCCGATAGGGCTCACAATCTAAATTCCCTATCAGTATGTCTTTGGAATGTGGGAGGAAACCGGAGTACCCGGAGAACATACAAACTCTTTGCAGATGTTGTCCTTGGTGGGGTTTGAACCCAGGACTCCAGCGCTGCAATGCTGCAGTGTTAACCACTGCGCCACCGTGCTGCCCGTATTGTCCACTTTCCCAGATTATTAACATTAACCCTAAGCAATAGGCTTTCCCTCTGCTTGTTATCAAAATTAAGTGGGAGCGCATGCCAGTTTGTTAATGTGACTCTATTTTGCACATGATGTACACAGCAGGTGCTGAATGCAACTCCCATCATTGTAGCTTGGTCGCACGATCCAATGTTTAGCGTAAGCTAAAGGCTACGTTCACATTAGCGTTTTGCGTGTTTGCGTCGGGTGACGCAGCGGCGACGCATGCGTCATGCGCCCCTATATTTAACATGGGGGATGCATGGACATGCGTTGTGCTGCTTTGTGCGACGCATGCGTTTTTTTTGCCGCAAGCGTCGGGCGCAGAAAACGCAACAAGTTGCATTTTTCTTGCGTCCAAATTTCGGCAAAAAAGGACGCATGCGTCGCAAAACGCAGCGTTTTTGCGTGCGTTTTGGTGCGTTTTTATTTGCGTTGTGCGTTGCGTCGCTGACGCAGCGGCACACAACGCAAATGTGAACGTAGCCTAAGCTGACCAAAAGTGATAGAGTTGTGAATTTTTAACACAGGTAAAGTACAATGATGTGTTTTCTACAATTTGTAAAATATTAAAGACTTTTTTTACTTGCTTTAAAACCCCTTTAAAACTTTTATGCATAAAAATGACATGCTTTGCAAAAAAGAAAAAAAAAAAGAGCATAAACCGCACATCCCAAAATCATACGTTGATCTAAAGCCGCTAGGCAAAACTTTATATAACTGAATATGAGGTTTTCAGTTTAACATTCTGATCAGACTGTATGAAGCCCACTGCCACTTCACGGCAAACCTCGTAGTGGGTCCTATCGCCCTAACGGAGCTGAGCCGTGCGGCGCCCACTGCCACAGCGGCAATGCACCAGCAGGGCAGACGGCCTGTTGCCCCACAGCACCCATGCTGCAAGACTGAGTCCCCATGACTCCAGGCCGCGCCGCCCCACCAGCACAAAGCCACAGCAACAATGGCCGCCACACAGCACCTGCACCAAAATGAAAGGAGCATTGAAACTCACCTTCCTCCATCTCTGCCTAAATGGATCATACCACATACTAGTGTCATCTGGAATAGTAAAAAGGCCATTGTGTAATATGACAAATAGAATGGAATGACTAAAATAGGCAAAGAATGTGCAGATTGGAGGGATTGCCAGAGTTGGACCTGACATCTCTACTTCAGGCTTGTGCTTGACACAGGAGGGCTTTTACTGCTTTGGGTTGTTATCCTTTCTGTGTATAAAGGGGCCTAGCAGACTGGCTTATTTCAGACAGATAATGATGCTGGCAAAGATATTATTTGCTTGTCTGCCAACCCCCTTTACACACAGCATTGGTCAGATGTGGTCACAAAAAAACTGTCTGTGTGGAGCAGGCAGAACAATAGGAGATCAAGGCAGCTATGCTAATGATTCTGAGATTAAAGTGTAGATCGAATGAAGAATACTTGATGTCTTCTAACATGGGAGTGCAGATATAATGTACTAGATCCCCAATCCTAATGGTCAACCATTGATTAATTAAAAAAATGGACAATGATCCAAAGCACAGTGAAGTGTGGGATAAACTGGTGGCCACAGTAATCACATTTTAACCTTACTAGGTTCCTGATCCATATCACGATGTAAAGAAATGTGCCATGAGGCAGACATGCTTCTAAAAATGTCATATTTAGAAGTTTCCTTAGAAAATTTTTAAAGCTCAATAGCTTGATATCTGAAAACGTAGTTTTTTAAAACCTGATGCATACTACTATTGTTCACAATCAGCGCTGACCACTGTTTTAGTTGTGTTAGTTGCCTATAATTGCTAATTTCATTTGTAAATCTGCCTCTGACATCATTTAGTTTCCTTCTTTTAGTTCCTGTGATTTTGTAAAGGTAGTCAATTCGGTAACTTGATTGTGACATGTCTTGGTTTGCTGTGTTTGCGCCAGTGATTGTGTTTGTGCCTGTTTTCTGTTTAGTTTTCTGTTTAGTTCTTTGTTTTAGACTGCTTTTGATTTGCACCAAATCTTCTTCTATTTGGGCCTTTTTAAGTATTTTTTATTAAATGTTTGCCATTGTGGGACTGGTTTTTGTTTTCCAAATGTTCATCAGTTGCAACTTATCAAAAAGTTGCAGTTCTTTTGCACAAATGTGCTACAGTTCCTCTGGAGTGATTTCTTTGTACTCCTAAAACATTTGTGTAAATAATGCAATATGTTAGCAGAACAAGTAAGAACAAATTAAAATCATTTTTTTTTATTTTGCTCACAATTTAAGGGAGTGCATGTAACACTATTTGAATCTGTTTCTGACATTCTAAATTTGCCAGTTATTTTGATTGTATTTTTTACTTCTGGTGTGCTTATTTCTGTTTTGAACCTTTGTGCTGCATCTAGGCTCTTGTACACCAACTACTCTTTTGAATAACCTCTTGGATATTTTTCTGGTTTTGACCCTGAACTCTTGTTTTACTCTTTCGTCTTACATGCTATCCTGACCCTCTGGACGGAACCACAGCTGAGCTCTGACTTTGTCCCTGATCTCGACGGAACCACAGCTGAGCTCTGACTTTGTCCCTGATCTGTGATTCTATGTCCCCATCTCTGATATTGACTCGACTTTCTGACTATTCTACCTTCAACTCTCTCGGCCTATCAGAAGCTACTTTGTGGATACAAGCCAGGGGCCCTTGCACAAAATGACTGTTTAAGGGTGAAAAACAGAGGTTCCTTAGGATCGTCTAACAGAAGTCTGTCAAAGGAAGCACTTTTTTAGTTGATAGTTTCCATTACAGTTAAATTAGAGAAAGGGAAGGCAACTAAAAGTAACAAAAATATTTGAATGGTAATTGATGAATCAAATAGAATACAGAAATATCTCTGGACTAGCATTGGGATCCTACTTGAATTTGGCACTTATACTGCTTTTTTGTTTGTTGAGCGGCATATGCTAGGATTTAAACCATTACTCCAAATTAGACTTGAGGAAAAGGATTCTCAAGACTAGTCCAGCAGTCATGTCAATAGTCTGTGGCTGCCATACGGGAACCTATGAACCGCCTCATACTTGCAGGTATCCTCAATGCTTCTTTTAATTACTAGGTTGGATCTAATGTCATGCACTCACCACGCTGTAAACATGATGTTGCGACGGACATACAAAGCAGAAGAGATGTCAGGGAGGAAAACTTTGGTTTGCCAGCCACAGACTATTGACATCGCTGCTGAACCAGGTTCTTGTGAATCTTTGCTCAACTCTCATCCAGGTATCTTTAGCTCAACCTGACGTTCTTTGAATGTTGGAAGAAGGGTCCAAGAGAACTGGGCTCCAGCACAAATGATAAAATGTTCAAACAAATCTTTTACTGTACATCTAAAAACTTGGTGAGAAAAAAAGAAAAAAGAGTAACTTTTCGTGTTTCAGGTTAGTTACCTTTAAGGTACCGTCACACTCAGCAACTTTGCAACGAGAACGACAACGATCCGTGACGTTGCAGCGTCCTGGATAGCGATCTCGTTGTGTTTAACACGCAGCAGCGATCTGGATCTCGCTGTGCCATCGCTGGTCAGAACTAGAAGTCCAGAACTTTATTTCGTCATCAGGTCGGCGTGTATCGTCATGTTTGACATCAAAAGCAACGACGCCAGCAACAAGCATAGGGGGCGTCGCAGCGTCTCCTTCTAGCCAGGTAGGCGTTTTACATTACAAAAGGAGACGCCCTCAGTCGCGACGGCCTGGGAGGTTATTCCTAGCTATGAATTGACCCTTCAATTTCTTGCCTGGATACCAGTGTTCCTATACTTCTTGCTCCATGCCCTGACCAAACAATGTTTACCAGGGTTCCTATGTGAATACAAGTGCTTTTCACACTGAATTGTCCTCCCTGGAAGATGAGCTGATAACCTGTTTACCTTCTTTGGATGTTGTACATGGTTTATTTTACCACATTTCAAACTAATTGTTATATGGTTCTCTCATCATTTTCCTATTTCTGACACCGCGTGGAAGATTGGGCTGAGAGCAAAATTGAAATCCTGCAAGCCTTTACTTTATTTAAGACATTTCTAGCAAACCTTTAAACTTAGAACTTCCTTCTTTCAGTAAAAATCTGACAAGTTTAGAAATGTTTATGTACTTCTGAGATATTTTAATAAACTGAATATAATAAGAAATTGTATGCTGTCACTTTGGATGAGTTTAATAGATCAGATATTTACTGACTGGATTTATAATGAATATCATTATCTGTCTGTGCTGGTAGACTCTTGCTTTAGAAGTGACATGCTGCTGATGTATTGTGCATGTGAATATGTACTTACTGTCATATTGCTTTTACTGTAGAAAACCATCACTAAATCTTTGAATATGCACTTCTATCTCTTCAGTTGGTCGTAGAGCTTTATAGTTGGTACTTAATCCAACTCTCTCCTTGGATAGAGAGAGCAGTGAAAATCATTTTCCTAAACCCAAATTTCTATAGTCCATGTTTCCTATAAATCATTTATGACAACTGATTATAATGATGATTTAGTATCAAAATATATGGTAAGGTAAGATTTAAAATGTATTACTATATATTATTACATATACTGTGGTCTAAAAAATTATTTTAATGCATACAGTGGCCTGTAAAAGTTTGGGCACCCCTGTTATTGGGCACTGTTATTGTGAACAAGCAGCAAGTTGAAGAGGAAGTCATCTCTGAAAGGCCATAAGTTAACAATGACACATTTGCTTTGCATTTTAGGCAAAAAAAAAAAAAATTTACATTTAAAAAATTACAAAGGAAAATGATCCGATGCAAAAGTTTGTGCACCCTTGGAGATTTGACAACTTTGACCAATGTTGCAGACCTTAATTAGCCTGTTGGGGTTATGTCTTGTTCGCTATCATTGTTGGGAAAGGCCAGGTAATGCAAATTTCTCAGCTTTATAAAAAAACAACCTCCTCTAACCTTTTGCCAGAAACAGCAGCCATGGATCTTCTATGCAGGCTGCCTAGCACTCTGAAAATGAGAATGGTGGAGGCCCACAAAGCAGAAGAAGGCTATAGGATAGCAAAACGTTTTCAAGTTGCCCTTTCGTTTTGAAATTTAATTAAGGCATGGCAGTTAAATGGAACAGTCAAGGTCAAGATAAGGTCTGGAAGACCAATCAAAATTTCAGTGAGAGCTGCTCATAGGATTGCTAGAGAGGCAAACTAGAACCCCCACTTGACTGCAAAATATCTACAGAAAGATTTAGCAGACTCTGGAGACATGGTACATTGTTCTACTGTTCATAAACATCTGCACAAATATGGCCTTCATGGAATAGTCATCAGAAGAAAACCTCTCCTGCATCCTCACCATAAAATTCAGCATACAGTATACAAAAGAACATCTAAACAAGCTTAATGCATTTTGGAAACAAGTCTTGTGGACTGCTGAGGTTAAAATAGAACTCTTTGGCCACAATGATCAAAGGTATTGTCATGGGGTTTCCGCGACAGTGTGGATCCAGAAGACCGCAGCATCTGATTGCTTCTACTCCGGCGCTGAGAAGAAGCACTTCTCCTTTATTTTAAATGTGTTTATTCTTTCTGGCAGAACAGGGGTTAATCGGCCATGTTGGAAATCCCTGTGCTCGCAGCTGAGGTCTGTTAGCCACTCCTTTGCCCTTTTATAATCTGGGCTCTGATACAAATCCTTGGAGAGTTGGAGGAGTTATGCGTCCTTCGCAAAGAACATCATGCCTAATTCCAGCTTTGCTGAAGCATCCCCAGATGATCACCGATCCTCCACCAAATTTCACAGTGAGTGCAAGACACTCTGGCTTGTACGCCTCTTCAGGTCTCCGTCCAACCAGTAGACGACCAGGTGTTGATCTGGAGATGCTTCAGCAATGCTGGAATTGGGCAGGATAATCTTGGCAAAGGACGTATGAATCAAGCCGCCTACAAGGTTATCCTGGAGCGACAGTTGATTCCTTCTGCTCTGGCAATGTTCCACCCAACTCTGAGGACTGGTTTTTCCAGCAGGACAATGCGCCATGCCACACAGCTAGATCAATCAATGATGAAGGACCACCACATCAAATCCTTGTTATGGCCAGCCCAATCTCCAGATGGATAGTCACAAGCCATCAAACAAAGAAGAAATGCTTAAATTTTTGTACCAGGAGTGGCATAAGATCACCCAAAAGCAGTGTGAAAGACTGGTGTAAAGCATGCGAAGACGCATGAAAGCTGTGATTAAAAATCATGGTTATTCTGCAAAATATTGATTTCTGAACTCTTCCTGAGTTAAAACATTAGCATTGATGTTTCTAAAGGATTATGAACTTGTTTTTTTAATTTAATCTTCAACTTGCTTACAATAACAGTCATTTGACCAGGGGTTCCCTAACATTTACATGCCACTGTAGCTGGTCAGCATAAAGGTTAGTCAATTTGTGAGCTTTGTCTCTTCTAGTCTGATGCCTACACTCATGGCTAAGGATGAAAATGAGTTTGCTAATCAGATGACTGGCTGTATAATCTAGACCTACTTATACAATAGCAGTCCTGCTATATAACTTAAATAAGCACCCCCATAAATAATTTTAGCCTCGTAATATATTGCAGTCATATTATTTGGCAAAATCCATGGTGGAAAAACACACCATGTGTAAATCCAATACACCAAAAATAGAGCAGGAGCTTACTACTTAGTTTTGACATGCTGACCTCAGTAGAATAGAATTACTATGCAATCCATATGTATACCTATGGGCCAGTCAACATTTCATTATTGTTTTGATGAGCGGACCCAACTGTAACCAGTCCCCCGGCCCTGACTGACACTGGCTCTGCATTAGGGCCGACTGTCAGCCAGGGTCGGGGGGCGCAGTTACAGCTTCCACTCTGTATTCTCAGAGCTGTGACTTAACCAGGCCAACACCGCCCTTGTGACTGAAACTGAATGCTGCCAGGAAGAATAAAGTTCATTTTCTCCCTGCAGCGACAAGTTAGTAACGCTATTAACCTGCAGATTAATCTCAAATCTGCAGGTTAATAGCGTTTTTGCTGATGACATGTTCCCTTTAAAGCTTGACAACGGTACGTAAACTCTTACATTAACGCATTGCTTCTGAATATTTTGAAAAATCGTTGCATGAACTGCTGGTAACAGTAATGGCTAAAGAGAATGAAGATTAATTCTGTCTACATGGATATTTCCAGGGCGGATCGTTAAAAATATTAGTAATGATTTACAAGGCTGTTCATAATTTTTTTCCCTCCATACATCTCTGATCTAATCTGATAGCTTTCTTTGCTCTGATCTCTTCGGGTCTTCATGTAACCATCTACAGTACAAGATTTTTCTATTTTCTTGTAGATTTTTTAAGCTCTCAGAGACCGATCCGTTTCTCTCTCTATACCAGTCTCTCACTCATTTACCTGCGTATTATATTGTATTAAAAATATATTTTGTTATGTGCTGAAGCACTGTAAATACTTAATCTTCATATGTACAGGGTTATAGAATTCAAATTAATAAATTATGATACGATTCTTGACACCTTGTGATAATGCATTAATATTTACTGAGGTACCTATCTAATAAGGACAGGTTATCACAGTAGACATTTATCTGCGCATACTTAAGGTTCAAGATATTTCCATTTTTTATGATCCAGTCATAATCAGCCACTGACTCCCACTGTGAAAAATGATGGTTCTCAATACAGTGAAATAAATGGTAATCCTCTGTGTACTAACCAAGTTGTAGCCTACAGATACTCTGTGGGTGTATGTTGGCAATTCACTAAAAGCATGGTTTACAGAGGTTGGAAGTGCACTATAAGCATGATGTTAAGCCAAAGTGTGCAAAGTTAATATACAACCCTACAGTTCTTTATGGTAGCAATCATTTGATTGCGCAAGTAGCCTTAGTGGCTTTTAGATTGACATGACTGCAAAAGCTTAGAGGGTAATTCAGACGCTGCTCATTTCCACATAGAGAGGTGAGTGGCACCAATGACCTCAATTCTCTAATTCACATCTGTCATGTATCGCTGTCACTCTTCATATTCTACTGAAAGAAAGGGAGGTTTTTGCAACTTTCCTATACCAATGATTGTGCATGCATCTCGACAGTCATCCTTGGATGTGAAATGACCGGCACCACTGCCCTCCTAATACAGAAGTGTGCAGCACTAGATTTACTTTTTAAATGGAATCTGTCATAGAATTCATGATATCCAAACCAAAGGAAGCATGAATCATTACTCTGAAATGTAACAGAGGTTGAAAAAAGACATACTTTGAAAAGCCGGTTGGGGACTATAAGCCTCTGCTGACTAGTCCAATGTGGTCACCAGCCAGCTTCTCACTGCGCTGCTCCATTTGACTGGCAGTTCTCTCTCTGTGTACATAGGGAAAGACCTGTCAACCAAAGGGATTGGGCTGATTAGAAGCTGGCCGAGCATCTCATTGTACTAGTCAGCGGAGACATGTAGACCTCAGCAAGGCTTCTATAAAAGTATGTTGACTCTTAAATGTTGCAGTGTCAGGGTAAAAGATATCTGGTTGCTTTCACACAGCTAGTGTCTGATTCATGATGCCCATTGTTGTGACAGCATGAAATGAATGACAAGTTCCCCTTTAAACCATTGGTGTGTCACATGCCAGCTTCATTCAATTTGTGGTTAATGATCTGGTATGGCGTTCACTATTCCTCCGGAGTTGACTCACCCACTGGCTTCCTCAGACATAAGTTTTTGTCATCTATGTGCAGCCAGTCGCCATGTGCTGTCTATGTGCTATCAATGTATACTGTCTTTCATGACTTGCACCACGGTTTTTTTTTTTTAACTGTAAGTTTTTTTCTTTAATTCAGAAAACTACAAAGTAACCAGAAGGTTAACAAACAATATTGAGCAGAAGTATTCACAAACTGTGAAAAAAGAATTGATTTAGTCAATGCTGAACAAGATAGTTGTGCATCAGGGAAGTCTTATAAGTAGTACTGGGCTCTATAGACCAGTTGGACGGCTTTTGTAAGACAGATTGGGAAATGGTGCGCCTGTTTTAGGGTTGCACTAATGCAGGGGTGCACAACATGTTTTTGCTCTAAGGGCCACATTACCATACTGAAACAATCACAAGGGCTGCAAAAAAAATTGAAGGAATAATTACATGAATACATCACCAAAACAACTGCTATTACATTAATACATCCCCAGAACCAAGTTTTGAGTATTTAAGAAGGATTTTGAGAGTTTCTGCTAAAAGAAAAAAATCAGTGTGAATACATGCTGATATAGCATAAACTCGCTAAATCCTCCTCATAGTACAGAAATCACAGTACTGTGAGACGCAGGCAGTATCACATATTTACATCCAGGTACCTTGTAGGTGACATCTATTCTGATTGAAGTCGTTCTTCTTTTCTTCTACATTTTGTCCAGATGCCATGATGAGTTTTCATTCCCAAAGTGTCATGATCCAGTTCGAGGTTTGTTTTCTGCTATCATCTACATGGACTGGTCATGCAGGGGTTAATTCCCTCGGCCTCGTTTTGGAGCTGGCTGGGCTTTTTAAGTCCTCTGCAGTCTTCTGGCCAGCGTCAGTGATAGTTCATTCTTCCAGGCTAGAGCAGCTGACCTGCAAACCCTGGTGATCCTTCTGCCTCTGACTTCCCGTATTTGTATTAGACCCGTTCCCTATCCCTGATTTAGTGTTCGTCTGGTTGTTTCCCTACAGTGTATGACTCGGCCTGATCTCTGAACCCTGCCTCTTGTTTTCTGTCTTTGATACCACATTCCCCATCCAGCTTTGACTCTCTGGCTTGTACCCCGACTTCGTCTTACATCTCACATTTTGGATACCGCGCTCCCATTTGGCTCTGACTTCTGGTTTGTCTCTGACTACGTGCATTGTTGTTACTTCTGGTACTTCTGCTCCTGACAGGTTCTGACTCAGCTCGTCTGACCACTGTTTTGTTACCTGTGACACCTGTGCGGCTGCTCAGTGTTGCTGCCCTGTAAGTGTGCAGTCTCTCTTCCCTCGCCAGCACCCCCTGATGGAGATTACGCTACACTGCACTGCAGCTGCATCACACAAAGCTCTTCTCTGCAGGCATACCACTTCTCTGTCTTCAGCACTTCTGAGCACGGTGACCTTAAAAATAAAATTGTGCTTCCTGCACAAAATATCCTCCACACTGTCCCTTTCTCATTGCCCAGTCACTCTGTGTGACTGCAGAATTATGAATCCCCCCAGTGCGCGCACTGTGTACTGCAGGGATTCACCGGTTTCCGTCCTAAGATCGGAGGGTATATATAAGTTATACATACTCCCGGCAAGTGGGTGTGGCATTGCTCCATACATTTCTATTGAGTGAGGCCATGCCCCGTCTAGTAACATGACAAGCCAGTGTATAGGGTGAGGCCACACCCACTGGCCGGGAGTATGTATAACTCATACATACCCTCTGGTCTTAGGTCAGAAACTGATGAATGATTCCTAAGTCTGCAGTCACACAGAGTGACTGCAGACTTGGCAATTTGGACTGCACTACCCCTTTAATATCCATAATAATAATAAATTTAATTATTATTAAAAGTTTTCATTCCAGTTATCATATTTGCATAACTCAAAAGATAAAGTAGGCCATAATATAATAAATTGTACCTCCACAAGACAACTATGAAAACCTACAAATTTAGGAGTACATACCAAATTAATAAACAACATCTGTATTTAATTAGCACAAATGAAGATAAAATTACATGATTAAAAATTAACAATATGACACAGGACTAAACATCTGTATAATATCTTTTTACCTAAGAGTTATGCTAAGTAATTACAAATTATAGCTAATTGTCAAATAAACAGATCAAAAATTAACACGTCTAAATTTCTATCACGATCAGTAGGCCGAATAGAACAAATGTACCACAAATCATTCCATTAGCTTAATATATATCCCAACTATGTGGGATCAATTAAACCCACATTAGGGAAGCTTTAGTAAAAAAAGGCAATAACCTATAAATGTGGCCAGCAAGAGTGGCACTTGTTGTGAAAATTAAGGACTAGTGATGAGCGAATATACTCGTTACTCGAGATTTCCCGAGCACGCTCGGGTGTCCTCAGAATATTTTTTTATTGCTCGCAGATTTAGTTGTCATCGCCTCAGCTGAATGATTTACAGCTATTAGCCAGGCTAAATACATGTGGGGACACAAAAAGAGCACAGCGAGGTCAAAAAATACTCTGTTGTAAAGAAGTCACAGTAAATGAGCAAGTGCTAGTCAAAAAATGAAAAAAATACAGGGTATTTAGTTAATACTTTTTTGCAAAAAAATGTATATTAAGCTGCTCCACCAATGGTCAAGGTATACCCATAATAGAGCAGTCCTATCACATGTATATAATCCCTATCTGATGTATTAAAAACCTGATCATCTGTATAGTACCTGTATAAGCAGGGTTCAGAGAGAGAGAGTGTTTTTTGGTTCTAAATACATGTGGGGGTTGCCTGGTTGCTAGGGAATCCCCACATGTACTTATGCTGGCTAGTAGCTGTAAATCATCCAGCTGCGGCGAAAAAAATCTAAATCTCCGAGCACTAAAAAATACTCGGAGGACGCATGAGCATGCTTGGGAAATCTTGAGTAACGAGTATATTCGCTCATCACTAGTAAGGACAGAAAGTGTATACTCAATGCACGTTTCGCATTTAGCTTCATCAGGGAAGGTTATACACTGAGTGTGGCGACATTGCATTTAATCTGAATTATCCAGACATATTATTTCAGTAGGCCAGGAATTTGAGCTAGAGTTCATGTGAAAATGAATGTTGACCCTTATTATCATTGAATTAATGTTAAATGCTGCCATTTGTTGACTGGCTGCTGATTACCTGTCGTATCTGTCCTAGTATTGCAGTCCTAGTATTGTTCTAGTATTTTTGGGAAACAAAGGCACAATGTTTGAATGTTTGTTAGTATGTTGACCCTTTGGTGCTTTGCACTATGAAGGACAATCTATGCATGTTGTTTGAACACTCCAGCAGTGAGGGATGGCCCCCTACCACCAAGCCTGTGGTGTAATCCCTAAATGAAAAGTTGTGACCTATAAAAAGGAGGATCTGCCTGTGTTCAGGGAGACTCTACATTACAGAAGTCATGGCATCATGAAGAAATGCAGAGCTGCTTCATTGACCATCACTGAATCCTCAAAGACGTTAAAGAATCCAGGTTGGGACAATCAAATCACCTGGCCTCATACATCAATGGATTGTCATTGTCATAAGCTTTTCGTTACCTCCTCACTGTATGGGCCCACCAAAAGCAGGGAGCCACTGGTGGGGGTACTTGGCCCTGGAAACAGCTCTAATCCCGGTGAGTTAGCAGAAGGGTGAGACTCTGTATTTAGCACCATCTTGAATATTTGCTGGGACTGTTTTTTAAGCTATTGTGTGTTGGTTCAATAAATTATTGCCACAATTTTTCACCCTCCCCCTGTGTTGTCTGAGTAGTGTTCTGCCCACGGGGAGAGAGAGCGGGCGTTCAGTGGTATGATCCCTGGTCCACACAGTGTTTCTAAAGATGGCCGGTTCAGCGGACGAGAGCACCCAGTAACGCGGTATCTGTACACTAAGTATAAGTGAATGTAATATATACAACTACAGTTATATGAAAATTTTTTCGCACCCCTATTAATCTTTAGTAGGGTTGAGCGACTTTTCTTTTTATATGATCGGGTCGGGTTTCACGAAACCTGACTTTTTCAAAAGTCTCCTATAGAAAAGTCGGGGTCGGCCGAAACACGAAACCCAATGCAGTGCATTGGGTTTCTAATGGTTCCCAGGGTCTGAAAGAGAGGAAACTCTCCTTCAGGCCCTGTGATCCATATTTAAGTGTAAAATAAAGAATCAAAAGAAAAAATATTGATATACTTACCCTCGGACGCGCCCTGGTTCTCACCGGCAGCCTTCCTTCCTAAGAATGAGCGCCTGAAGGACCTTCGATGCCGTCTCGGCTTGTGATTGGTCGCGTGAGCGGTCACATGGGCGTCACGCAACCAATCACAAGCCGCGACATCATCTAAGGTCCTTCAGGCGCTGATTCTTAGGAAGGAAGGCTGCGGGTTAGAACCAGGGCGCGTCCGAGGGTGAGTATATACCTATTAGGAATATACTCACCCTCGGACGCGCCCTCGGACGCTTCCTTCCTAAGAATTAGCACCTGAAGGACCTTAGATGATGTCGCGGCTTGTGATTGGTCGCGTGACCGCCCATGTGACCGCTCACGCGACCAACCACAAGCAGCGACGTCATCGAAGGCCCTTCAGGTGCTCATTCTTAGGAAGGAAGGCTGCCGGTGAGAACCAGGGCGTGTCCGAGGGTGAGTATATCAATATTTTTTTATTTTTATTCTTTATTTTACACTTAAATATGAATTCCGATACCGATTCCCGATATCTTAAACATATCGGAACTCGGTATCGGAATTCCAATTCCAGATCAGAAAATCGCCGACCTCATGGCCGACCCCACACAGGGGTCGGGTTTCATGAAACCCGACTTTGCCAAAAGTCGGCGACTTCTGAATCTGGCCAACCCGTTTCGCTCAACCCTAATCTTTAGCTTAATGTTTTATAAAAATAGTTTTTATTGCAACAGCTATTTCCGTTTCATATATCTAATAACTGTGGGACACAGTAATGTTTCTGCCTTGAAATGAGGTTTATTGTACTAACAGAAAATGTGCAATCTGCATTCAAGCAAAATTTTGACAGGTGCATAAGTATGGGCACCCCACCAGAAAAGTGACATTAATATTTAGTAGATCCTCCTTTTGCAAAAATAACAGCCTCTAGGCGATCCCTGTAGCCTTTAATGAGTTCCTGGATCCTGGATGAAGGTATTTTGACCATTCCTCTTTACAAAACAATTCCAGTTCAGTTAAGTTTGATGGTCGCCGAGCATGGACAGCCCTCTTCAAATGATCCCACAGATGTTCAATGATATTCAGGTCTGGGGACTGGGATGGCCATTCCAGAACAGTGTAATTGTTCCTCTGCATGAATGCCTGAGTAGATTTGGAGCGGTGTTTTGGATCATTGTCTTGCTGAAAGATCCATCCCCTGCGTAACTTCAACTTTGTCACTGATTCATGAACATTATTGTCAAGAATCTGCTGATACTGAGAGGAATCCATGCGTCCCTCAACTTTAACAAGATTCCCGGTGCCGGCATTGGCCACACAGCCCCAAAGCATGATGGAACCTCCACCAAATTTTACTGTGGGTAGCAAGTGTTTTTTCTTGGAATGCTGTGTTTTTTGGCCACCATGCATAATGCCTTTTTGTATGACCAAACAACTCAATCTTGGTTTCATCAGTCCACAGGACCTTCTTCCAAAAATAAATTGGCTTCTCCAAATGTGCTTTTGCATACCTCAGCCGACTGTTTGTGGCGTGCTTGCAGAAACGGCTTCTTTCGCATCACTCTCCCATACAGCTTCTCCTTGTGCAAAGTGCGTTGTATAGTTGACCGATGCACAGTGACACCATCTGCAGCAAGTTGATGCTGCAGCTCTCTGGAGGTGGTCTGAGGATTGTCTTTGACTGATCTCACCATTCTTTTTCTCTGCCTTTCTGATGTTTTTCTTGGCCTGCCACTTCTGGCCTTAACAAGAACTGTATCCTGTGTTTTTCCATTTCCTTACTATGTTCCTCACAGTGGAAATTGACAGGTTAAATCTCTGAGACAGCTTTTTGTATCCTTCCCCTGAACAACTATGTTGAATAATCTTTGTTTTCAGATCATTAGACAGTTGTTTTGAGGAGCCCATGATTCCACTCTTCAGAGGAGATTCAAACAGGAGAACAACTTGCAAGTGGCCACTTTAAGTAGCTTTTCTCATGATTGCATACACCTGGCTATGAAGTTCAAAGCTCAATGAGGTTAGAAAACCAAAAAAAGTGCTTTAGTAAGTCAGTAAAAAGTAGGTAGGAGTATTTAAAACAAGAAAATGATAAGGGTGCCCATACTTATGTACCTGTCAAATTTTGTTTGAATGCAGATTGCACATTTTCTGTTAGTACAATAAACCTCCATTCAAAGCAGAAACATTACTGTGTCCAACAGTTATTAGATATATGAAATTGAAATAGCTGTTGCAAAAAAAACAATTTTTAAATAACGTTAAGATTAAGATTAATAGGGGTGCCCAAACTTTTTCATATAACTGTAATTAAATGTGCACTATGTATGCTCAAAGCAGCTGATTCAGTACTTGTCTCAGGAATGTCACACACGTCCATTCCGTGAGTCAACACATTTGTAGATTTCTTGAAAGTAATGTCTTTATTAATACATTTTTGATACATAAATGTTGACATATTTGATACGTTTTAACATGTCAACAAAAAAAATGATATTTTCACTTCCACGGAAGAATTAGAAATCCTGGATATATAAGTTCCAAAATAGAACATCGCGATGTAAGCAAATTAAAAAGGCTTTCTTACCTGTCATAACTTGCGCTTTTACTCTATGTCTAAGATAATAGGAATGAGATCTACAAGACCTGCAGCTACTGTAATGAATGGAGTCCCCTGAAGTATAGCCGGTGTTCTCAAGGGTCCCTTTTAGGAAGGATACTGTCAAAATGTTACAGCATGTAGGCTTACTAAATAAAAAATAGAGGTGGTAAAGATTAAACACAGTGGAAACTGGAGAACCTGAGAACAAAGGGAAGCAGGTTAATAAAAGGCTGTCGTTACAGGTGTGTTGCCAAGATAGAGAGTTAAGTTAGGGTTATATACACAGGTGCAGAGTCAGGACGGGATTTAAAAATTACATTTTTTTATTAAAGAATTTCATAAATAAAGCAGTTACGGCAATTATATATATATATATATATGATTTGCCATAAATAATTGCTAACAAATGGCCATTGAAGAAAAAATGTACCTTTTGGAAAACTATAAAAAAGAATAGAAAGTCTCCTTTTTTTCAGGAAATGCAGACCACCGCAATAAGACTTAAGTAGATAGAGAAGGAATCATAAATAGCAGAGGGACCACTATGGTTTTCTATGGATGTGCTATGGTATTAAGAGAAAATAATTGGAGAGCCAATGGGGACAGTGGGAAGTTTTAGTTATAAATATAATGATATGATAATTTCTCATTAATTCAACATAGGCCATTGCAAGTGGCTTTTCCTGCACTTCTCATAGATCTTTTCTAGAGAGAGCCGCGGGCCAGAACTGGTACCTCTCTTTTGATTTCAGTGTCCATGCATTCGTAAATGGGGTCACAGGTTTCCCCATTCATTCTTCTAATAAGAGTAAGAACATCACCTATTGATCGTTTATGGAACTTGTGTATGAATACATAAACCATACATTTGTAATGTAAAGTTAGCCCTTTAAAATAGAAGAACAGAAGTAAATGAACAAATGAATAGAAATGTGCTAGGGAATTTCAGCTAAATTCTTTCTTTCTCAGCCAAAAAATATATCAAACTGAAGATAAAAGACCATTATTCTATCACAACTGCAATATAATGAAATCATTTAAAACGAACATATCAAAGAGTCCCAGGCACATTCCCGCACTCAGAGAAGGCCATCTGAAGGGTAAATGGAGGAAGAACTATCTGACAACACATAAATGACGCCGTATCATGCCGCTTAACAAGGCGATAAACATTCCAATTTTAATTAATACTGCAGGACAACAAAAGGGGTAGCAGTGCTCGGAGAGAAGAAGAAACTCTATGATAGGCAGTTTGCAAGTTTATTTCTGACAGCCAATTTAAATATACAAATAAAACTTCAAAACGGTGGAATTAAGCTTTATATCTTTAGGAAAAATCTGATTTTTTTGAGCAATAAAACAGACAAATTGCATGCACAAAAATATAAGTCTTCTAAGAGCAAGTGTTGGATTATGTGCGGTAATTGGGTTTTGGGAGCATTAACTGCTGTTTGTGAACAACTTGTGAATGTCAATCAGTATTTAGACTTTAGAAATGAATCCATTACACTCCGGGTTCAGAAAAGCACCGTAATCTTAAAATCACAATTTATATAAATATATCACTTCAAAGTGTTTCTCAGGAACTTAATAGCTTGCGCAAACCTCAACAGTAGTGTTGAGCATTCCGATACCGCAAGTATCGGGTATCGGCCGATATTTGCGGTATCGGAATTCCGATACCGAATTCCGATACTTCCCGCGTATCGGATACCGGAATCGGAAGTTCCCAGAATTCAAACTGAACGCAGCAGCCAATGAGGAATGATTGGAAGTGTGGGCACATCCTGTTTAGCATGGTGGGCATGTAAGTACTGGCAAGGCTGTGATTGGCTGCTGAAATGATGTCACTCTGCACTATAAAAAACGCTGCCGCCATTTTGCGCTCACTCTGCTGTGATTTCAGTTAGGGACAGGACGCTGTGTTCTAAATGAGGGCCAGTTGAGATAGCTAATTGCTTTATTTTCCTTTCCAAAGGCTAATTTAGCAAAACGCTGTGTGTTCTTCACTGTTCACCTTGCTCTTGCCTTGCAGCGCTGTTTTAACAGCGTTCTGCAAGGTCTCTGTGTGTGTGTGTGTGTGCAGCTCACTCTGTAGTCTGTGTGCAGCCATATACCCGGTTGTATTCAGCTCAGGGGGGGTTAATGACTTTAATGTCTCCGCCACCTCCCCAAATACATCCTGCATTATTCTTAGTTGTTTTCCTTCATGTAGAATGAACCTACAAGGAAAGAAAGGGTTTATTTTAATTCCGATATTTTGGTCCCATTGACTTGCATTGGGATCGGGGATCGGTATCGGCGATATCCGATATTTTTTGAATATCGGCCGATCCTATCCGATACCGATACTTTCCGATATCGGAAGGTATCGCTCAACACTACTCAACAGTGAAAATGTAGTGGATTTTAAGGTCTTTCCACATGAGCGATATTTCATTCTAAAAGTAACAGAAATCAGTGATAGGGTATAATCTACTATATAAAGCTGAATGTGTGTGTGTGTATGTGTGTATGTCCGGGATTGGCATCTGCACCATCGCAGCTACAGCCACAAAATTTTGCACAGTCACACGTCTGGACCCCGAGAGCGTCATAGGCTATGTTGTGAGGCGAAATTTTAACCCCGCGCGTTCCAATTCACCAAACAATTTTGCCCCTATCTACATAATGGGGGAAAAAAGTGAAAGGAAAAGTGTTGGAAGCGTCGCAGCTACAGAAACAAAATTTTGCACAGTCACACGTCTGGACCCTGAGAGCGTCATAGGCTACGTTGTGAGGTGAAATTTTAACCCCGCGCGTTCCAATTCACCAAACAATTTTGCCCCTATCTACATAATGGGGAAAAAGTGAAAGGATAAGTGTTGGAGGAGTCGCAGCTACAGCCACAAAATTTTGCACAGTCACACGTCTGGACCCCGAGAGCGTCATAGGCTATATTGTGAGGCGAAATTTTAACCCCGCGCGTTCCAATTCACCAAACAATTTTGCCCCTATCTACATAATGGGGAAAAAAGTGAAAGGAAAAGTGTTGGAAGCGTCGCAGCTACAGCCACAAAATTTTGCACAGTCACACGTCTGGACCCCGAGAGCGTCATAGGCTATATTGTGAGGCGAAATTTTAACCCCGCGCGTTCCAATTCACCAAACAATTTTGCCCCTATCTACATAATGGGGAAAAAAGTGAAAGGAAAAGTGTTGGAAGCGTCGCAGCTACAGAAACAAAATTTTGCACAGTCACACGTCTGGACCCTGAGAGCGTCATAGGCTACGTTGTGAGGTGAAATTTTAACCCCGCGCGTTCCAATTCATCAAACAATTTTGCCCCTATCTACATAATGGGGAAAAAGTGAAAGGATAAGTGTTGGAGGAGTCGCAGCTACAGCCACAAAATTTTGCACAGTCACACGCCTGGACCCTGAGAGCATCATAGGCTATATTGTGAGGCGAAATTTTAACCCCGCGCGTTCCAATTCACCAAACAATTTTGCCCCTACCTACATAATGGGGAAAAAAGTGAAAGGAAAAGTGTTGGAAGCGTCGCAGCTACAGCAACAAAATTTTGCACAGTCACACGTCTGGACCCCGAGAGCGTCATAGGCTTTGTTGTGAGGTGAAATTTTAACCCCGCGCTTTCCAATTCACCAAACAATTTTGCCCCTATCTACATAATGGGAAAAAATTAAAGGAAAAGTGTAGGAGGCAAATTGACAGCTGCCAGATGTGAACAAGGGGGACTTAAAGAATTGAGAGCAATGGCGCCAAAGAGTATATACTGTACAGTTGCTAAGGTGGGGCCTCGACATGGGATACTCACCACACACGGGGATATGAACACACACAAAATGCGCCACACACTACCACGTGCTTGAACACATATTACCCTCAGCACACATTTCACCACACATACACCAACCTCGCCACATAAAAGTCAAAACACAAAAGTCGCCACTCAAAACTCGCCACGCCCAGAACTCGCCACATGCAAAAACTAGGCTCTTGCAAAACTCGCCACAAGTGCAAAATTCTCCTCATGAAAAACTCGCCACATGCAAAACTTGCACACGCGGAAAAATTGCCACATGCACAAAAGTTGCAACACATGCAAAAGTTGCCTCACACAAAACTTGCACATACTCAAAAGGCACCACACATAATACTCGCAACGCGCAAAACTCGCCATGCGCAAAACTTGCTGCACACAACTTGCAACACTAACCTGTCACATGTAACTCGGCACACAAAAAGTTGCTACACGCATGTTGCTACACAAAACTCATCTCACAAAAGTCGCTACATGCATGTCGCCACACGCAACTCAACACACACAACTTGACAAACGAAACTCGCCCTAAAACACACAATTCTGGTATTATCCTTCAAAAATAAAAATCTGATTAATAAGCAGACAAACTACAACAATTGCACCATATAGGAAATACGGCAGCTGTCAGTCACATGACTTGTCTATTATGTGTATGTGTGAGCTAATATATACTGCCAGGGGGAGGGCTTCCTGTTGGCTGGGGATTTATCAGGCTGCCAATTTAGCTTACAAATACTGAGGTAAAAATACTGAGCAAATAACGTGTGAACGAGGTCTAATACAGGAGGAGATGACACACAGGTATATACTATATACAGGGGAGATGACACACAGATATATACTATATACAGGAGAGATGACACACAGGTATATACTATATAGAGGAGGAGATGACATATAGGTACATATATATAGGAGGAGATGACATACAGGTATATACTATATACAGGAGGAGATGACATACAGGTATATGCTATATATAGAAGATGACATGCAGGTATATACTATATGCAGGAGGAGATGACACTCAGATATATACTATATACAGGGGAGATGACACACAGGTATATACTATATACAGGAGGAGATGACATACAGGTATATACTATATATAGAAGGAGATGACATTCAGGTATATACTATATATAGGGGAGATGACACACAGCAGGTATATACTATATACAGGGGAGATGACATACAGGTATATACTATATACAGGAGATGACATACAGATGTATACTATATATAAGGGAGATGACAAACATGTATATACTGAGGTGATGAGGTGAAAATGAGAGGTGTGAGGTGAAAATGAAAAGGTGTGAGTGCAAAATGAGAGGAGTGAGGAAAAATAGTGGAGTGATCAGAAAATGACAGATGTGAGGTTGAAATGACAAGTGTTAGGGGGGAATGAGAGGAGTGAGGGAGAAAATGAGAGGTGTGAGGGAGAAAATGAGAGATGTGAGGGGGAAAATGAAAGATGTGATTGGGAAAATGAGAGGCGTGATGGGAAAACAAGAGAAGTGAGGTGCTATAACTAACCACAGATATTTACTATGCCCAGGCAACGCCGGGCTCTTCAGCTAGTCTAATATATAAGGCTGAGTGTGTGTGTGTGTGTGTGTATGTGTGTATGTCCGGGATTGGCATCTGCACCGTCGCAGCTACAGCCACAACATTTTGCACAGTCACACGTCTGGACCCCGAGAGCGTCATAGGCTATGTTGTGAGGTGAAATTTTAACCCCACGCTTTCCAATTCACCAAACAATTTTGCCCCTATCTACATAATGGGGAAAAAGTGAAAGGAAAAGTGTTGGAGGCAAATTGACAGCTGCCAGATGTGAACAAGGGGGACTTAAAGAGTGAAAGTGATGGCGCCAAAGAGTATATACCGTACAGTTGCTAAGGTAAGGCCCCGACATGGGATATTCACCACAAACGGGGATATGAACACACAAACAAAATGCGCCACACACTACCACGTGCTTGAACACATATACCACCCTCAGCACACATTTCACCACACATACACCAACCTCGCCACATAAAAGTCGAAACACAAAAGTCACCGCTCAAAACTCGCCACATGCAAAACTCGCCACACGTGCAAAACTCACCTCATGGAAAACTCATCACATGCAAAACTTGCACACATGGAAAAATTGCCACATGCACAAAAGTTGCAACACATGCAAAAGTTGCCTCACACAAAACTTGCACATACTCAAAACGCACCACACATAAAACTCGCCATGCGCAAAACATGCTGCACACAACCACAACTTGCTACACTAACCTGTCACATGCAACTCGACACACAAAAAGTTGCTACACGCATGTCGCCACACAAAACTCATCTCACAAAAGTCGCTACATGCATGTCACCATGTCACCACACGCAACTCAACACACAGAACTTGACACATGAAACTCGTCCTAAAACACACACAAGTCTGGTATTATCCTTCAAAAATAAAAATCTGATTAATAAGCAGACAAACTACAAGAGCAACAAATGTACCATATAGGAAATACAGCAGCTGTCAGTCACATGACCTGTCTATTATGTGTATGTGTGAGTTAATATATACTGCCAGGGGGGAGGGCTTCCTGTTGGCTGGGGATTTATCAGGCTGCCAATTTAGCTTACAAATACTGACCTAAAAATACTGATCAAATAACGTGTGAACGAGGTCTAATACGGGAGGAGATGACACACAGATATATACTATATACAGGAGCAGATGACACAGGTATATAATATATACAGGAGGAGATGACTTACAGGTATATACTATATACAGGAGGAAATGACATATAGGTATATACTATATACAGAAGAGATGACATACATGTATATACAGGAGGAGATGACACATAGGTATATACAATATACAGGAGGAGATGACATACAGCAGGTATATAGTATTTACAGGGGAAATGACATACATGTATATACTATATACAGGGGAGATGACATACAGGTATATACTATATACAGGAGATGACATACAGGTATATGCTATATATAAGGAAGATGACAAACATGTATATACTGAGGGGAAAATGAGAGGTGTGAGTGCAAAATGAGAGGAGTGAGGGAAAATAGTGGAGTGATCGGAAGATGACAGATGTGAGGTCGAAATGACAAGTGTTAGGGGAGAATGAGAGGAGTGAGGGGGAAAATGACATGTGAGGGGGAAAATGAGAGGCGTGATGGGAAAATAAGAGAAGTGAGGTGCTATAACTAACCACAGATATTTACTATGCCCAGGCAACGCCGGGCTCTTCAGCTAGTATTACATATTTACGCTATATTGATCTCTCACAAAATTTTATACTGCTTTTATGAAAACACCAGTTGTGTAGCAGCAGTATCATTATGCTTTTCATACAGATGTATTTTCTGGGTTTATATATTTAAGTAAATGTTTTCTTAGTGCATATTATAAGCAATGTAATAACATTAGCATACATTTACAGTTATGGCCAAAAGTATTGACACCCCTGCAATTCTGTCAGATAATACTCATTTTCTTCCTGAAAATGATTGCAAACACAAATTATTTGGTGTTATCTTCATTTAATTTGTCTTAAATGAAAAAAACACAAAAAGAATTGTCCTAAAGCCAAATTGGATATAATTCCACACCAAACATAAAAAAGGGGGTGGACAAAAGTATTGGCACTGTTCGAAAAATAGTGTGATGCTTCTCTAATTTGTGTAATTAACAGCACCTGTAACTTACCTGTGGCATCTAACAGGTGTTGGCGATAACTAAATCACACTTGCAGCCAGTTGACATGGATTAAAGTTGACTCAACCTCTGTCCTGTGTCCTTGTGTGTACCACATTGAGTGTGGAGAAAAGAAAGAAGACCAAAGAACTGTCTGAGGACTTGAGAAACCAAATTGTGAGGAAGCATGAGCAATCTCAAGGCTACAAGTCCATCTCCAAAGACCTCAATGTTCCTGTGTCTACCGTGAGCAGTGTCATCAAGACGTTTAAAGCCCATGGCACTGTGGCTAACCTCCCTAGATGTGGACGGAAAAGAAAAATTGACAAGAGATTTCAACGCAAGATTGTGCGGATGTTGGACAAAGAACCTTGACCAACATCCAAACAAGTTCAAGCTGCCCTGCAGTCCGAGGGTACAACAGTGTCATCCTGTACTATCTGTCGGCATCTGAATGAAAAGGGACTGCATGGTAGGAGACCCAGGAAGGCCCCACTTCTTACCCCAAGACATAAAAAAGCCAGGCTGGAGTTTGCCAAAACTTACCTGAAAAAGCCTAAAATGTTTTGGAAGAATGTTCTCTGGTCAGATGAGACAAAAGTAGAGCTTTTTGGGAAAAGGCATCAACATAGAGTTTACAGGAGAAGAAAAGAGGCATTCAAAGAAAAGAACACGGTCCCTACAGTCAAACATGGCGGAGATTCCCTGATGTTTTGGGGTTGCTTTGCTGCCTCTGGCACTGGACTGCTTGACCGTGTGCATGGCATTATGAAGTCTGAAGACTACCAACAAATTTTGCAGCATAATGTAAGGCCCAGTGTGAGAAAGCTGGGTCTCCCTCAAAGGTCATGGGTCTTCCAGCAGGACAATGACCCAAAACACACTTCAAAATTCACTAGAAAATGGTTTGAGAGAAAGCACTGGAGACTTCTAAGGTGGCCAGCAATGAGTCCAGACCTGAATCCCGTAGAACACCTCTGGAGAGATCTAAAAATGGCAGTTTGGAGAAGGCACCCTTCAAATATCAGGGACCTGGAGCAGTTTGCCAAAGAAGAATGGTCTAAAATTCCAGCAGAGCATTGTAAGAAACTCACTGATGGTTACCCGGAAGCGGTTGGTCGCAGTTATTTTGGCTAAATGTTGTGCAACCAAGTATTAGGCTGAGGGTGCCAATACTTTTGTCTGGCCCATTTTTGGAGTTTTGTGTGAAATGATCAATCTTTTGCTTTTTGCTTCATTCTCTTTAGTGTTTTTTCATTTAAGACAAATTAAATGAAGATAATAATACCAAAGAATTTGTGATTGTAATCATTTTCAGAAGGAAACTGAGTATTATCTGACAGAATTGCAGGGGTGTCAATACTTTTGGCCACAACTGTACATAAAAGAACAGTAAAGAGTTAATACTAAAGGGATGTTATGGCTTGGTTTCATACAGTGGGAAAATAGTGGTGATATTTTTTACCGTTCCTATGGCAACCAAAGTTGACTCTAAGTTCTCAGTATTTCTGTCAGAAGTGAGAATGAAGGTTAACATATTGTAGCTTAAAGGGAACCTGTCCCCAGAAAAAAAACTATGGACCTGCAGATATAAGGTTAACTGCAGGTTAATATCGTTTTGATCCTGCACGCAGCCGAGCGCTGCAGGGAGAAAATGAACTTTATTTCTCCAATAATTTTCAGCTTCCAACTACGAGGGGCGGCGCCAGCGCAGGTTCAATCACCGCTCTGAATATACAGAGCAATGGGCCATGTCCCAATGTAGAGCCAGTGTCAGTGAGCGCGAGGGGCGCGGTTATAATTGCTTTGTATGCTCAGCAGTGACTGAACCCACACCGACGTCGCCCCGTGACTGGAAGCCGAACATTGCTGGGGGGAATAAAGTTCATTCTCTCCAAGCAGCGTTTGGCTAAGAGCGGGCATCGGCAGCTTAATAATGCTATTAATCTGCAGGTTAACCCCTTATTTGTAAGTTAATAGTGTTTTCTCTGATGACAGGTTCCCTCTAAAACAGCTTCTTTAGCGTACAGGTAATAAATACCGTGTATCACCTCTTAGGTAGACTAATTCACAGGTTTCTTGACTTTACATGCATTTTGAACAATATGTTTTCACTGTAACAGGAAATCTATATATATAATTGTCTAATGGGTACTTCCGTCTTTCTGTCCTCAACTTCCGTAACGGAAATCCCAAGTCGCTGATTGGTCTCAGCAGCTGCCTGTCATGGCTGCCGCGACCAATCTGCGACGGGCACAGTCCGATTAGTCCCTCCCCTACAGTCACAGTGCCTGCCGCCCGCTCCATACTCCCCACAGTCAGTGTCCCCAGCGCCCGCTCCATTCTCCCCACAGTCAGTGTCCCCATGCCCGCTCCATACTCCCCGCAGTCAGTGTCCCAGGCGCTCCGCTCCATACTCCCCGCAGTCAGTGTCCCCATCGCCCGCTCCATACTCCCCGCAGTCAGTGTCTCCGGCGCTCCGCTCCATACTTCCCGCAGTAAGTGTCCCCGCCGCCCGCTCCATACTTCCCACAGTCAGTGTCCCCGGCGCTCCGCTCCATACTCCCCACAGTCAGTGTCCCTGCCGCCCGCTCCATACTCCCCGCAGTCAGTGTCCCCGGCGCTCCGCTCCATACTCCCCGCAGTCCGTGTCCCCGCCGCCCGCTCCATACTCCCCGCAGTTCGTGTCCCCGGCGATCCGCTCCGTACTCCCCGCAGTCAGTGTCCCCGGCGCTCCGCTCCATACTCCCCACAGTCAGTGTCCCCGCCGCCCGCTCCATACTCCTCGCAGTCAGTGTCCCTGGCGCTCTGCTCCATACTCCCCACAGTCAGTGTCCCCGGCGCTCCGCTCCATACTCCCCGCAGTCAGTGTTCCCGCCGCCCGCTCCATACTCCCCGCAGTCAGTGTTCCCGCCGCCCGCTCCATACTCCCCGCAGTCAGTGTTCCCGCCGCCCGCTCCATACTCCCCACAGTCAGTGCCCGCTCCATAATCCCCTCCAGTCACCGCTCACACAGGGTTAATGCCAGCAGTAACGGACCGCGTTATGCCGCGGGATACGCACTCCGTATCCGCTGCTATTAACCCTGCGTGACCAAGTTTTTACTATTGATGCTGCCTATGCAGCATCAATACTTAAAAGATGTAATGTTAAAAATAATTAAAAAAAAAACAAAACCTGCTATTCTCACCTTCCGTCATCGGACGATGCGCTCGCACCGGCCGCCATCTTCCGTTCCCAGAGATGCATTGCGAACTTACCCAGAAGAGATCGCTAAGTCATCTGGGTAATTTCGCAATGCATCTTTGGAACGGAAGATGGCGGCCGCATCACACAGTTTCGCTGGATCCCAGGGGTGAGTTTATAACTATTTTTTATTTTAATTATTTTTTTTAAAAGGGATATGGTGCACACACTGCTAAATACTGCGTGGGCAGTGTTATATACCTATGTGACTGGCCAATATACTACGTGACTGGGCAATATACTACGTGACTGGCCAATATACTACGTGACTGGGCAATATACTACGTGACTGGGTAATATACTACGTGGCTGGGCAATATACTACGTGACTGTGCAATATACTACGTGACTGGGCAATATACTACGTGGCTGGGCAATATACTATGTAGCTGGGCAATATACTACATGGCTCTGTGCTGAATACTATGTCGCTGGGCAATATACTACGTGACTGGGCAATATACTACGTGACTGGGCAATATACTACGTGACTGGGCAATATACTACGTGACTGGGCAATATACTACGTGACTGGGCAATATACTACGTGACTGGGCAATATACTACGTGGTTGGGCAATATACTACGTGACTGGGCAATATACTACGTGGCTGGGCAATATACTACATAGCTGGGCAATATACAGTTATATGAAAAAGTTTGGGCACCCCTATTAATCTTAAGCTTAATGTTTTATAAAAATTGTTTTTTGCAACAGCTATTTCAGTTTCATATATCTAATAACTGTTGGACACAGTAATGTTTCTGCCTTGAAATTAGGTTTATTGTACTAACAGAAAATGTGCAATCTGCATTCAAACAAAATTTGACAGGTGCATAAGTATGGGCACCCCACCAGAAAAGTGACATTAATATTTAGTAGATCCTCCTTTTGCAAAAATAACAGCCTCTAGTCTCTTCCTGTAGCTTTTAATGAGTTCCTGGATCCTGGATGAAGGTATTTTTGACCATTCCTCTTTACAAAACAATTCCAGTTCAGTTAAGTTTGATGGTTGCCGAGCATGGACAGCCCTCTTCAAATGATCCCACAGATGTTCAATGATATTCAGGTCTGGGGACTGGGATGGCCATTCCAGAACAGTGTAATTGTTCCTCTGCATGAATGCCTGAGTAGATTTGGAGTGGTGTTTTGGATCACTGTCTTGCTGAAAGATCCATCCCCTGCATAACTTCGACTTTGTCACTGATTCATGAACATTATTGTCAAGAATCTGCTGATACTGAGAGGAATCCATGCGTCCCTCAACTTTAACAAGATTCCCGGTGGCGGCATTGGCCACACGGCCCCAAAGCATGATGGAACCTCCACCAAATTTTACTGTGGGTAGCAAGTGTTTTTCTTGGAATGCTGTGTTTTTTGGCCGCCATGCATAACCCCTTTTTGTATGACCAAACAACTCAATCTTGGTTTCATCAGTCCACAGGACCTTCTTCCAAAAAGAAATTGGCTTCTCCAAATGTGCTTTTCAATACCTCAGCAGACTCTGTTTGTGGCGTGCTTCCAGAAACAGCTTCTTTCGCATCACTCTCCCATACAGCTTCTCCTTGTGCAAAGTGCGTTGTATAGTTGACCGATGCACAGTGACACCATCTGCAGCAAGTTGATGCTGCAGCTCTCTGGAGGTGGTCTGAGGATTGTCCTTGACTGATCTCACCATTCTTCTTCTCTGCCTTTCTGATGTTTTTCTTGGCCTGCCACTTCTGGCCTTAACAAGAACTGTACCTGTGTTCTTCCATTTCCTTACTATGTTCCTCACAGTGGAAATTGACAGGTTAAATCTCTGAGACAGCTTTTTGTATCCTTCCCCTGAACAACTATGTTGAATAATCTTTGTTTTCAGATCATTAGACAGTTGTTTTGAGGAGCCCATGATGCCACTCTTCAGAGGAGATTCAAACAGGAGAACAACTTGCAAGTGGCCACTTTAAATAGCTTTTCTCATGATTGCATACACCTGGCTATGAAGTTCAAAGCTCAATGAGGTAAAAAGTAGGTAGGAATATTTAACCCCTTAGTGACCGAGCCAAATTTTTGAAATCTGACTAGTGTCACTTTATGTGGTAATAACTCTGCAACGCTTCAACAAATCCCAGTGATTTTGAGATTGTTTTTTCGTGACACATTCTACTTTATGATAATGGTAAATTTAGTTCAACATTTTTTGTGTTTATTTATAAAAAAAATCAAAAATTTGAGAAAAATGTTAAAAAATTAGCAATTTTCTAAATTTGAATGATTATCCCTTTAATCCAGATAGTCATACAACAGCAAACCATTAATAAATAACATTTCCCACATGTCTGCTTTACATCAGGACCATTTGTAAAATGTTATTTTATTTTGTTAGCTTTTTAGGAGGTTTAAAAATGTAGCAGCAATTTTTCATTTTTTCAAAGAAATTTACAAAATTAATTTTTTTAGGGACTTATCCATGTTTGAAGTCACTTTAGGGGTCCCATATATTGGGAAACCCCCAAACGTGATACCATTTTAAAAACAGCACCCCTAGACATATTGAAAACTGCTGTCAGGTAGTTTATTAACCCTTCAGGTGCTTTACAGGAATTAATGCAAAGTGGTATGACAGAAATGAAAATGTGTATTTTTACCACCTAAATGTTGCTAACTTCTAAACAGATTACTACAGCCGTCAGACTCTAAGGCCGCTATTCGGTCATGAATTGCCATGGCAAACATCAGGACCGCAAAATTATGATCTGAGGGCACCAATTGGGATAAAGAGGAAGCCCCCACACTCTGTTAACCATTTATAATGATGTAGTCACTATTGACAGCAGCATCTAAGGGGTTAAACAGATTTAGAAGGTGCAAATACTGATTGTGTCTGATGCAGCAAGTTGTCAGCTATAGTGTACAGCTGACAGAGGATGGATTGTCATCTGTATGGGGATACTATTCTCTTATATCCAAGGTCAGTTAAAAGACGTATTGGCGGTCATTAAGGGGTTAAAACAAGAAAATGCTAGGGGTGCCCATACCTATGCACCGGTCAAATTTTGTTTAAATACAGATAGCACATTTTCTGTTAGTACAATAAACCTCATTTCAAGGCAGAAACATTACTGTGTCCAACAGTTATTAGATATATGAAACTGAAATAGCTGTTGCCAAAAAAACAATTTTAATAAAACATTAAGCTTAAGATTAATAGGGGTGCCCAAACTTTTTCATATAACTGTACTACATAGCTGGGCAATATACTACGTGGCTCTGTGCTGAATACTACGTCGCTGGGCAATATACTACGTCGCTGGGCAATATACTACGTGACTGGGCAATATACTACGTGGCTGGGCAATATACTACGTGGCTGGGCAATATACTACGTGACTGGGCAATATACTACGTGACTGGGCAATATACTACGTGGCTGGGCAATATACTACGTGGGCTGGGCAATATACTACGTGGCTGGGCAATATACTACGTGGACATGCATATTCTAGAATACCCAATGCGTTAGAATCGGGCCACCATCTAGTACTAAATATTTGCAAATTGTTTTGTAACATACTTTTAACCCCTTCATGACCGCAGCTTTTTTCGGTGTCACGTTTTCATTTTTCGCTCCCCTCCTTCCAAGAGCCATAACATTTTAATTTTTCCATCAATATGGCCATGTAAGGGCGTTTTTTTTTTGTGGGAGAAGTTGTACTTTTGAACGACATCGTTGGTTTTACCATGTCGTTTACTTGAAAACAGGAAAAAAAATTCCAAGTGCGGTGAAATTGCAAAAAAAGTGCAATCCCACGCTTGTTTTTTGTTTGGCCTTTTCGCTAGGTTCGTTAAATGCTTAAACTGACCTGCCACTATGATTCTCCAGGTCATTACTAGTTCATAGACAGCAAACATGTCTAGGTTATTTTTTATCTAAGTGGTGAAAAAAAATTCCAAACTTTGCTAAAAAAAACAAAATGTGCAATTTTCCGATACTCGTCTCCATTTTTTGTGATCTGGGGTTGGGTGAGGGCTTAATTTTTGTGTGCCGAGCTGAAGTTTTTAATGATACCATTTTGATGCAGATACGTTCTTTTGATTGCCCCTTATTGCATTTTAATGCAGTGTCGTGGCGACCAAAAAACGTAATTCTGGCTTTTCAATTTTGTTTTCTCGCTACGCCGTTCAGTGATCAGGTTAATCCTTTTTTTATTGATAGGTCGGATGATTCTGAACGCAAACCCAAAAATGTGTAGGTTTGAATTTTTTTTATTGTTTTATTTTGAATGGGGCGGAAGGGGGGTGATTTAAACCTTTATTTTTTTCATATTTTTTAAAACTTTTTTTTTATACTTTTGCCATGCTTCAATAGCCTCTATTGGAGGCTAGAAGCTGGCATAGCCTGATCGGCTCTGCTACATAGGAGCGATGCTCAGATCACTCCTTTGTAGTAGATTTACTGCATTGCTTTGAACGCCAACCACAGGGTGGCACTCACAGCAATCCGGCATCAACAACCATAGAGGTCTTCAATAGGCCTCTGTTTGTCATGCCAATGCATTGCTGACCCCCGATTACGTGATGGGGGTCAGCGATGCTCTCATTTCTGGCCCGTTGGCCATAAGCGCTATTTAAATGCCGCTGTCAGCGTTTGACAGCAGCATTTAACTAGTTAATAGCGGCGTGTGGATCGCTATTTCACCCGCCGCTATTGCGGGCACATGTCAGCTTGTTAAAAGAGCTGACATGTCCCAGCTTTTATGCGGACTCACCACCGAAGCCCACATCAAAGCGGGGGATCTGACCTCGGATGTACTATCCCGTCCAAGGTCAGAAAGGGGTTAAATGCGTTTGGGGAGTGTATAATGCAGACTTAACTCTTTCACCCCCGATCCTGTTTTCACCTTCATGACCACGCCAAATTTTACAATTCTGACCACTGTCACATTATGAGGTAATAACTCTGGAACGCTTCAACGGATCCCACTGATTCTGAGATGATAGTTGTGAAATATGTTCTATATGACTTGCGTTTATTTGTGAAAAATTTGGAAATTTGGTGAAAATTTACCAATTTTCAAACTTTTAATTTTTATACCCTTAAACCAGAGACTTATGTCGCACAAAATAGTTAATAGTCGAGCTGAATTAACCAAAACCAACAATTCAGGAATTGTTTTTTTGATGACATTCCAAGTGTGATAAAATTGAGAAGGCAGCGCTGTTTTTTTCGGGTCAGTACGATTACAGCAAAACCACATTTATATAGTTTTTTTTAGGTTTTGTCGCTTTTACACAATAAAAACTATTTTATAGAAAAGAGAATTGTTTTTGTATTCAGGGAGCTTTTTTATTTTTCCGCTTATGGAGCTGTATGGCGGCTTGTTTTTTGCAGGATAAGATGGTGTTTTCAGCCACACCATTTTTATTTACATTTGTCTTTTTATCATAATTTTACATAGTAACATAGTAACATAGTTAGTAAGGCCGAAAAAAAGACATTTGTTCATCCAGTTCAGCCTATATTCCATCATAATAAATCCCCAGATCTACGTCCTTCTACAGAACCTAATAATTGTATGATACAATATTGTTCTGCTCCAGGAAGACATCCAGGCCTCTCTTGAACCCCTCGACTGAGTTCGCCATCACCACCTCCTCAGGCAAGCAATTCCAGATTCTCACTGCCCTAACAGTAAAGAATCCTCTTCTATGTTGGTGGAAAAACCTTCTCTCCTCCAGACGCAAAGAATGCCCCCTTGTGCCCGTCACCTTCCTTGGTATAAACAGATCCTCAGCGAGATATTTGTATTGTCCCCTTATATACTTATACATGGTTATTAGATCGCCCCTCAGTTGTCTTTTTTCTAGACTAAATAATCCTAATTTCGCTAATCTATCTGGGTATTGTAGTTCTCCCATCCCCTTTATTAATTTTGTTGCCCTCCTTTGTACTCTCTCTAGTTCCATTATATCCTTCCTGAGCACCGCTGCCCAAAACTGGACACAGTACTCCATGTGCGGTCTAACTAGGGATTTGTACAGAGGCAGTATAATGCTCTCATCATGTGTATCCAGACCTCTTTTAATGCACCCCATGATCCTGTTTGCCTTGGCAGCTACTGCCTGGCACTGGCTGCTCCAGGTAAGTTTATCATTAACTAGGATCCCCAAGTCCTTCTCCCTGTCAGATTTACCCAGTGGTTTCCCGTTAAGTGTGTAATGGTGATATTGATTCCTTCTTCCCATGTGTATAACCTTACATTTATCATTGTTAAACCTCATCTGCCACCTTTCAGCCCAAGTTTCCAACTTATCCAGATCCATCTGTAGCAGAATACTATCTTCTCTTGTATTAACTGCTTTACATAGTTTTGTATCATCTGCAAATGTCGATATTTTACTGTGTAAACCTTCTACCAGATCATTAATGAATATGTTGAAGAGAACAGGTCCCAATACCGACCCCTGCGGTACCCCACTGGTCACAGCGACCCAGTTAGAGACATAGTAACATAGTAACATAGTAACATAGTTAGTAAGGCCGAAAAAAGACATTTGTCCATCCAGTTCAGCCTATATTCCATTATAATAAATACCCAGATCTACGTCCTTCTACAGAACCTAATAATTGTATGATACAATATTGTTCTGCTCCAGGAAGACATCCAGGCCTCTCTTGAGACTATACCATATACTGTATAACCACCCTCTGCTTTCTATCACTAAGCCAGATACTAACCCATTTACACACATTTTCCCCCAGACCAAGCATTCTCATTTTGTGTACCAACCTCTTGTGCGGCACGGTATCAAACGCTTTGGAAAAATTGAGATATACCACGTGCAATGACTCACCGTGGTCCAGCCTATAGCTTACCTCTTCATAAAAACTGATTATATTGGTTTGACAGGAGCGATTTCTCATAAACCCATGCTAATATTCCACTTTGTACTGTGTCCTTTTTTTTACATAAAAATGCTTATTTTTTGTATAATTCTTTTGTTATTTTTAATTTTTTATTTTTTTTTCCTTTTTTACTTTGTCCCTGTATGGGACTTTAACTTTTATTACTCTGGTCTCTGGTATAATGCATTTCAATACACCAGCACTACAATACATTATACCCGTCATATTACACTGACAGAAACCTCTTAGACCAAACTCCTAGCATGGTCTAAGCAGACCACTGTTGCTGGCAGACCTGGAGGTCGTCATGACGATCTTGGGTTACCATGACAATAATCAGTCCGTCGCGATGACTTTGCGGTAGCGCCAATCGAATGGGAGAGGGAGCCACTTCCTCCTTCTAGCCTCCTAAATGTTGCAATTGATATCGATCACGGCATTTAGTGGGTTAAATAGGTGGGCACTGCTCCTTATTGTTAGAGCTGAGAGTTGGCTATCATGTAAGTCAAGGTTCTTGCGGAGATTGTGCCATGGTGTGCCTATACGTCATCGATTAGGAAACCCTATCGACCATGACTGATTCTCTAGGTATGTCAAATGTCGTGAAGGGGTTAAAGGAAACCTGTCATGTCATAAAACGCTATTAACCTATAGTTATAGTGGTTAATCTGCAGGCTAAAGATGTCCGTCGCCAAAATCCATTTTTTTTAAGCTAATCTGTGCCGCATTGTAGTAGACAACACCCCTATACATTTTTTGGGGGGTTCGGCCTTTCGTTCCTCCTGAATTTCAATTCATTCCTTGCACCCACTTTTCTTACCTTAGCTCTACCAAACTTGACAGCTCCATGTGCTTTATTATCTAACCTCATAACCAGAGCTTGCACCGCCCAGCCTCAGTTTCCTGCCCCACCATCTGCCTGCCCACTACACCCTCATTGACTATCAGGATCTGTTCCAGCACTGATCACTGCCCCCCACATCACATCCACAGTCGTGATAGCGCTTCACATGTCCCCACATCACATCCACAGTGGTGATAGAGCATCATATGTCCCCACATCACATCCACAGTGGTGATAGCGCTTCACATGTCCCCACATCACATCCACAGTGGTGATAGAGCATCACATGTCCCCACATCACATCCACAGTGGTGATAGCGCTTCACATGTCTCCACATCACATCCACAGTGGTGATAGAGCGTCACATGTCCCCACATCACATCCACAGTGGTGATAGAGCATCACATGTCTCCACATCACATCCACAGTGGTGATAGCGCATCACATGTCCCCACATCACATCCACAGTGGTGATAGACCTTCACATGTCCCCACATTACATCCACAGTGGTGATAGAGCTTCACATGTCTCCACATCACATCCACAGTGGTGATAGAGCGTCACATGTCCCCACATTACATCCACAGTGGTGATAGAGCATCACATGTCTCCACATCACATCCACAGTGGTGATAGCGCATCACATGTCCCCACATCACATCCACAGTGGTGATAGACCTTCACATGTCCCCAAATTACATCCACAGTTGTGATAGAGCTTCCCATGTCTCCACATCACATCCACAGTGGTGATAGAGCGTCACATGTCCCCACATCACATCCACAGTGGTGATAGAGCTTCACATGTCTCCACATCACATCCACAGTGGTGATAGCGCATCACATGTCCCCACATCACATCCACAGTGGTGATAGCGCTTCACATGTCCCCACATCACATCCACAGTGGTGATAGAGCTTCACATGTCCCCACATCACATCCACAGTGGTAATAGAGCTTCACATGTCTCCACATCACATCCACAGTGGTGATAGAGCGTCACATGTCCCCACATCACATCCACAGTGGTGATAGCGCATCACATGTCCCCACATCACATCCAGAGTGGTGATAGACCTTCACATGTCCCCACATTACATCCACAGTGGTGATAGAGCTTCACATGTCTCCACATCACATCCACAGTGGTGATAGAGCGTCACATGTCCCCACATCACATCCACAGTGGTGATAGAGCTTCACATGTCCCCACATCACATCCACAGTGGTGATAGAGCTTCACATGTCTCCACATCACATCCACAGTGGTGATAGAGCTTCACATGTCTCCACATCACATCCACAGTGGTGATAGAGCTTCACATGTCCCCACATCACATCCACAGTGGTGATAGAGCTTCACATGTCTCCACATCACATCCACAGTGGTGATAGCGCATCACATGTCCCCACATCATATCCACAGTGGTGATAGAGCTTCACATGTCCCCACATCACATCCACAGTGGTGATAGAGCTTCATGTCCCTCATATCACATCCACAGTGGTGATAGAGCTTCACATGTCCCCACATCACATCCACAGTGGTGATAGAGCTTCACATGTCTCCACATCACATCCACAGTGGTGATAGCGCTTCACATGTCCCCACATCACATCCACAGTGGTGATAGAGCTTCACATGTCCCCATATCACATCCACAGTGGTGATAGCGCTTCACATGTCCCCACATCACATCCACAGTGGTGATAGCGCTTCACATGTCCCCACATCACATCCACAGTGGTGATAGAGCTTCACATGTCCCCACATCACATCCACAGTGGTGATAGAGCTTCACATGTCCCCACATCACATCTACAGTGGTGATAGAGCGTCACATGTCTCCACATCACATCCACAGTGGTGATAGAGCTTCACATGTCTCCACATCACATCCACAGTGGTGATAGCGCTTCACATGTCCCCACATCACATCCACAGTGGTGATAGAGCTTCACATGTCCCCATATCACATCCACAGTGGTGATAGCGCTTCACATGTCCCCACATCACATCCACAGTGGTGATAGCGCTTCACATGTCCCCACATCACATCCACAGTGGTGATAGAGCTTCACATGTCCCCACATCACATCCACAGTGGTGATAGAGCTTCACATGTCTCCACATCACATCCACAGTGGTGATAGAGCTTCACATGTCCCCACATCACATCCACAGTGGTGATAGACCTTCACATGTCCCCACATTACATCCACAGTGGTGATAGCGCTTCACATGTCTCCACATCACATCCACAGTGGTGATAGAGCGTCACATGTCCCCACATCACATCCACAATGGTGATAGAGCATCACATGTCTCCACATCACATCCACAGTGGTGATAGCGCATCACATGTCCCCACATCACATCCACAGTGGTGATAGACCTTCACATGTCCCCAAATTACATCCACAGTTGTGATAGAGCTTCCCATGTCTCCACATCACATCCACAGTGGTGATAGAGCTTCACATGTCCCCACATCACATCCACAGTGGTGATAGAGCTTTACATGTCTCCACATCACATCCACAGTGGTGATAGCGCATCACATGTCCCCACATCACATCCACAGTGGTGATAGCGCTTCACATGTCCCCACATCACATCCACAGTGGTGATAGAGCTTCACATGTCCCCACATCACATCCACAGTGGTAATAGAGCTTCACATGTCTCCACATCACATCCACAGTGGTGATAGAGCGTCACATGTCCCCACATCACATCCACAGTGGTGATAGCGCATCACATGTCCCCACATCACATCCAGAGTGGTGATAGACCTTCACATGTCCCCACATTACATCCACAGTGGTGATAGAGCTTCACATGTCTCCACATCACATCCACAGTGGTGATAGAGCGTCACATGTCCCCACATCACATCCACAGTGGTGATAGAGCTTCACATGTCCCCACATCACATCCACAGTGGTGATAGAGCTTCACATGTCTCCACATCACATCCACAGTGGTGATAGAGCTTCACATGTCTCCACATCACATCCACAGTGGTGATAGAGCTTCACATGTCCCCACATCACATCCACAGTGGTGATAGAGCTTCACATGTCTCCACATCACATCCACAGTGGTGATAGCGCATCACATGTCCCCACATCATATCCACAGTGGTGATAGAGCTTCACATGTCCCCACATCACATCCACAGTGGTGATAGAGCTTCATGTCCCTCATATCACATCCACAGTGGTGATTGAGCTTCACATGTCCCCACATCACATCCACAGTGGTGATAGAGCTTCACATGTCCCCACATCACATCTACAGTGGTGATAGAGCGTCACATGTCTCCACATCACATCCACAGTGGTGATAGCGCTTCACATGTCCCCACATCACATCCACAGTGGTGATAGAGCATCATATGTCCCCACATCACATCCACAGTGGTAAAAGAGCTTCACATGTCGCTACATCACATCCACAGTGGTGATAGCGCTTCACATGTCCCCACATCACATCCACAGTGGTGATAGAGCTTCACATGTCCCCACCTCACATCCACAGTGGTGATAGAGCATCATATGTCCCCACATCACATCCACAGTGGTAAAAGAGCTTCACATGTCTCCACATCACATCCACAGTGGTGATAGACCTTCACATGTCCCCACATCACATCCACAGTGGTAATAGAGCTTCACATGTCTCCACATCACATCCACAGTGGTGATAGACCTTCACATGTCCCCACATTACATCCACAGTGGTGATAGAGCTTCACATGTCTCCACATCACATCCACAGTGGTGATAGAGCGTCACATGTCCCCACATCACATCCACAGTGGTGATAGAGCATCATATGTCCCCACATCACATCCACAGTGGTAAAAGAGCTTCACATGTCTCCACATCACATCCACAGTGGTGATAGACCTTCACATGTCCCCACATCACATCCACAGTGGTGATAGCGCATCACATGTCCCCACATCACATCCAGAGTGGTGATAGACCTTCACATGTCCCCACATTACATCCACAGTGGTGATAGAGCTTCACATGTCTCCACATCACATCCACAGTGGTGATAGAGCGTCACATGTCCCCACATCACATCCACAGTGGTGATAGAGCTTCACATGTCCCCACATCACATCCACAGTGGTGATAGAGCTTCACATGTCTCCACATCACATCCACAGTGGTGATAGAGCTTCACATGTCTCCACATCACATCCACAGTGGTGATAGAGCTTCACATGTCCCCACATCACATCCACAGTGGTGATAGAGCTTCACATGTCTCCACATCACATCCACAGTGGTGATAGCGCATCACATGTCCCCACATCATATCCACAGTGGTGATAGAGCTTCACATGTCCCCACATCACATCCACAGTGGTGATAGAGCTTCATGTCCCTCATATCACATCCACAGTGGTGATTGAGCTTCACATGTCCCCACATCACATCCACAGTGGTGATAGAGCTTCACATGTCCCCACATCACATCTACAGTGGTGATAGAGCGTCACATGTCTCCACATCACATCCACAGTGGTGATAGCGCTTCACATGTCCCCACATCACATCCACAGTGGTGATAGAGCATCATATGTCCCCACATCACATCCACAGTGGTAAAAGAGCTTCACATGTCGCTACATCACATCCACAGTGGTGATAGCGCTTCACATGTCCCCACATCACATCCACAGTGGTGATAGAGCTTCACATGTCCCCACCTCACATCCACAGTGGTGATAGAGCATCATATGTCCCCACATCACATCCACAGTGGTAAAAGAGCTTCACATGTCGCTACATCACATCCACAGTGGTGATAGAGCTTCACATGTCCCCACATCACATCCACAGTGGTGATAGAGCGTCACATGTCTCCACATCACATCCACAGTGGTGATAGAGCTTCACATGTCCCCACATCACATCCACAGTGGTGATAGCGCTTCACATGTCCCCACATCACCCCTCACAGCCGCTGCTCTTTATACTCAGAGTGGTGACTGATCCCGCGCCGCCCCATGACTGAAACTGGAACGCTGTAGAAGAGAATATAGAGTTCATTTTCTCGCTGCAGTGCTAAGTGTGGGTGCCAGACTGGTTAGGTATACAATTAATCTGCATATTAACCCCATATCTGCAGGTTAATAGTGTTTTTTTTTTTTCTCGTGACAGGTTCCCTTTAAAGATATGGAAAGATAATGATGCATAGATAGATATGTGGGAGATATATATCTTCACAACCACACATGACATTATAACATTACACCCTTTAGCACTTGATATGTGGAGCTTACTGTCCAGCTTTGTATTAACCAAATATATAAATAGAAAAATTGGCATGAGATACCCCCTCTATTTTTAATAACCAGCCCAGATAAAACAGACAGCTGCAGGCTGATATTATCAGGCTGGGAAGGTCCATAGTTATTGGACCCCTTCCAGCCTAAAAATACCAGGTCACAGCCACCTCAGAAATGGTGCATCATATTAGATTTCTCTGATGCAGTGGCAATCAGGGTAGTGGTATTTGGGTTTGATGTTTTCTCTGTAATGTCCGCTGGCATCAAGCCCTGGTGTTAGTAATGGAGAGGTGTCTATCAGACACCTCCATTTACTAATCCGGTAATAAAAAGGAAAAACACACAAAAAACACAAAATATTTTGCTGAACTACACACTCCCCGACATTTTCACGTTCACCACTTTATTAGAAAAAATCCCACGCAGGTCTAACGTAGTCCACTTAATCTGACACAGTCCAGCGAATCCAACAAAGTCTTGGAGCCTTGTTCTGACACTCCATAGACTCACCCCTGGACGAAGTTTTCCATAGCGAAATGCACGTCGGGTGTGGTGGGTTTACAAGGTAAATATATTTCATGGATTGCATTCTGGTCTTATTATTGATACACACTTCAGTACTGCGGGCGGTGGTGCTCTAGCACCTTGTATTATTATGTTTTTTTTTAATACATTTAGACTTTGATACTATTTTTTACTATGATGATGCACCTTATATGTATGTTGTGCTTGACCACTACCGTTTGCCATACCCGCCGTTCCTTTCCTGTACTTGATTCTCTATCCCCATTTATAATATTTATTTATTTTTTGTGTCTTTTTATTGATGTGTTTGTATACTGTGGTAAAAATAAAGTTTATATTATCTAACCGACTTCAAACAGTATCAACTTTGGTGAGTTTTATTGATATTGCTTTTGTTGGTATATACTATTGAGTTCACGTATTGGTGTTGACTCCATAGACTTTGCCAACAGCCATTGCCAGGTCACGCTGCCCTGTGCTTAACTCGGCGACTCTATACTAGATGGAAGGATGAAGGAGGGTTGGATGAATGGATGAGGGTGAGAGGTATGCATGATTGAGGGATAGATGGATAAGGGAGGGAAGGGTGGATGAGAGATGGATGGATGAATGAGAGATGAATAAATTAGGATAGGATGGATGAGGGATAGATAAGGGAGGTAGGGATGGATAAGAGAGGAATAGATGGATGAGGGAGGGTTGGATGGATGAAATAGTGAGGGATGGATGGATGATTGAGGGAAGGATGGATGATCGAGGGAATGGTGGATGAAGGAGGGATGATGGATGAGGGAGGGATGGATAGATGGATGACTGAGGGATTTGAGGGAGGCTGGGGCAGGAAGAAGGGGGATGGTCTGGCAGAGACTGAGGGCATGGTGTCAATTGTGACTTTATGACCAGTCTCTACCAGACAAGAAAACTATAGTCGGGGAGTGAGCAGCTCTTCCAGAATCAAGAGAGAGCTACTCACACTACTATGTGTGATATCTACGACACCATGCAGAATGCGAACAAGGCTGCTGCCACATTAACCCCTTACCGGCATCGGACGTACTATACCGTCCGATGCCGGCTCCCCTGCTTTGATGCAGGGCTCCGCGGTGAGCCCGCATCAAAGCCGGGACATGTCAGCTGTTTTGAACAGCTGACATGTGCCCGTAATAGGCGCGGGCAGAATCGCGATCTGCCCGCACCTATTAACTAGTTAAATGCCGCTGTCAAACGCAGACAGCGGCATTTAACTACCGCTTCTGGCCGGGCGGCCGGAAATGACGTCATCGCCGACCCCCGTCACATGATCGGGGGTCGGCGATGCTTGTATATTGTAACCATAGAGGTCCTAGAGACCTCTATGGTTACTGATGACCGGTGGCTGTGAGCGCCACCCTGTGGTCGGCGCTCACAGCACACCTCCATTTCTGCTACATAGCAGCGATCAGCAGATCGCTGCTATGTAGCAGAGCCGATCGCATTGTGCTTGCTTCTAGCCTCCCATGGAGGCTATTGAAGCATGGCAAAAGTTTAAAAAAAAAGTTAAAAAAAATGTGAAAAAAATAAAAAAAACATAAAAGTTTAAATCACCCCCCTTTCGCCCCAATCAAAATAAATCAATAAAAAAATATCAAATCTACGCATATTTGGTATCACCGCGCTCCGAATCGACCGATCTATCAATTAAAAAAAAGTATTAACCTGATCGCTAAACAGCGTAGCGGGAAAAAAATTCGAAACGCCAGAATTACGTTTTTTTGGTCGCCGCGACATTGAATTAAAATGCAATAACGGGCGATCAAAAGAACGTATCTGCACCGAAATGCTATCATTAAAAACATCATCTCGGCATGCAAAAAATAAGCCCTCAACCGACCCCAGATCATGAAAAATGGAGACGCTACAAGTATCGGAAAATGGCGCACTTTTTTATTTATTTTTTTTTTAGCAAAGTTTGGAATTTTTTTTCACCACTTAGATAAAAAATAACGTAGTCATGTTAGGTGTCTATGAACTCGTACTGACCTGGAGAATCATAATGGCAGGTCAGTTTTAGCATTTAGTGAACCTAGCAAAAAAGCCAAACAAAAAACCAGTGTGGGATTGCACTTTTTTTGCAATTTCACCGCACTTGGAATTTTTTTCCCGTTTTCTAGTACACGACATGCTAAAGCCAATGATGTCGTTCAAAAGTACAACTCGTCCCGCAAAAAATAAGCCCTCACATGGCCAAATTGACGGAAAAATAAAAAAGTTATGGCTCTGGGAAGGAGGGGAGCGAAAAACGAACACGGAAAAACGAAAAATCCCCTGGTCATGAAGAGGTTAAAAGCTATCAGGAGGACATGAACTTTATTGCTCCTGACAGGCTTTGGTTTTCAGTCTTAGTGGTGCGGTTTCAGTAATCTCTCAGTACATAGTGAGCGGTGGCTGTAACCACGCCCTGGCACTGACTGACAGCTGACTCTGCATTGAGTCAGCTGTCGGTCAGTTCCAGGATATAGTTATAGCAGCTGCTCACTATGTACTGAGCGTTAACTGAATACTACCCTGTGTGATGCAAACTACATTCCTCTCCTTTGTAATGGTTCCCCTAGTGGACAGACCTCCCCAGTCCCCGGGAACGGTCTTGAGGCAGAGCATCTAGAAGAACTGAGACACAAACCAGGAATAAGAATAAAATGCAACACTTTTATCAAACATGTAACATAACACATTATCATAGAACACTATTCACATTAACTTCTTCTTGCCATAATGTCTTCCTGTACACATGTATGCCTCATATCAGATGCCTTGTTGTTGAGAAATCATCTTTTATTACTTTGTATAAATGACGTCTTCCAGGCTCTGGGGAGGATGTTGTATGAAATATAACTCTGCCTCCAGAGCTTATTATACATGAAGGGCAGTTACTAATATGATGTGTAATGGCTGCACTCTACTCTCACTGATCTCATTGCAGAGCTGTGTGTGACTATACGTGACACATCTGCAGGTTCCTCTCAGCTTTCATCTCACAGGCGGACAGGGTTGGAATATTGTTGCAATAGAGCAGAGCTGAGAGAGAAGCAAAGAATGTGATGTAAGAAGGCAAAGCTCAGTTTTCCTGTTCTGTGTGAGTTACTTGTGTCACTGGTAACTCCCCTTTATGTAAAATAAGCTCTGGAGGCAGAGTTATCTTCCAGGCAGTGTCCTCCCCCATAGCCTGGAAGAGGTCATTTACATAAAGTGATAAAAGACAATTTATCAGCAACAACACATCTGATATGAGACACACAGGTAGGACATTTATCAGCATTCTATAACCTGTATGCCTATATTAATAGTTTAGATAGGTGAAATATGGTGACAGATTATCTTTAACATTACAACCTACAAAATTTTAAACAATATCTACATGCAATTTTTTTCGTGTAGTCTTTTCATATGAGACCTTTTTGCATCTTATCTGTACAGTATTAAATAAAGATATTTTGTCCCTATGTGAAACCAATCAACAAGCAAGCTAATGGTGTCTGGCATTTTTCTGGGTTTTGTGTCTTTATTTGATAATTTGTGCAAAGTCTTTTTGAATGGAATTTCTTTTTGGCTTAGCAGCTAACTCCATCTAAGTCAGTTCATTCATGCTGGAATACACAAAACGACTAGACTATTTATACCAAAAAGGGTGCATGTTCACGGTCCGGATTGACAGCGCTTTGGACGGACTGCTCCGCCCATAGCGCCACCCCCTTCTGTACGCGTGGTGATTCCGGATGTGTTCATTGTACACATCCGGAATCTCCGCACGCTATACATAGGACTGTGTTATTAACCTTGTGGCGACGGAGCGAGCCGCAAGGTAAGCAGATATGCTGCGTTCTAAAAAGACGCGCTGCATGTCTGTAAACGCATGGCCGCCGGATGCGTGTTCGCTTGCATAGTGGAGACGGGATTTCATAAAATCTCCTCCACTATGCTCTACCATCTGGATGCTGCGGGTTGTACGCAGCGTTCAATCCACAGCTAATCCAGATGTAATCCGGCCCATGGACACATACCCTAAATGTAAAATTGGTGTGACCAGTAGAAGCGCTACTGCAGCGCGAAACGGCTGTCGTCCATTCTACTCCTGCTCCCATCGTCCCGACGCCGATGTTTTAAAGTATTGGAACGAAGAAGTTTTTTAACCGGTGAGTGCCATCCATTCCTTTCAATTTTTGAATCCATTGTGGCTATTTTCTTTGGAGTTGCACTCCGGCTCACGGAGCAATTAGTGCTGTATACATGCTTGCAGCATCAGTTCATGAAATTGTCTGTGCACTGAGTGGGCTTCCCCGCTGTGCGGATTAACTCTTTGTTGGAGCTAAATGTAAAATATGCATAGTTATCATAGCCAAGGAATATAGAAGAACAGTGATGAAATTTAATGTTAAAACACTTCCATTTTGCTCTTTCCATCATCATTCTGTATTAGCCAGATGCAAAACAAACGTATGAAAAAGGCTCAGTACAGAATGACATTAAACTAAGCTGTGCCATCTGTTAATGTGCAGACCAACAGTAAATGTGCATATCATTTGGCTGCTGCAGAATAGTTTTTTCTTGTTTAGTCTGCAGTTCAAATCTCTTGTAAATAATAAAATAATCTTAGTGAGTCATTAGTTACAGCAAATTGGTTTTTACATTTAGGCCCTGCATATGGTATTAAAAATAGCGTTCTAAAATATCGTATCTGGTAATGAATGATTTAACATCTGGCTTTACAGAAATAGAGGTAAAGTCTCATTATTCTGTGCTTTTCCTTAGTCCTGTCTAAGGGCAGTAAGTGATGTAGCTCAGTAACATTAAACTATTAGTGAGGAAAATTCCCCAGCTGATGTTGAAGAGTCTCCAGTGCGGTTCTGAGGAAAAACTGGGAAGGAAAAAAGTCCAATAGGGCCTTATCTGGTGACAATGTAGCGTCAAAGAAGGAGGAAACACTCACCTTGTTGGGTTGCTAGAGGCAACACATAACGGGCATGTAAAACGACTGCCACATAGATACCGGTCAGGAAGTAGGCCAAGGGTGCAGGAAGGAGGCTGGAGGTATCCCTTATGCTCTGCTGATAATCGATAAAATACAACATTTATTAAACAGGTTAAAAGTCAACGCGTTTCAAGGTCACACAGGACCTCTTCATCAGGGAAACCTGGACCCGATGAGATTCTGCACATTATACTTACAGATTGCAGAGAAGTATGAAGTAATGGAGCTTTATATCTTTCTTTTTCTATTCCTCATGTTGTTTTCCCTTGCATCCTGAAAGTGATTAAGAGGTCTTCATCAAAGGAATACACTGTAGATTCTGCACACTACACTGACAGATTGCAGAAAAAGAGCTTTCTCGTCAAGGGACTTTTCTAAACTCTGCAAATAATCACGTACCAAATTGAAAATCTGGTTCTTACAATTGCTGTCATTATTAAAGTAATAAAATATATAAAACATATCCCAGAAACCGTCTACATGTAGAAGGACATACAGATAAAAAATATGGTATGGCTGTAGAGATGGGCCTAGGAGTTGCAATGAAGGATTTGATAGATACGGATGTAATCCTGTAGTTCTCAAGGGAGACAACAACAAGCTCTGGGACGGTAGTGTAACGGTTCCAACCCTCAGTGTGTCTGGGATGCAGTTACTGATAGCTCGGACGTCCAATCCGATACAGGGGCGTGCTGAGCTGTCAGTGTGTTGATTGACAGCTCAACTATCCAATTTGTGACTGGGAGGCGTTGTCTGTCTCCAAGTGTTCACTATCCTGGGTGATTACCATGCTACTTAACTGATCTGTTTCTCCCTGACCTCTGCCAGACGTACATTCATCCCAGTGAGGTTTGTAGTCCTTGTGCCTTGAGTTCTGTATGCTTTATATTTTGTTGCCTGACCTTGGACTTCATTCTGACCATCCGTCTGTTTAACCCCTTCTGCTCTGATCTGTTATCCTCTTGGTATTCTGAGCTAGGAACGTTACCTGACCACACTTTTGTCTCTTCCTTCCTGTTTATGATGTACTCTCCTGGCTTCTGACCTTGAACTCCTTGACCATTATGACTCACGGCTTGGCTGTGAGAAGTGACTAGCATCAGAGGAAGTCACACTGGTAATACATGACACAGGTGCCAATGCCAATATTGAAGGGAATGTGTCAGCAGTATTTCACCCCCAAAACTAATTATACGCTCATGTAACTCTCTCACAATCATGTCCAGCAACACCTTTCCATGGTCAGTCCCTAATTCCTGTGATATCAGCGTGGCAATTAATATGCAAATGTGGCTGAAGAGCTATTGTAGATTTGAAACCTCTGTCACTCCAGCTCTATTCCCACCCAGTATTATCTCCTCCGGCTTGACTGATAGCTCCTTTGCTTGAAGGCATACAGCATAGAGCTTGTCAGTCAGGCAGGAGGTCGTGGTGCAGACTGTGACATAGAGCTGGAGTGACAGATACTTCAGATCTTCAGCCTCATTTGCATATCAGTTCAAGCACTGATTTCTCGGGACTTGATTGAAACAAATTAAAATGCTGTAATATTACCAAATAGCAGTTTTTTTTTATTGTGCGCTTTGAGTATTTGTGTAGGGGATGAGAAAAGTAGGAATTAGGCTTTGTTCACATGTCCATTTATATTTTCCATTTGACTGTTCTGACTATAAGCAAAAAATGGAACAGATAAACGGTATTAGTATCTTGTGCAGTTCTTTTTCAAGTGGAAGCAGAGGAGCCTTACTGATATACAGTATATGGGGTCCATCTAGTTTTCGTTTGTTGTTTATTTTTAGAACGGAAAAAACATTCTGCATGAAGTCGCCAAGGATGCTTATTCCTTTTATCAGTTCCGTTTGTCTTAACCAGAACAGGCAAATGGAAAATATAAATAGACATGTGAACAGAGCCTTACTGTGTTTGGCACACCATGTAAATACTATAATACTTTTAGATTGAAACTAATAATAGTAAATAACCCTTGATTTTTTTCCTATTTTTGCAGAAGATACTGTACCAGTTAGTAATTGTAGATGCTCAATGCAGTTCTAGTTAGTCAGATACTATAATGTAGTAAATCAATCCATATGCTGGCTTGTAATTTGTATGTAAACAAAAGGAATGAATCATGATTTACATTACTTGGCCAATTATATATTTTAATCTTCACTGGCATGTATGAGTCCTTGAACAACTGTGATTGTATCTCCCTCCAGTGTCTGAAAGGCTAAATTGCAAAGAAATATTGTGTATAATATTGCTTATAATTTCATCACCTCACATACATAACAAACTAGACACAACATATACATAAGAATATACTGTAAATACAAATAATATTCAATGACACATCCAAATGATGTTTTATTCCTTACTTTGTAAAAAGGGAAGAGATCCCCAAAGACTAGGCAAAAGTATGAGATATCTATTTAAGGAGACTGAAAACCATTAAGATTGTGGGGACTGATATTGTGTCATAGTCAAAATTGTTCATTGCCACAGGTGGTCCATAATTTTAAGGAACCCTCAAGCTAGAAATGATTGATAAAACTAAAAAATGTAAATAAATATCTTTGCCCTTACTTTTTTCTGGTCTCCAGCTTTATCAGCATGATCCTGAAACAATATTGTAGAAATCATTTGTACAGTTCCTTGAAACGGTATTCATACCCCATTAACTTTTCAAAAATGTTTCACATTATACTCACAAGCTTAAATGTATTTTATTGGAATTTTATGTGATATGCCAACACAAAGTAGCAAGTGTGATGTGTAAAGGAAATAGTACATGGTTTTCTAATTTAAAAAAAAAAAATCTAAATCTGAAAATTGTAACTTGCATTTGTATTTGACCCCCATTAGTCTGATACCCCTAAATAAAATTCGGAGTAACCAACTGCCTCCAGAAGTCACATAATTCGTAAATTGACTCCACTTGCGTGTAAATTATTTCCAGTATAATTACAGCTGTTCTGTGAGGGCCTCAGAGGTTTACTTGAGAACATTAAGAATTAAACAACTTCATGAAAACTAAGGAACACACCAGACAGGTCAGGGATAAAGTTGTGAAGAAGAGTAAAGCAGGATTAGGTTATAAACATATATCCCAAGCTCTGAACATCACACGAACCATTGCTCAAGCCATCATTCAAAAATAGAATGAGTATGGCACAAGGACAAACCTACCAAGGCATGCTTGTCCATCAAAACGGACATCTTAAGCAAGGAGAGAACTAATTAGAGGATCAGCCAAGAGGCCTGTGGTCACTCTGTAGGAGCTGCAGAGACCTACAGCTCAGGTGGGAGAATCTGTCCACAGGTCAACTATTAGTAGTATACTACACAAATCTGGTCTTTATGGAAAAGTGGCAATAAGAAAGTAATTTTTTAACCCCTTTACCCCCAAGGGTGGTTTGCACGTCAATGACCAGGCCAATTTTTACAATTCTGACCACTGTCCCTTTATGACGTTATAACTCTGGAACGCTTCAACGGATCCTGGTGATTCTGACAATCTTTTCTCGTGACATATTGTACTTCATGATAGTGGTAAAATTTCTTTGATAATACCTGTGTTTATTTGTGAAAAAACGGAAATTTGGCGAAAATTTTGAAAATTTCGTAATTTTCCAACTTTGAATTTTTATGCAATTAAATCACAGAGAGGTGTCACACAAAATACTTAATAAGTAACATTTCCCACATGTCTACTTTACATCAGCACAATTTTGGAACCAACATTTTTTTTTGTTAGGGAGTTACAAGGGTTAAAAGTTGACCAGCAATTTCTCATTTTTACAACACCATTTTTTTTTAGGGACCACATCTCATTTGAAGTCATTTTGAGGGGTCTATATGATAAAAAATACCCAAGTGTGACACCATTCTAAAAACTGCACCCCTCAAGGTGCTCAAAACCACATTCAAGAAGTTTATTAACCCTTCAGGTGTTTCACAGGAATTTTTGGGATGTTTAAATAAAAATGAACATTTAACTTTTTTTCACAAAAAAATTACTTCAGCTCCAATTTGTTTTATTTTACCAAGAGTAGCAGGAGAAAATGGACCCCAAAAGTTGTTGTACAATTTGTCCTGAGTACGCCGATACCCCATATGTGGGGGTAAACCACTGTTTGGGCGCATGACAGACCTCGGAAGCGAAGGAGGGCAATTTGACTTTTCAATGCAAAATTGACAGGAATTGAGATGGGACGCCATGTTGCGTTTGAAGAGCCACTGATGTGCCTAACTATTGAAATCCCCCACAAGTGACACCATTTTGGAAAGTAGACCCCCTAAGGAACTTATCTAGAGGTGTGGTGAGCACTTTGACCCACCAAGTGCTTCACAGAAGTTTATAATGCAGAACCGTAAAAATAAAAAATCATATTTTTTAACAAAAATTATCTTTTCGCCCCCAATTTTTTATTTTCTGACGGGTAAGAGAAGAAATTGGACCCCGAAAGTTGTTGTCCAATTTGTCCTGAGTATGCCGATACCCCATATGCGGGGTTAAACCACTGTTTGGACGCATGGTAGAGCTCGGAAGGGAAGGAGCGCCGTTTGACTTTTCAATGCAAAATTGACAGGAATTGAGATGGGACGACATGTTGCATTAGGAGAGCCACTGATGTGCCTAAACATTGAAACCCCCACAAGTGACACCATTTTGGAAAGTAGACCCCCTAAGGAACTTATCTAGAGGTGTGGTGAGCACTTTGACCCACCAAGGGCTTCACAGAAGTTTATAATGCATAGCCATAAAAATAAAACAACATTTTTTTTCCCACAAAAATTATTTTTTAGCCGCCAGTTTTGTATTTTCCCGAGGGTAAGAGGAGAAATTCGACCCCAAAAGTTGTTGTCCAATTTGTCCTGAGTACGCTGATACCCCATATGTGGGGGGGAACCACCGTTTGGGCGCATGGGAGGGCTCAGAAGGGAAGGAGCGCCATTTGGAATGCAGACTTAGATGGAATGATCTGCAGGCGTCACATTGCGTTTGCAGAGCCCCTAATGTACGTAAACAGTAGAAACCCCCCACAAGTGACACCATTTTGGAAAGTAGACCCCCTAAGGAACTCATGTAGATGTGTTGTGAGAGCTTTGAACCCCCAAGTATTTCACTACAGTTTATAACGCAGAGCCGTGCAAATAAAAAATATTTTTTTTCCACAAAAATTATATTTTAGCCCCCAGTTTTGTATTTTTCCAAGGGTAACAGGAGAAATTGGACCCTAAATGTTGTTGTCCAATTTGTCCTGATTACGCTGATACTCGATATGTGGGGGGGGAACCACCGTTTGGGTGCATGGGAGGGCTCGGAAGGGAAGTGGCATCATTTGGAATGCAGACGGATTGGTCTGCAGGAGTCACATTGCGTTTGCAGAGCCCCTAATGTACCTAAACAGTAGAAACCCCCCACAATTGACCCCATATTGGAAACTAGACCCCTCATGGAACTTATCTAGATGTGTTGTGAGAACTTTGAACCCCCAAGTGTTTCACTACAGTTTATAACGCAGAGCCGTGAAAATAAAAAATCCTTTTTTTTCCCACAAAAATTATTTTTTAGCCCCCAGTTTTGTATTTTTCCAAGGGTAACAGGAGAAATTGGACCCCAAAATTTGTTGTCCAATTTGTCCTGAGTATGCTGATACCTGATATGTTGGTGTAAACCCCTGTTTGGGCACACGAGAGAGCTCGGAAGGGAAGGAGCACTGTTTTACTTTTTCAAAACAGAATTGGCTGGAATTGAGATCGGACGCCATGTCACATTTAGAGAGCCCCTGATGTGCCTAAACAGTGGAAACCCCCAATTATAACTGAAACCCTAACCCAAACACACCCCTAACCCTAATCCCAACAGTAACCCTAACCACACCCCTAACCCTGACACACCCCTAACCCTAATCCCAACTTTATTCCCAACCGTAAATGTCATCCAAACCCTAACTTTAGCCCCAACCCTAACCCTAACTTTAGCCCCAACCCTAACTGTAGCCTTAACCCTAGCCCTAACCCTAGCCCTAACCCTAGCCTTAACCCTAGCCCTAACCCTAGCCCTAACCCTAGCCCTAGCCCTAATGGGAAAATGGAAATAAATACATTTTTTTAATTTTTTCCTAACTAAGGGGGTGATGAAGGGGGGTTTGATTTACTTTTATAGCGGGATTTTTAGCGGATTTTTATGATTGGCAGCCGTCACACACTGAAAGACGCTTTTTATTGCAAAAAATATTTTTTGCGTTAACACATTTTGAGAGCTATAATTTTTCCATATTTGAGTCCACAGAGTCATGTGAGGTCTTGTTTTTTGCAGGACGAGTTGACGTTTTTATTGGTATCATTTTCGGGCACGTGACATTTTTTGATCGCTTTTTATTCCGATTTTTGTGAGGAAGAATGACCGAAAACCAGCTATTCGTGAATTTCTTTTGGGGGAGGCATTTATACCTTTCAGCGTTTGGTAAAATGGATAAAGCAGTTTTATTCTTCGGCTCAGAACGATTACAGCAATACCTCATATCATTTTGTTATGTTTTGGCGCTTTTATATGATAAAAACTATTTTATAGAAAAAATAATTATTTTGGCATCGCTTTATTCTGAGGACTATAACTTTTTTATTTTTTTGGTGATCATGCTGTATTGCAGCTCGTTTTTTGCGGGACAAGATGACGTTTTCAGCGTTACCATGGTTATTTATATCTGGCTTTTTGATCGCATGTTATTCCACTTTTTGTTCGGCGGTATGATAATAAAGCGTTGTTTTTTGCCTCGTTTTTTTTTTTCCTTACGGTGTTTACTGAAGGGGTTAACTAGTGGGCCAGTTTTATAGGTTGGGTCATTACGGATGTGGTGATACTAAATATGTGTACTTTTATTGTTTTTTTATTATTTAGATAAAGAAATGTATTTATGGGAATAATTTTTTTCTTTCATTATTTATGAAATTTTTTTTTTTACACATTTGGAATTTTTTTTTTTACTTTGTCCCGGGGGGGACATCACAGATCGGTGATCTGACAGTTTGCACAGCACTCTGTCAGATCACCGATCTGACTTAGAGCACTGCAGGCTTCACAGTGCTCTGTGAAGCCACCTCCCTCCCTGCAGGACCCGGATGCCGTGGCCATCTTGGATCCGGGGCCTGCAGCGAGGAAAGAGGTAGGAGACCCTCGCAGCAACGCGATCACATCGCGTTGCTGCGGGGGGCTCAGGGAAGCCCGCAGGGAGCCCCCTCCCTGCGCGACGCTTCCCTGCACCGCCGGCACATCGCGATCATGTTTGATCGCGGTGTGGCGGGGGATACTGTGGCGGGGGCGGTCCGTGACCGCTCCTGGCACATTGTGCCGGATGTCAGCTGCGATAGGCAGCTGACACCCGGCCGCGATCGGCTGCGCTTCCCCCGTGAGCACGGCCGATCGCTATGACATACTATCCCGTCGAGGGTCAGATAGGCCCAGGGCACCTCGACGGGATAGTACATCTAATGTCAGAGAGGGGTTAAAGAAAGCTATAAGAAGTCTGTTTTGCAGTTTGCAAAAAGCCATGTAGGGGACACTATGTGAAATATGTGAAAGAAGGTGCTCTAGTTAGATGGGACCAAAGTAGAACTTTATGTTTAGATGCAAAATGTTATGTGTGGCAGAAAACTAATACTGCACATCACCCAGAAAACACAATCATTACCATCAAACATGGTGGTGGCAGCATGCTTTTTTCAGCAAGGAAAAGAAAGATGGTCAGAGTTGATGGAAGATGGATGGAACTTAATTACAGGGCAATTCTTGAGGAAAACCTGTTAGAGGCTGCAAAATATTTGAGACTGGGGCATAGGTTCACCTTCCAGGATGACAGTTACCGTGAACATACTGCCAGAGCTAAAATAGAATGATTTAGATCAAAGTATATTCATGTGTTTGAACGGCCCTATCAAAATTCAAAGCTAAATCCCATTAAGAATCTGTGACGAGAAAAATGGTGTTCACAGATGCTCTCCATCCAATCTCACTGAGCTAGAGCTAGTTGTCAAATAAGAATGGGCACAAAATTCAGCCTCTAGAAGTGCAATGCTAGTAGAGACAAACCTCAAAGGACTTGAAGCAGTATTACAGTATCACAGGGGCTGAATACAAATGCATATCACAATTTTCAAATTTATATTTTTAAAATAATGACAAAACCATGTATCGTTTCCTTTAAACTTCACATATATGTGCTACTGTGTGGTGGTATATCACATGAAAACCCAATAATAAAAAAAGTAAGTTTGGGGTGTAATGTGAAACAATGTGGAAAAGTTCATGGGGTATGAATACTATTTCAAGGCATTTTAGAACCCAGCAATCTGTTTCACTAAGAGATTATGACAAACTGTTCTGCTTAGCTATGTTCATTGATCCCATAGACAGTGAAAGAGGCAGTGGTATTGCATATGCACTTCCACCGTAATCACACTAGGGAGTTAAGAATACCCTTTCTTGTTGTCAGTGGGGGTCCAAGCAGTTGGACTACCAGCAATCAATCTTATGGATAGATGATAATTCCTGTTTATGAGAAGACGTTTAGATGGTTGTATGGTAACACTTTTGTGGTTATAGGGAATCTGTCAGCAGGTTTTTGCAATGTAATCTGAAGACAGTATGATTTAGGGGTTAAAACACAGATTGCAGCGATCCCTCTGCTATCAAGCTCAAGGTTTTGTTTGCTTACAATGATTGTTTTAGCACCACTAGCTTATCATTGCTGTGAATAGCTGGTCCTGTGAGCCTTGTTCCAACACATCCCCTCCTGTGCTAGGCTTCTCACTGTCTATGGACTTTGTGCACAGAGAGCCTGGTGTGGGTGGGGTTAGCTGTGGTGTGGGCGTGGTTAGCTTCCTCAGCTCTGCTTCCATCTAAATCTAAAAGCTCTAATTATGTAAGAACAGCTGCACCCAGTAATCTAAGTGATACATCGTTGGCTTCAGCTTGTCTTTGGCTACATCAGGCGGCTCTCAGATGAAGTAGCAAAAACCTGTTGACAGATCCCTTTCAGGGATAAGGGAGAGGTTTATGCCTGCAACCCTTGTTGATCTATGGCAATGAAGTTATAATGTCTATATCTCTAGTGGTGTAGAGCAGACAGGGTGTCACTGCCAGAATACCTAATGCTTCATTGAAGTACTTGGGTGAGTAGGGTACTGGATGCCTTTCTTGAAAAGTATAATGTTACAGGTTATGTATACTAGATTCCTTGATAGGGCATTGATCCAGGGAACTAGTCTGATTGCCGTATGTGGAGTCGGGAAGGAATTTTTTTCCCCAATGTGGAGCTTACTGTTTGCCACATGGGTTTTTTTTTGCCTCCCTCTGGATCAACATGTTAGGGCATGTTAGTTAGGCTGTGGGTTGAACTAGATGGACTTAAAGTCTTCCTTCAACTTTAATAACTATGAGTATCATTACACCTAATGATCTAGGGAAGAAAAAATTGTAATTCCAGCTGGTAATGAATAGAAAAGTAGAGATTAAAGGGAGCCTGTCATCTGACTCATGCTGCCCAAATTATGGGCAGCAAGAATCACAGTCTGAGCACATTATTGTAGCTCTGTATGTTTTACTTCAAAAAGGTGTGGAATTTCAGAGAAAACATACTATGAAATGTCAGCTGGGAACTGTGTGCCTTGGCTGACTAGTCCAATGCCGGTCCCCTCAGGCTTTTCCCTGTTCCCATGCTTTTGACTCACAAGTCTGATCCTATGCGTTATCATAGGGAACCTCCATGGATCTGACCTTTACAACACATATCATGGATGTTTGGTTTTAGATTTAAGGACTTAAAAGGTGTTGTCTGCTCCAAATCAATATATCTGCAGTCACTCTGTGTGACTGCAGACTTATGAATCCCTCCAGCACATGCACTGTGTGCTGCGACGACTGGCATGTTTCTGAGCCAGAACCGGAGGATATGTATGCATTATACATACTTCCGGCCAGGACAGTTGCATTGAGTGATGCTGTGCCCCGTCTACTGACGTGGCTGTCCAGTGGGTGTGGCTGACTAGAGGGCGCAGCTGTTGTGAATTCAGCTTTTGGGCTCCCTCCGGTGGTTGTAGAGGGTAATGCAGTTGTGCCTGGACTGCAGGATTGGACAGGTGTATCTACTAATTGCAAAACTGACTGGGGTATATAGCTTTGCAGGACTCTTTAGTCCCTGCCAGTTGTCCATTGTTTTTGGAGGATTCACATCCCTTCTGGTCTCTCCTGTTCGCTGTGCTTTTCTTCAAAGATAAGTCCTGGCTTTGTTTTTGCTGTCCACCTGCTGTGGACCTTATAGTTCTGTGCATTTTCATGTTTTGTCTTGTTCAGCTTTGTCTGTGACGTATTTTTTACAGCCTTGCTGTGTCTCTGGAGATGCAGATATACCTTCCATGTCTTTAGTCAGATGTGGTGTTTTGTATTTTCTGTGGTGGATATTTTCTAGTGTTTTAATACTGACCACATAGTACTCTGTTCTATTATTTCTATTTAGCTAGTATGGCCTCCTATGCTAAATCCTGATTTCATGTCTGCGTATGTTTTTTCCCTCTCCTCTCACAGTCAATATATGTGGGGGGCTGTCTGTCCTTTGGGAATTTTCTCTGAGGCAAGATAGGTTTCCTGTTTCTGTCTTTAGGGGTAGTTAGTTTCTTAGGCTGTGTCGAGGGGTCTAGGGAGTGTTAAGTACCCCCCACGGCTACTTCTAGTTGTGCTGCTAGGTTCAGGGTTTGCGGTCAGTACAGGGGCCACCTTCTCCAGAGTACGTCTCATGCTGCTCCAAGGCCACCAGATCATAACAGTACAACTGGCCAACAATGAGTTAATTGCATCTCAGAAGAAGGGAGGGAAGGTTTTGAGCCATTTTTTTTCCTTAGCCTGTTCCTCCCTCTTAATCTCTGGGTGGCTGCGGAACCTAGTAATAACATGAGTGTTCAGGAGTTAGTTTCTCGTATGGATCAGCTTGCTGCTAGGGTACAGGGTATTTCAGATTATATTGTTCAGACTCCTGCCTTAGAACCTAGGATTCCCACTCCTGATTTATTCTTTGGTGACAGATCCAAATTTTTGAATTTCAAAAATTACTGTAAACTGTTTTTTGCATTGAGACCCCGGTCTTCTGGTGATCCCATTCAGCAGGTTAAAATGATCATATCCCTGCTGCGTGGTGACCCACAGGATTGGGCATTTTCCCTGGAAACTGGCAATCCTGCTTTGCTTAATGTTGGTTCTTTCTTTCAAGCATTGGGGTTATTGTATGATGAGCCTAATTCTGTGGATCAAGCTGAGAAGATCTTGTTGGCCCTGTGTCAGGGTCAAGAAGCGGCAGAATCGTATTGCCAGAAATTTAGAAAATGGTCTGTACTGACTAAATGGAATGAGGATGCCTTGGCGGCAATTTTCAGAAAGGGTCTTTCTGAATCCGTTAAAGATGTTATGGTGGGGTTCCCCACGCCTGCTGGTCTGAGTGATTCTATGTCGCTGGCGAGCGCAGAGTTGTGCACACTGTGGCGTTGTCCTCCGAGCGGAGCCCGGAGCCTATGCAGTGTGATAGGATTTTGTCTAGAGCTGAACGTCTAAGATTCAGGCGCCAGAATAGGTTGTGTTTTTACTGCGGCGATTCTGCTCATGTTATTTCTGATTGCCCTAAGCATACAAAGAGAATCACTAGTTCTGTTACTATCAGTACTGTGCAACCTAAATTTCTGTTATCTGTGACCTTGATCTGCTCATTATCATCATTTTCTGTCATGGCATTTGTGGATTCAGGCGCCGCTCTGAACCTAATGAACTTAAAGTTTGCCAGACGTTGTGGTTTCCCCTTGTAGCCTTTGCAGAACCCTATTCCTTTAAGGGGCATTGATGCTACACGGTTGGCTAAAAATAAAGCTCAGTTGTGGACACAGCTAACCATGCGCATGGCGCCAGCCCATCAGGAAGATTGTCGTTTTCTGGTGTTGCATAAGTTACATGAAGATATTGTGCTGGGTTTCCCATGGTTACAGGAACATAATCCGGTGTTAGATTGGAGATCTATGTCTGTGACTAGTTGGGGTTGTCAGGGGGTTCATGGTCACGTTCCTTTGATGTCAATTTCCTCTTCCCCCTCTTCTGAAATTCCTGAGTTTTTGTCAGATTTCCAGGATGTATTTGATGAGCCCAAGTCCAGTTCCCTTCCACCGCATAGGGACTGTGATTGTGCTATTGACTTGATTCCAGGTTGTAAGTTCCCTAAGGGTAGACTTTTCAACCTGTCTGTGCCAGAACATGCCACCATGCGGAGCTATATTAAGGAGTCTTTGGAGAAGGGGCATATTCGGCCATCTTCTTCACCATTGGAAGCAGGTTTTTTTTTTGTTGCCAAGAAGGATGGCTCCTTGAGACCCTGTATTGATTATCGCCTCTTGAATAAGATCACGGTCAAATTTCAATACCCTTTGCCTTTGCTTACTGATTTGTTTGCTAGGATTAAGGGGGCTAGCTGGTTTACCAAGATAGACCTTCGAGGGGCATATAATCTTATTCGTATTAAGCAGGATGACGAATGGAAAACTGCATTTAATACGCCCGAAGGCCATTTTGAATACCTTGTGATGCCATTCGAACTCTCTAATGCCCCATCTGTGTTCCAATCCTTCATGCATGATATCTTTCGGAGTTATCTTGATAAATTCATGGTTGTGTATTTGGATGATATTTTTATTTGCTCCGATGACTGGGAGTCTCATGTGAAACAGGTCAGGATGGTATTTCAGATCCTCCTTAGTAATGCTTTATTTGTGAAGGGGTCGAATTGCCTCTTTGGAGTGCAGAAGGTTTCTTTTTTGGGCTTCATTTTTTCTCCCTCATCTATAGAAATGGATCCGGTTAAGGATCAGGCCAATCATGATTTGATTCAGCCCACATCTGTGAAGAGCCTTCAGAAATTCTTGGGCTTTGCTAATTTTTATCGTCGTTTCATTGCCAACTTCTCCAGTGTGGTTAAACCTCTGACCGATTTGACAAAGAAAGGTGCTGATGTGACGAATTGGTCCTCTGCGGCTGTTTCTGCCTTTCAGGAGCTTAAACGCTGATTTACTTCTGCCCGTGTTGCGTCAGCCAGATGTTTCTCTTCCTTTTCAGGTTTAGGTTGACGCGTCTGAGATTGGGGCAGGGGCCGTTTTGTCTCAGAGGAATTCTGATGGGTCCTTAATGAAACCGTGTGCCTTCTTTTCTCGGAAGTTTTCGCCTGCGGAACGCAATTATGATGTCGGCAATCGGGAGTTGTTGGCTATGAAGTGGGCATTTGAGGAGTGGCGACATTGGCTTGAGGGGGCCAAGCACCATATTGTGGTCCTGACCGATCATAAGAATCTGATTTACCTCGAGTCTGCCAAACTGCTGAATCCTAGACAGGCTCGATGGTCCCTGTTTTTCTCCCATTTTGATTTTGTGGTCTCGTACATTACTGGTACTAAGAATGTTAAGGCGGATGCCCTCTCTAGGAGTCTTTTTCCTGATTCCCCTGGGGTTCTTGAGCCGGTCGGCATTCTGAAGGAAGGGGTGGTCCTTTCTGCCATTTCCCCTGATTTACGACGGATTCTTCAGGAATTTCAGGCTGATAAACCTGACCGCTGTCCAGTGGGGAAACTGTTTGTTCCTGATAGATGGTCTAGTAAAGTGATTTCTGAGGTTCATTGTTCTGTGTTGGCTGGCCATCCTGGGATTTTTGGTACCAGAGATTTGGTTGGTAGGTCCTTTTGGTGGCCTTCTTTGTCGCGTGATGTGCGTTGTTTTTGTGCAGTCCTGTGGGATTTGTGCGCGGGCTAAGCCTTACTGTTCCCGCGCTAGCGGGTTGCTTTTGCCATTACCGGTCCCCGAGAGGCCCTGGACACATATTTCTATGGATTTTATTTCCGATCTTCCTGTTTCCCAAAGGATGTCGGTTATCTGGGTTGTCTGTGACCGATTTTCTAAGATGGTTCATTTGGTGGCTTTGCCTAAATTACCTTCTTCTTCTGATTTGGTTCCGTTGTTTTTTCAGCATGTGGTACGTTTGCATGGTATTCCGGAGAATATTGTGTCCGACAGAGGTTCCCAGTTTGTTTCTAGGTTTTGGCGGGCCTTTTGTGCCAAGCTGGGCATTGATTTGTCTTTTTCTTCTGCATTTCATCCTCAGACAAATGGCCAGACTGAGCGAACTAATCAGACCTTGGAGACCTATTTGAGATGCTTTGTGTCTGCTGATCAGGATGATTGGGTGGCTTTTTTGCCATTGGCCGAGTTTGCCCTTAATAATCGGGCTAGTTCGGCTGCTTTGGTTTCGCCTTTTTTTTGTAATTTTGTTTTTCATCCTCGTTTTTCTTCTGGGCAGGTTGAGCCTTCTGATCTTCCTGGTGTGGATTCTGTGGTCGACAGGTTGCAGCAGATTTGGGCTCATGTGGTGGACAATTTGGTGCTGTCTCAGGAGGAGGCTCAACGTTTTGCTAACCGTCATCGGTGTGTTGGTTCCCGGCTTCGGGTTGGGGATCTGGTTTGGTTATCTTCCCGTCATGAAGGTTTCTTCCTCTAAGTTTAAGCCTCGATTTATTGGTCCTTATAGGATTTCTGAGATTATTAATCCGGTGTCCTTTCGCCTGGCGCTTCCGGCCTCTTTTGCTATTCATAATGTCTTCCATAGATCTTTGTTGCGAAAATATGTGGAGCCCGTTGTTCCCTCTGTTGATCCTCCGGCCCCTGTGTTGGTCGATAGGGAGTTGGAATATGTTGTTGAGAAGATTTTGGATTCTCGTTTTTCGAGGCGGAAGCTTCAGTACCTTGTCAAATGGAAGGGTTATGGTCAGGAAGATAATTCCTGGGTTTTTGCCTCTGATGTCCATGCCGCTGATTTGGTTCGTACCTTTCATCGGGCTCATCCTGATCGGCCTGGGGGCTCTGGTGAGGGTTCGGTGACCCCTCCTCAAGGGGGGGTACTGTTGTGAATTCAGCTTTTGGGCTCCCTCCGGTGGTTGTAGAGGGTAATGCAGTTGTGCCTGGACTGCAGGATTGTACAGGTGTATCTACTAATTGCAAAACTGACTGGGGTATATAGCTTTGCATGACTCTTTAGTCCCTGCCAGTTGTCCATTGTTTTTGGAGGATTCACATTCCTTCTTGTCTCTACTGTTCGCTGTGCTTTTCTTCAAAGATAAGTCCTGGCTTTGTTTTTGCTGTCCACCTGCTGTGGACCTTATAGTTCTATGCATTTTCATGTTTTTTCTTGTCCAGCTTTGTCGGTGAAGTATTTTTTCCAGCCTTGCTGTGTCTCTGGAGATGCAGATATTCCCTCCATGTCTTTAGTCAGATGTGGTGTTTTGTATTTTCTGTGGTGGATATTTTCTAGTGTTTTAATACTGACCGCATAGTACTCTGTTCTATTCTTTCTATTTAGCTAGCATGGCCTCCTATGCTAAATCCTGATTTCATGTCTGCGTATGTTTTTTCCCTCTCCTCTCACAGTCAATATATGTGGGGGGCTGTCTGTCCTTTGGGGATTTTCTCTGAGGCAAGATAGGTTTCCTGTTTCTGTCTTTAGGGGTAGTTAGTTTCTTAGGCTGTGTCGAGGGGTCTAGGGAGTGTTAGGTACCCCCCACGGCTACTTCTAGTTGCGCTGCTAGGTTCAGGGTTTGCGGTCAGTACAGGGGCCACCTTCTCCAGAGTACGTCTCATGCTGCTCCAAGGCCGCCAGATCATAACACGCAGCCTCATTCCATATAAGTGTATGGAAGTGAGCTTGCTCCCACTGGACAGGCTCTGGCCAGGAGTAAGTATAACGCATACATACCCTCTGGTCCTGGCTCAGAAATCAGCAAATCCCCGCAGCACACGGTTCGCGCTGGATGGGTGGGGGATTCATAAGTCTCTGCAGTCACAAAGTGACTGCAGACTTATCAATTTGGATCAGACAACCCCTTTAAAAATACCAATTCTGCATCTTGTATTCTTTCGCATGTTCCTTGAACCATTCCTGAACAATGAATGACACAGCATCTTAGTAGTGATAGATAAATTAGCATCCATATGAATGTCAGGACTCAAAGTTACCCAACATCATATTTGCCTTCAGCTGTTTGACTGCATCTGCTATAAGAAATCATGATTCATGAAACTAAGCTGTTACTATAGTTGTTCAATGGTCTAGTTCTGATTCTCACATAACCATTATATGCGTTGAAGCGGACAGGTCACATTTAGTACTATGACAAAAGCAAGCTATGTGTTCTCATTAAAAGGCATTACTGTAGAACTCCTGGGAGCAGCAGAGGGTCTAACTCTTGCTCGTTCACCATATCTCCAAGCTTGGACAAGTACTAACCATGACATATGAAGAACACTCCACAACACTCAAAAGGTAACTTTAATTTAAAAATATTTTTGGGGGGGTCTGGTTCATGACATCCACACTGATTAGTCAAATCAGCACTCTGATAATTATTTACTCCACGTCTGCAATTATCTCAACTATAACTTCATATGTTATTGAAGACACATTTTGAACACCTTATAAAACTCCAGACTTGACTTACTGTCTTCCGTCCTTCCAAATTGGCAAAAACAGGAATAAAAAGTGATCACAAAATTGTATGTTTCAAAAATTGGTAGAAATAAAAACAGTAAATCGTTACACAAAAAAAGAAGTCCTCACATCGGTCCATCAACAGAAAAAATAAAAGTTGTTGATCGCAATGTCTTTTTTTTTTAAGATTTATAGTGCAAAATAAGTAAAACATAAAAAGCTATCTAGCTTTGGTATTGTTTTAATTGTAATAACCACTGAGGAAAGTTATCATGTAATTTATACAGCATCATGAATAGCGTAAAAACAACACTTCAAAAGAAACAATCCCTTCAAAAATTGTAGAACTGTAGTTTTTTTCCATTGCAATAAAATTTAAAGGGAACCTGTCACCCCGTTTTTTCGATATGAGATAAAAATTTGGTTCAGTAGGGCCTGAGCTCTGCATTACATTAGTACCTTTCATATCCCCCAATTCCCCACCTTTGCAAAGAAAATACCTTAGTAATCTCTCCGTTTTCGTCTGTCAATCACCCCAGTTCGATGGGCAAGGGCCTAATCGCCGATTCTCCTCACCTCCGGCTTTGCTCTACGAATCTTCTTTCCTTCCTTTGGCGTCAGTTTCGGCGGTTGTGCATTGAATTAGCGTCTCGCGCGTGCACAGTATGCTTTGATCAACTGTGGGCAATGCTTGAAATCATTATTGGGCATGCACCGGCTTTTGACCCTATGCTCTGTGCCCTGGAAGCATAGAAAGACTTCGGGGCACAGAACGTCAAGGAAAATGCCGGCGCATGCGCAATAATGATTTCATGCTTTGCCCACAGTTGGGCAAGGCATACTGCGCACGCGCTAGAGGCTAATGCAATGCGCAAACGCAAAAAATTAACCGTGATCTGTGCTATTCACAGATCGAGTTATGTCTGACATGCCGAGGAGCGGAGGTGAGAGAGAGCGATAAGGCCCCGCCCATAGGATCGGACCAAGGTGATTGACAGACAAAAACGGAGAGATTACTAAAGTATTTTCTCTGCAAAGGTGGGGAAGCAGTGGATATGAAAGGTACTAATGTAAAGCAGAGCTCAGGCCCTATTGAACCATATTTTTATCTCACATCGAAAAAACGGGGCGATAGGCTCCCTTTAAAGGATCGACCGATCCAATATATTGATGACCTATCTTAGTTTAGGTCAACAATGTCAGACCAGTGGGATCTGAAACCTGCCCCCCAACAAGCTGATGTTGATCTGATCAGAAATTGTCAATATGCTAGGACCTGACAACCCCTTTAATGGACACATAGATAATTATATGAATCCCAAAATAGTTTAATTGTTAAGAAAACATCCCACAAAAAAATCCATGTCTTGTTCAAGGAAAAATAAATAAATAGTGTTTCTCAAAGATGAGGATTTATAGCTGTGTTCCCCAACTCCGGTCCTCAAGAGCCACCAACAGGTCATTTTCAGCATTTCCTTAGTATGGCCCAGGTGATAATTGCATCGCCTGCACAGGCAATAATTCCATCACCTGTGCAATACTAAGGAAATCCTGAAAACATGACCTGTTGGTGGCTCTTGAGGACCAGAGTTGGGGATCACTGAGCCACCAAAGGATTAAATTTGGTTAACAAGCAAGTCTCTAGTGGTAAACTTCAAATATCTAGTTATCTTGTCTATGAAAATATTTTTTTAAAGCAATTACTAGCAAAATGGTAACATTTTAATTCTTCAATTTGATGATAAGGTGCTCTAGTGTAGCTCTCAAGGTGACATTTTTGTATTATATTTCTTGTTTTACTAAGATGAACAGTTATTTAACCAGGCAACAAGATATTATGTTAGACCATTATTCTAAATTACTGCAGAAGAATCTACATGATAAATTAGTTAAAAGCAGATGGCTAAGAAATTTGTTCAATTTTTGAGAAATATGAACGACATATCATGATTATGTTGCCAACAAATGTGTGAACATGAACATTGAATTTGATTTGATTCAGCTTCCTATTTCATCTTATCACATTGAGATTATTTCTAGCATTAGAAGAGGATTTTTGGAATATCACCAATTACCTCTTATCAATTAATGCTACATTCTTATACAGTATTAAGATGCTAATCGTGTTTATAAATTAATTACTTTCTCACCCCTCCGTGGGGTAGTTGTCCTACCTCATTCTCCAGGCTTCTACAAGAGGCCTGGTAGTTTTAGGGTTCATCACAGGGTCTTACTTGTCCCTAGTATTGCACTCTTCTGGACTGAGAGTTCAGATATTGCTCCTAGGATCTGTTATAGCCATTCTCCAAACTTAGGGTACCGTCACACAGTGCAATTTTCATCGCTACAACGGTACGATCCGTGACGCTCCAGCATCGTAACAATATCGCTCCAGCGTCGTAGACTGCTGTCACACTTTGCAATCTACAACGCTGGAGCGATAATTTCATGACGTGTGTGCGATGTAGAAGCCGTTGGTTACTATGCGCACATTGTATACGATATATGTTACACCATGCGATCATGCCGCCACAGCGGGACACTAGACGACGAAAGAAAGTTTCAAACGATCTGCTACGACGTACGATTCTCAGCGGGGTCCCTGATCGCAGGAGCGTGTCAGACACTGCGATATCGTAACTATATCGCTCAAACGTCACGAATCGTGCCGTCGTAGTGATCAAAATTGCACTGTGTGATGGTACCCTTAGGGGTCACTGCTGCAAGTGCTCCTATCTCCACTGGAGTCATTGTTGCCGTCACCTTCAACATCTTCTCCAGTTCTTCTCTGAGGCCCCAGTATTTCTCCAGCTTCTCATATCTCTTCTTTCTGATGTTACAATCACTTGGCACTGCCACATCTATTACCATTTCTGTCTTCTGATTCTTATCTATTATCACGATATCTGGTTGGTTAGCCAACACCTGCTTATCCGCCTGGATCATTAAGTCCCGAAAAATTTTAGCCCTTTCATTCTCCACAACTTTTTCTGGTTTATCCCATCTGGACTTAGGAGGACTTAGTTCATACTATGTGCAGATGTTCCTGTATATAATTCCTGCAACTTGCTCAAGGCTTTGGGTATACGCTGTTTCTGCTTGCATTTTGCATTCTGTCATTAAGTGTAGGACTGTTTCCGAGGCCTCTTTGCATAATCTGTACCGTGGGTCTTGTCTTGCAGTTGTGGCCAAAACTATTGACACCTCTGCAATTCTGTCAGATAATACTCAGTTTCTTCCTGAAAATGATTGCAAACACAAATTCTTTGTTATTATTATCTTCATTTAATTTGGCTTAAATGAAAAAACACAAAAAGAATTGTCCTAAAGCCAAATTGGATATAATTCCACACCAAGCATAAAAAAAGGGGGGGGACAAAAGTATTGGCACTGTTCGAAAAATCATGTGATGCTTCTCTAATTTGTGTAATTAACAGCACCTGTAACTTACCTGTGGCACCTAACAGGTGTTGGCAATAACTAAATCACACTTGCAGCCAGTTGACATGGTTTAAAGTTGACTCAACCTCTGTCCTGTGTGTACCACATTGAGCATGGAGAAAAGAAAGAAAACCAAAGAACTGTCTGAGGACTTGAGAAACCAAATTGTGAGGAAGCATGAGCAATCTCAAGGCTACAAGTCCATCTCCAAAAACCTGAATGTTCCTGTGTCTACCGTGCGCAGTGTCATCAAGAAGTTTAAAGCCCATGGCACTGTGGCTAACCTCCCTAGATGTGGACGGAAAAGAAAAATTGACAATAGATTTCAACGCAAGATTGTGCGGATGTTGGACAAAGAACCTCGACTAACATCCAAACAAGTTCAAGCTGCCCTGCAGTCCGAGGGTACAACAGTGTCAACCCGTACTATCCGTTGGCATCTGAATGAAAAGGGACTGTATGGTAGGAGACCCAGGAAGACCCCACTTCTTACCCCGAGACATAAAAAAGCCAGGCTGGAGTTTGCCAAAACTTACCTGAAAAAGCCTAAAACGTTTTGGAAGAATGTTCTCTGGTCAGATGAGACAAAAGTAGAGCTTTTTGTGCAAAGGCATCAACATAGAGATTACAGGAGAAAAAAAGAGGCATTCAAAGAAAAGAACACGGTCCCTACAGTCAAACATGGCGGAGGTTCCCTGATGTTTTGGGGTTGCTTTGCTGCCTCTGGCACTGGACTGTTTGACCTTGTGCATGGCATTATGAAGTCTGAAGACTACCAACAAATTTTGCAGCATAATGTAGGGCCCAGTGTGAGAAAGCTGGGTCTCCCTCAGAGGTCATGGGTCTTCCAGCAGGACAATGACCCAAAACTCACTTCAAAAAGCACTAGAAAATGGTTTGAGAGAAAGCACTGGAGACTTTTAAGGTGGTCAGCAATGAGTCCAGACCTGAATCCCATAGGACACCTGTGGAGAGATCTAAAAATGTCAGTTTGGAGAAGGCACCCTTCAAATATCAGGGACCTGGCGCAGTTTGCCAAAGAAGAATGGTCGAAAATTCCAGCAGAGCATTGTAAGAAACTCATTGATGGTTACCGGAAGTGGTTGGTCGCAGTTATTTTGGCTAAAGGTTGTGCAACCAAGTATTAGGCTGAGGGTGCCAATACTTTTGTCTGGCCCATTTTTGGAGTTTTGTGTAAAATGATCAATGTTTTGCTTTTTGCTTCATTCTCTTTTGTGTTTTTTCATTTAAGACAAATTAAATGAAGATAATAATACCAAAGAATTTGTGATTGCAATCATTTTCAGGAAGAAACTGAGTATTAGCTGACAGAATTGCAGGGGTGTCAATACTTTTGGCCACAACTGTATATGGTAGATCCATGCTTCTATGGATCTGGTACTTAGCACCTGTTCTTGCCTCTATGATCAGTGCCTCTGTAGTTTTTTGAAACCCAGCTTTCTCCAGTTATTTGGTAGGATTTTCCCATATCAACTATCTCCGTTATCTGTCTATGGTTCATCCCAAGCAGCGGCTCATCTTGCCATGGTATTTCATGTTCCTGTTCTTCCTTCCAGGACTACTGTTGATGCTGCCCTAAGCTCTCTCTCAGTATCTCTTCCTTTGCTGCCATTTTTCTGATATACTCCTGGATACTCTTTGTTTCATCGGTGATGGTGGCTTTGACACTTATCAAGGCTTGATCCCCATCTTTTCTGGTGGTATACAATCTTTGGGTATTGGACGTGGGGTGGAAACTGCCATTCATTGTAAGAAGCTTCTGGGTCTTCAGATCTGCAGCTTTCATCTCTTCTTTTGGCCAGCATACTACGTCAGCAGTGTATCTGAAAACTGGCAGGGCAGATGTGTTAATTGCATGGATCTAATTCTTCCCATTAAGCTGGCTCTTGAGGATCTGTCTCACCATTTGATGGTATTTTTTATGTTTCTGCTTTCCTTGCCTCTTCATTATGGTTACCGTATTCCTGTGGGATGATGAAGTACTTGTAACAGGTCTATGCATCATCTATGTGTCCTGCTCGTAATTCCACTCCATCAGTCTTGACTATCTTGTTTCTCTTTATTACCAACCAGTCGCACTTCTTCAGTCAAAAGGACATCCTAATGTCATCACTATAGATCCTTGTGAGGTGGATCAATGAATCAATATCTCGTAGAGGAGGTGGCTAATGGTACTTCCACTCTTGAACTTGTAACCATAGCCAGACTCTGTGATTACTTGACTGAGAGGGTTCAAGCCTATGCAGAATAGCAATGGGGACAGTGCATCACCTTGGTATATGCCACATTTGATAGTCATTTGTGCTAGTTGTCTTGAGTTGACTTCCACTTTTGTCCTCCATTAATCCATAAAGTTTCTAAGGAAGGTTCTTAATTTCCTTTTGACATTGTAGAGGGATGCATTGTCTGGGATCAAAATATAAAATGTAGAGTTGACCTATTTTTTTCAAAATTCATAATTTTTTTTGCCATGTTTACTATAATTTTAGCAGAGATTAGCAAAGAGTGAATTTGTAAAAATCTTGTTTCCATTGAACTTTAAAAATGAATATCACTCGACAGATGAGAGAGGACATGCCTTCATGCCTAAAGCAGCCCTTGGGCCAAGTTCAACTTTTTACTTGTCAAATGGTCAGTTAAAAAATGAATTTGACTTGTGTCCCAATCCCCCTTTTACACCCATGGATCATACATCTCTCTAGTCTAGACACGTTCAGTTCCAAAACCATATAGTGGGGTCTGACCATTTCTTGCAGTTCCTCTTCTGAATTTCTCCCTCACCTCTCTTACACTGTTGTTGAATGGTTGGTCTTTTTAATCTGCTGTGTCCCTCATTAAGAGTCCTGTCACACAAGATTAGACAGTCACTGAGCAGCAAGTATTGTTCTCCCTCCATTTCACTAAAGGGACCCATCATGTGCCACAAATTATAGCTTTATCTGCAGCATTTACACTGCACTCAAATTCAATTAGTTGTATTAAGAAATGTGTTGTCGGGACTTGTTTTTAGTCAATAAATTAACCATCCTCAACTGTGTCTAAGATTAGCAAATCTACTTCACCTACCCATGGTCCAACCACCGGGAATTGCAGAAAATGTCACATCAGGCCATGACGTGAGTCAAGAGATAAAAAAAAAGCATGGTTTCAGCTCTATGTATGCTGTAGAGCCATTCCAGTAGTCTGTATCCTTTCCCATCATACCTTCCAGCATTGTCTCATTATTTATACAGAAGGTCCTCCACATATCCAAAATCATGTTGTCTTGACAACTGGCATGAAATGACATTATCAAATAGAAAAATATTTTCCCTAGTCTCTTCAGTTTAAGGATTAGTGTTTCTGTCCATCTTCAGACTAAATTCCCATGGTGAGAAAACACAGGGGATTTCCCACTACATATGAGATTTTAAGGAATATATAGTACTAGCTGAACAGCCCGGCATTGCCCAGGCATAGTAACGAAATGTAGTTAGTTATAACAAATTATAATGATTATATTGCACATAAACACAACACATCATATATTCAGCACTACAGATTTGCAACACAAATTAACTAAATGATTACCCAAATATTGATAGTACTTTATTTTCATCTCATTCAAAGACTTTTGGTAAACATTTTTGTTTTTTCCTTCCAGTGCAAAGATGAACAGATTTCCCACATCATCCCGTCAGCCAGAGCCACCGGACTACTACCCCTAATATCCAAATCATCCCATCAGCCAGAGGCACCGGAATACTACCCCTAATATCCCACATCACCCCGTCAGCCAGAGCCAACGGACTACTACCCCTAATATCCCACATCATCCTGTCAGAGCCACCAGATTACTACCCCTAATATTCCACATCATCCCGTCAGCCAGAGCCAACGGACTACTACCCCTAATATCCCACATCATCCTGTCAGAGCCACTGGATTACTACCCCTAATATCCCACATCATCCCGTCAGCCAGAGCCACCGGACTACTACCCCTAATATCCTAAACCATAAACAAAAATTGGCCTGCACTCTGTGATAATGCGGGGTGCTGGTGTAACGGACCATAGAGGTCTAATACCAATAAACTAGGATCCACTGCACACCCTTTGTGGAATATCTTTCAGAGATGCAAAATTTATTAAAGGTACAATATAGTAATTAATCAGATATCAATTTGCACTGGAAAAAATGATAATTAATGTGACACAAATTTCTGACGTTTCAACTCCTACAGGGTCTTAATCATAGGTCGCTGCAAAAAAAAAAAAAAGGAGGCTATATATAAAAATGAAACAAAAATGCATAAATAAAAGCTGCACATTTTAAATAAAGCACAACATAATAAGGTAATCCCAAATAACAAAAAACAAGGCAGAACATATTAGCAGTATAATTCAGTACTTGCTGGGAACAGCCAAAAGTAAGGGACATGGTATCTAATGAGATCCCAGAGTGTCATGTATGGTAGGAATTTACCTTAGTCCAGATGTAATATTAGTGCAGAATTCAAGATTAGAAAATAGAGATCCCTGTGGAATCCAGGGGCTGTAAGAGACAGTGATATTATTAAGATTTTTTCAGATCCAAAGACCAAAACTGTTATGGAGAACCAAAATTACCTAAATAATCCCGAGATTGGATCTGAAGGGTATAAGGCGCCTGTTACGGCTGTGGAACCGCCTTGTTTTTTTGTTATTTGGGATTACCTTATTATGTAGCCACTGGACTACTACCCCTAATATCCCACATCATCCCGTCAGAGCCGACATTGTCAGGTTGGCACTGTTACACCGATTAAAATGATACCTGGGTTGGAGAAATCCGTATTGTGTTTCTTTTTTCAAATCTGTGTTTGAAGTTTGAAGTTAATGAGATGCTTCATGCCAGACAAAAAGAAGTTCCTGATTCTGGGCTCCCCCTGCAGTCTGTGTCAGAGGGTGGTATGCATTGGCATGGCAATAAATTGTGTTATTTACAGCATTACAGAGGAACACTATAGAAATGATAAGAATAATAGGCCTCAGTTACCACAACTCTCTACAAGGAAAACTGTTGCTCATAGCAGCCAATCACAGCTCAGCTTCTTATAAACAGCTCTGGTGAAATGAAAGATGGTTGGTGATTGGTTGGAGCTGTGTGGAGTGGGCGTGTCTGATACACAGATGCTTAGTGATTTGTTGGGGCTAAGTGGATTGGGTGTGGCTGATACACACACAGATGCTTAGTGATTGGTTGGGGCTAAGTGGAATGGGTGTGGCTGATACATACACACACACACACATGCTTAGTGATTGGTTGGGGCTATGTGGAGTGGGCGTGGCTGATACACACACACACACATGCTTAGTCAGAGCCGTATTTGCCACTAGGCACTTGAGGGCACGTGCCTAGGGCGGGACGTCACACTCACCTACTCCAGCGATGCCTGGTCTCAGTGCCGGCAGCTCGTCCTGTGTGAGCAGTCACATGGTACCGCTCATTAAGGTGATGAATATGGATGCATATTCATGACCTTAATGAGCAGTACCACGTAACCGCTCATACAGGAAGAAGGTGCTGCGCCCGCACCGGGACAGAGCTGGAGGAATGTTCGGCGCAGTGTGGAAAAGGTGAGTATGACAGCCAGGGAGGATGGGGGAGGATGAAGGAGGACGGGGATCTGAGCCATGCAAGATGGGAGCGGGGAGCCGATGAGCCATGCATACAGGGAGGGGGGAGAGATGAGCCATGCAAGATGGGAGTGGGGAGCCGATGAGCCATGCATACAGGGAGGGGGGAGAGATGAGCCATGCAAGATGGGAGTGGGGAGCCGATGAGCCATGCATACAGGGAGGGGGGAGATGAGCCATGCATACAGGAGGGGGGAGATGAGCCATGCATACAGGAGGGGGGAGATGTGCCATGCATACAGGGGGGAGATGAGCCATGCATACAGGGGGAGATAGCCATGCATACGGGGGGGAGATGAGCCATGCATACAGGGGGGGAGATGAGCCATGCATACAGGGGGAGATGAGCCATGCATACAGGGGGGAGATAGCCATGCATACGGGGGGGAGATGAGCCATGCATACGGGGGGGAGATGAGCCATGCATACAGGGGGGAGATGAGCCATGCATACAGGGAGGGGAGGAGGTGAGCCATGCATACAGGAGGGGGGAGGAGGTGAGCCATGCATACAGGGAGGGGAGGAGGTGAGCCATGCATACAGGGAGGGGGGAGATGAGCCATGCATACAGGGGGGAGATGAGCCATGCATACAGGGGGGAGATGAGCCATGCATGTAGGGGGGAGATAGCCATACATACGGGGGGGAGATGAGCCATGCATACGGGGGGAAATGAGCCATGCATACAGGGGGGGAGATGAGCCATGCATACAGGAGGGAGATGAGCCATGCATACAGGAGGGAGATGAGCCATGCATACAGGGAGGGGAGGAGGTGAGCCATGCATACAGGAGGGGGGAGGAGGTGAGCCATGCATACAGGGAGGGGAGGAGGTGAGCCATGCATACAGGAGGGGGGAGATGAGCCATGCATACGAGGAGGGGAGAGATGAGCCATGCATACAGGGAGGGGGGAGATGAGCAATGCATACAGGAGGGGGGAGATGAGCCATGCATACAGGGAGGGGGGAGATGAGCCATGCATACAGGGAGGGGGAGATGAGAAATGCATACAGGGAGGGGGGAGATGAGAAATGCATACAGGGAGGGGGGAGATGAGCCATGCATACAGGAGGGGGGAGGGCCATTATACAGTATGGAGCATCATATGTGGCCATTATACAGTATTGAGCATCATGTAGGGGCCATTATACAGTACTGAGCATCATGTGGGGTCATTATACAGTATAGGGCATCATGTGTGGCCATTATACAGTATGGAGCACTGTGTGGCCATATAGTATTGATCATCATATGCAGCCATTATACACTATAGAGCATCATGTGTAGCCATTATACAGTATTGAGCAGGGGTGTCAAACTGCATTCCTCAAGGTCTGCAAACAGGTCATGTTTTCAGGATTTCCTTGTACTGCACAGGTGATAATTTAATCACCAACTCATTATTTGTGTAGGTGATTAAATTATCACCTGTGCAGTACAAGGAAATCCTGAAAACATGACCTGTTTGCAGCCCTTGAGGAATGCAGTTTGACACCCCTGGTATTGAGCATCATGTGGGGCCATTATACAATACTGAGCATCATGTGGGGTCATTATACAGTATGCAGCATCATGTGTGGCCATTATACAGCATTGATCATCATGTGTGGCCATTATACAGTATGGAACACTGTGTAGCCATTATACAGTATGGAGCATCATGTGTGGCATCATGTGTGGTCATTATACAGTATTGAGCATCATGTGTGGCCATTATACAGTATGGAGCATCATGTGCGGCCGTTATACAGTATGGAGCATCATGTGTGGCATCATGTGTGGTCATTATACAGTATGGAGCATCATGTGTGGTCATTATACAGTATTGAGCATCATGTGTGACCATTATACAGTATGGAGCATCATGTGTGGCCATTTTTTTTTTTTATAATTTTTGAATATGAAACAGTGTGATCAGTAGTGCTATATGGGTGTGGTTGGGACGTGGATATGGGTGTGACTAGATGTGAAATGGGTGTGGTCAGAGGTGTGGCCTAAAATGTGCCGCGGGAGGTATGGCACCTTATTTGCCGGCTCACAGCAAGTGCTGCAAATCCCATAGGGAATGAATGAGGCCAAACGCAGTGTTGCCGTAAGTGATCCGTTACGCAGCAGATGCGGAAAAACTGCCCTATCTGCTGCAAAAGGCGACTTTCACATCAACGATTTTTGCCAAAGTCCCTGCCGATAGTGTCATACTCACCAATGGGGGAGGCAGCACTAAAAGTGCCTAGTGCAGCAGGAACTCTAAATACGGCCCTGTGCTTAGTGATTGGTTCGGGATATGTGGAGTGGGCGTGGCTGATACACACATATAAACTCATTTTTACATATATAGATCTGCAGTATGTAAGGTATGTGAGTGTGCGATCGGCAGCACATTAATTTATGCTGCAGATGGAGTTACTATGCAACGTGTGAAATCTGACTTTCCCATACCATTTTCATAATGTTAACCACTGCCTTACACATTGCCGTGGGTGCCACTGTGGGATCTATGCTGTCCGATGTTCTGTGGTAATAAAGCCTTAGTTTGCCTCCTGCTCTGCTGCTGGTCAGTATTCGTGCTCTGCTGTTTCTGTTTTCTGTTCTTCTGGCACTGATTTATGGCTACATCCTTTGGCCTGGTCCTGCTCCAATTCCTCATTCTGATTTGAGGATGTCTGTCTCCTATTCATCTGTGTTACATTTGTGTTGATAGTTATGTTTGTACTTAAATCTTCTAATTTTATAGTCTCACTCTTATTTTTATGAGATTCAGTTTTTGCCATGTAGCAAGAACTTCTTTCTTCGTGGCCCTCCATCACACAAACATTTGATGAGCATAAGTTTCAGTGAGACATCATATTATTTAACTGTTTTACCTCATTAATTTTAATGTTATTCAATTTGTGTGTGTTCTGGATTTTCGTCCCATGGTCACCTTACGTTGTTAAACTTTTGTGCTGGCTATTATGCATGTTTTATTTTCATCTTTATATTAATACATTATGTATTTTTTTTACATTTTGTATCATACTATGCAGTTTTCCGAGCATGAGGTTGAAACATCTCCCCTATAGAACTTAACTGAAGTTTTGATAAATCTGATGACACATAGAGTCAAGGAGCCCAGGTACGGACTGGGGCTGAAATTCAGCCCTGGCATTTGAAACCAAACAGGCCCATGTTGTCCCCATTCCCAAGAACCAGATGGAATATGTAACAACTCTGCTGGCATCATGTCATGGCCTCACATCTCTCACACAATCTTACCCACTGCTCCAGGCCATGATGTGGTTTCTGTTTCTTGCCAGCTCCATGTTCTGTGTCTCTGCTCTCTGCATGCCTCATGGCTATGTGTATAGGGGGCCGGCGCCTCAACTCTCTGGTTCTTATAGGAATCAGGTGCACCTGTCCAATCAGTTCCTGACCAATTACCAAGAGGCCTCCTGTGTATAGTGCAGCTCCACCCTGTGGTCTGGGCCTGTGCAATGTGTTAGCTCAGTTAGTGTTTAGCTGCTGAGTTTGCCTAGCCTTGCTCTGAGTTACTCCCTCTGAGCTTTTCTCTGTGCTTTTTGCCTTGTTCTTGTAGTCCGCCCTCCAGGAGGCAGAATATCCTGGTCCCTGTGTCTTTGTCCCTGTGTCTTGTTCTATTGCCTTGTCTGTACTTCGTCTTTTCTCGGTCTCCTTGTCTGTGGCTTCCTTGCCTGCTTTCTTTCCTTGTGTTTTCTGTCTGCTTATACTCCACACTCTTGCGGCTCTGCACTCAGACTTTGCTTCGCACTCTCTGGCTTTGCTCTGTGGCTCCGCTCTTTGCTGTTCTATTTGGCTCCGCTCTTTGCGGTACTATCTGGCTCCGCCTCCTGTGTTTCTGCACTTGGCTCCATCTCCGCTCTTGGCTCCGCCTCCAGCGTCTCCGCTCTTGGCGTTACCTCCAGCGTCTCCGCTCTTGGCTCCGCCTCCAGCGTCTCCGCTCTTGGCATTACCTCCAGCGTCTCCGCTCTTGGCTCCGCCTCCAGCATCTCCGCTCTTGGCTCCGCCTCCAGCATCTCTGCTCTTGGCGTTACCTCCAGCGTCTCCGCTCTTGGCTCCGCCTCCAGCGTCTCTGCTCTTAGCTCCGCCTGCAGCGTCTCCGCTCTTGGCTCCGCCTCCAGCGTCTCCGCTCTTGGCACCGCCTCCAGCATCTCCGCTCTTGGCTCCGCCTCCAGCGTCTCCGCTCTTGGCTCCGCCTCCAGCGTCTCCGCTCTTGGCTCCGCCTCCAGCGTCTCCGCTCTTGGCTCCGCCTCCAGCGTCTCCGCCCTTGGCTCTGCCTTCTCCTTCTCTTTTCTTAGTTCCACCTTCTACTTGTTACTTGGTCCTCCTGTGTGAACAGGTCCCTACCTGTTTCTTCATACCTCATTCCTTTCTGCTTGTTTCCTCTCCTGCACCTCCTGTGTGAACAGGTCCCTACCTGTTCCTTCATTCTCCTTTCCTTCTGGTTTGTTTCCGTACCTGCATCTTCTGTGTGTATAGGTCCCTACCTGTTCCTTCATCACACTCACAATAGGACTGCACTCGGGTGTCATCTGAGTGCAGCCTGATTCATACACCACATCTACCAGTCCTGTGTTCCTGACAGTCCTGCCGTTCCTGCCCTGCCTTCCAGTCCTGTGTTCCTGCTGTCCTAGCCAGTCCTGTTTCCTGCCGTGTCTCTGCCAGCCCTGAGTTCTCTGCCGTGTCTCAGCCGTGCCAGCCTACTCGTCTGTGTTCCAGCCGTGCTCTTCTGCCAGTCCTGCCTAATGCCCGCACCAATCCTGGTGTTCCTGTCTCCCAAGTGGGATCAGCAGCCACAGCCAGACACCACCCTGGAGTAGCACCTGGCAGCTGCCTGCTGCACAAGCCTGTCCTCACCATCAGAGGCTCCAGTGAAAACCCAGGCAGCTGTCATAGTCACGCCCCTTCCAGGGTAGTCTGGTTTGTGGCACAGTGGGGCCACAAACCCCCCAAGCTCACGCCCACCAGTCAGGGCGTGAGCGTGACAGAAGATATTACTAATATTACCCTGGATGGAGGATAGAAAGATTTACTACAAGACCAATATTTCTAATGATACCCGTGGCCTGCTGGGGTAAGTGACGGAGTCAGTGACCTTGTGCTTTGTCACAACTCTTAAAAGTATGGGTGTCCTGAGAACATCGATTCTGTTAACAATGTAGCAGACAAGGCAGCCCACAACCAGACAGGCCCTTCTGGCATTTGCCAGAATTGCCCCATGGCCAGTCCGGCCCTGAAGGAGCCTATGCACCATAGATGCAGTGGATCTAGTGAAGGAAGTAGCGGAAGGAGATTATATGGCTGTGGTAGACTGGGCAAAATGAACGAGCGGTAAGACTTTAACCTGTCTTATGGGGCCTATATCTTCTCCTCACATATATACGAGTATATTTGCGAGTATATATAGACGAGTATATTTACGAGTATATATATATATACGAGTATATCTAACATTTGGACTATAGTGTAGTCCAAATGTTAGATTGTATCCAATTCTTAGAAGCCAATGAATGACAAAAAGTTCGCATAACTTATGGTCTATATCTATTAATCGGTAGCTCGTCTAAGCAAGGATCTATATGTATGGTATTTGTTTGGTTTTTGTAAATGAAGCGGGATTTTCTTTGGTTACAAGCTGGAGTTTTCATCCGTGCAAGTTACTAATTCAGAAACCATTATATACAATCCTAGAATGATTTGTTAATAAACACCACATGTTAATAACAGTTACCATAGACACAGATTTACATAAAAGAAAAGTGGCATATGTACCTCCCATCTGTAACTCGACTTATATTTATAATTCCTGGTAATTGCACAAAAGATATATTAGACTGTTTTCATTTCATTACAATATATGTTGGATAAGACAAAAGTTGAACACTTATTTTCTTAATATTACAAAACTTAAAAGTGTAAATCTAAAACATTGATCTTCAACACTTTGTCAGGAACTATTTACAATTATCCCTTCACTTAAAGTTCCTTAGTACTGTATTGCCATTAGGGCTTGTTCGCACATTGAGTATTTTCAGCGTTTTTTCCGTACCATTTTTGGGTGATGTATGCTGTGTTTTCCCTGCCAACACCTGCATTTTTACTGTAGAAAAAAAACCCTGAAAAAATGCCCTCTATGTGCATACCCTAATATTGGCACTCTACAAGAGAAATACTCTGGTGTTCAATTTTATATCACAATATTCCAGTTTGGATCTACCTAAAAAGGTTAAATTGTCATTGTCCTTTTAATGGTGCAAGTTAATGAAGAAATATTTTAATGTTGTATAGCTTATCAAAAAAAAATATTGTTTCCTCCAGTTATGAACCACTTCTGTTCTTTCCTGGCTTCTGAATTCATCATCAGAGACAAGCAGATAGATGGGTGCATCTGTTTTTAGTATGTGTTTCATTTAGTTTGCCCCAGCACTGGATTCACATCTACACTGCTCCATACAGTTTTGTCATGCTGCTGCTTCTGAACATATCTCACATAGGAACAGCAAAGCAGGAATCCCTCCGTCTGAGTGTACTGTTTATAGGAGATACCTAATAAGCTAGTCTCCACTTACTAGCTCAGAGAAAAGTGAAAATTAGAAAGATAGAAGATACAAGTTATCTAATGGCAAAATATAGTGTTACCTGAAAAGTTACCCGAAACATCAATAACCTTGTTACTACTTTGCATGACTTATTTTGTGCTGTGTTTATTAATGTAATATTTTAATAGCTATGCAGACAAAAGATACATTTTGAATAGTGATGAGAACAAGTGCTTGTTGCTCGAGTTTGCCAAGGGTGCTTGGTTATGCAACGAGTATCGCGGGTTGTCAACTGACATGTTGGAGAACCCATGTTTTGGGCCATTAGACATCTCAAAAACATGCCGGGATTGCGTGACAAACACGGGCAATCCCCTCATGTTTTGTGGCTGTCTGAGGCTAGCTTCACACTAGCGTTCAGGGCTGCCGACGGCAGCCTTCTTCCTCCATGAAGCCCTGCCCACTGCCACGCCTCTTTATTCAGCTCCGCCTATGTCTGCATGCCATCGGTGTACCCTATCTTTAACATTGGGTATGCAGGCCATGTGGATGTATGCGGATGCCTCCGCATGCTTCGTTTTGAAGCTGTGCCGACCGCAACAAAATACTAACATGTTGCATTTGAAGCAGGTCAGCGCAGCTTCAAGACGACGCATGCGGAAGCATTCACATACATCCGCATGGCCTGCCCACCCTATGTTAAAGAATGGGTATGCAGAACACATGCAGATGTAGGCGTAGCTGAAGGAAGGTTAACAGGAGTTCAGAAAAATTCAGAATTTTATAGATGAGCAAAAGTGCTCGTTACTCGATTTTGCTGAGGGTGCTCGGGTATGCACAGAGTATCGGTGATGCTCAAATAACATGTTCGAGTCCCCGTGACCTCATGTTCGTGGCTGTTAGACAACCACAAAACGTGGAGATTGCCCATGTTTTTCAGACAATCCCGGCATGATTTGTGGCTGTCTAACAGCTGCAAAACATGCAGCCGCGGGGACTCCAAGATGTCATTTGAGCACCCCGTACACAGTGCATACCCGACCACCCTCTCAGGTTAACAAGAGTTGAGAAGAATTCAGAATTAGTGATGTGCGCAAGTGCTCATTTCTTGAGTTTGCCGAGGATGTCACTCAAGCACCCACAATACTTGGTGCACACCTGAGCACCGTTAGCAAACTTGAGTAACGAGCGTTTGAACTCATCACTAATTTAGAATTGTTAACCTGAGAGCAGTGCACTTTTTAACCCCTTTAAGACCCAGCCTATTTTGACCTTAAAGACCTTGCCGTTTTTTGCAATTCTGACCAGTGTCCCTTTATGAGGTAATAACTCAGGAACGCTTCAACGGATCCTAGCGGTTCTGAGATTGTTTTTTCGTGACATATTGGGCTTCATGTTAGTGGTAAATTTAGGTCAATAAATTCTGCATTTATTTGTGATAAACACGGAAATTTGGCGAAAATTTTGAAAATTTCGCAATTTTCACATTTTGAATTTTTATTCTGTTAAACCAGAGAGATATGTGACACAAAATAGTTAATAAATAACATTTCCCACATGTTTACTTTACATCAGCACAATTTTGGAAACAAAATTTTTTTTTGTTAGGAAGTTATAAGGGTTAAAATTCGACCAGCGATTTGTCATTTTTACAACGAAATTTACAAAACCATTTTTTTTAGGGACCACCTCACATTTGAAGTCAGTTTGAGGGGTCTATATGGCTGAAAATACCCAAAAGTGACACCATTCTAAAAACTGCACCCCTCAAGGTACTCAAAACCACATTCAAGAAGTTTATTAACCCTTCAGGTGCTTCACAGCAGCAGAAGCAACATGGAAGGAAAAAATGAACATTTAACTTTTTAGTCACAAAAATTATCTTTTAGCAACAATTTTTTTATTTTCCCAATGGTAAAAGGAGAAACTGAACCACGAAAGTTGTTGTCCAATTTGTCCTGAGTACGCTGATACCTCATATGTGGGGGTAAACCACTGTTTTGGCGCACGGCAGGGCTTGGAAGGGAAGGAGCGCCATTTGACTTTTTGAATCAAAAATTGGCTCCACTCTTTAGCGGACACCATGTCACGTTTGGAGAGCCCCCGTGTGCCTAAAAATTGGAGCTCCCCCACAAGTGACCCCATTTTGGAAACTAGACGCCCCAAGGAACTTATCTAGATGCATAGTGAGCACTTTGAACCCCCAGGTGCTTCACAAATTGATCCGTAAAAATGAAAAAGTACTTTTTTTTCACAAAAAAATTCTTTTAGCCTCAATTTTTTCATTTTCACATGGGCAACAGGATAAAATGGATCCTAAAATGTGTTGGGCAATTTCTCCTGAGTACACCAATACCTCACATGTGGAGGTAAACCACTGTTTGGGCACATGGTAAGGCTCGGAAGGGAAGGAGCGCCATTTGACTTTTTGAATGAAAAATTATTTCCATCGTTAGCGGACACCATGTCGCGTTTGGATAGCTCCTGTGTGCCTAAACATTGGCGCTCCCCCACAAGTGACCCCATTTTGGAAACTAGACCCCCCAAGGAACTAATTTAGATGCCTAGTGAGCACTTTAAACCCTCAGGTGCTTCACAAATTGATCTGTAAAAATGAAAAAGTACTTTTTTTTCACAAAAAAATTCTTTTCGCCTCAATTTTTTCATTTTCACATGGGCAGTAGGATAAAATGGATCATAAAATTTGTTGGGCAATTTCTCCCGAGTACGCCGATACCTCATATGTGGGGGTAAACCACTGTTTGGGCACTCGGCAGGGCTCGGAAGAGAAGGCGCGCCATTTGACTTTTTGAATGGAAAATTAGCTCCAATTGTTAGCGGACACCATGTCGCGTTTGGAGAGCCCCTGTGTGCCTAAACATTGGAGCTCCCGCACAAGTGACCCCATTTTGGAAACTAGACCCCCCAAGGAACTTATCTAGATGCATATTGAGCACTTTAAACCCCCAGGTGCTTCACAGAAGTTTATAACGCAGAGCCATGAAAATAAAAAATAATTTTTCTTTCCTCAAAAATGATTTTTTAGCCTGGAATTTCCTATTTTGCCAAGGATAATAGGAGAAATTGGACCCCAAATATTGTTGTCCAGTTTGTCCTGAGTACGCTGATACCCCATATGTGGGGGTAAACCACTGTTTGGGCGCACGGCAGGGCTCGGAAGGGATGGCACGCCATTTGGCTTTTTAAATGGAAAATTAGCTCCAATCATTAGCGGACACCATGTCACGTTTGGAGAGCCCCTGTGTGCCTAAACATTGGAGATCCCCCAGAAATGACACCATTTTAGAAACTAGACCCCCAAAGGAACTAATCTAGATGTGTGGTGAGGACTTTGAACCCCCAAGTGCTTCACAGAAGTTTATAACGCAGAGCCATGAAAAAAAAAAAAAAAAATTATTTTCTCAAAAATGATCTTTTAGCCTGCAATTTTTTATTTTCCCAAGGGTAACAGGAGAAATTTGACCCCAAAAGTTGTTGTCCAGTTTCTCCTGAGTACGCTGATACCCCATATGTGGGGGTAAATCACTGTTTGGGCACATGCCGGGGCTCGGAAGTGAAGTAGTGACGTTTTGAAATGCAGACTTTGATGGAATGCTCTGTGGGCGTCACGTTGCGTTTGCAGAGCCCCTGATGTGGCTTAACAGTAGAAACCCCCCACAAGTGACCCCATTTTGGAAACTAGACCCCCAAAGGAACTTATCTAGATGTGTGGTGAGCACTTTGAACCCCCAAGTGCTTCATAGAAGTTTATAATGCAGAGCCGTGAAAATAATAAATACGTTTTCTTTCCTCAAAAATAATTATTTAGCCCAGAGTTTTTTATTTTTCCCAAGGGTAACAGGAGAAATTTGACCCCAATATTTGTTGTCCAGTTTCTCCTGAGTACGGTGATACCCCATATGTGGGGGTAAACTACTGTTTGGGCACATGCCGGGGCTTGGAATTGAAGTAGTGACGTTTTGAAATGCAGACTTTGATGGAATGCTCTGCGGGCGTCACGTTGCGTTTGCAGAGCCCCTGATGTGCCTAAACAGTAGAAACCCCCCACAAGTGACCCCATTTTGGAAACTAGACCCTGAAAGGAACTTATCTAGATGTGTGGTGAGCACTTTGAACCCCCAAGTGCTTCATAGAAGTTTATAATGCAGAGCCGTGAAAATAATAAATACGTTTTCTTTCCTCAAAAATAATTATTTAGCCCAGAATTTTTTATTTTCCCAAGGGTTACAGGAGAAATTGGACCCCAAAAGTTGTTGTCCAGTTTCTCCTGAGTACGCTGATACCCCATATGTGGGGGTAAACCACTGTTTGGGCACACGTCGGGGCTCAGAAGGGAAGTAGTGACTTTTGAAATGCAGACTTTGATGGAATGGTCTGCGGGTGTCACGTTGCGTTTGCAGAGCCCCTGGTGTGCCTAAACAGTAGAAACCCCCCACAAGTGACCCCATTTTAGAAACTAGACCCCCCAAGGAACTTATCTAGATATGTGGTGAGCACTTTGAACCCCCAAGTGCTTCACAGACGTTTACAACACAGATCCGTGAAAATAAAAAATCATTTTTCTTTCCTCAAAAATTATGTTTTAGCAAGCATTTTTTTAGATTCACAAGGGTAACAGGAGAAATTGGACCCCAGTAATTGTTGCGCAGTTTGTCCTGAGTATGCTGGTACCCCATATGTGGGGGTAAACCACTGTTTGGGCACACGTCAGGGCTCGGAAGTGAGGGAGCACCATTTGACTTTTTGAATACGAGATTGGCTGGAATCAATGGTGGCGCCATGTTGCGTTTGGAGACCCCTGATGTGCCTAAACAGTGGTAACCCCTCAATTCTAACTCCAACACTAACCCCAACACACCCCTAACCCTAATCCCAACTGTAGCCATAATCCTAATCACAACCCTAACCCCAACACACCCCTAACCACAACACTAATTCCAACCCTAACCCTAAGGCTATGTGCCCACGTTGCGGATTCGTGTGAGATATTTCCGCACCATTTTTGAAAAATCCGCGGGTAAAAGGCACTGTGTTTTACCTGCGGATTTTCCGCGGATTTCCAGTGTTTTTTGTGCGGATTTCACCTGCGGATTCCTATTGAGGAACAGGTGTAAAACGCTGCGGAATCCGCACAAAGAATTCACATGCTGCGGAAAATACAACGCAGCGTTCCCGCGCGGTATTTTCCGCATCACGGGCACAGCGGATTTGGTTTTTCATATGTTTACATGGTACTGTAAACCTGATGGAACACTGCTGCGAATCCGCAGCCAAATCCGCACCGTGTGCACATAGCCTAATTCTAAAGGTATGTGCACACGCTGCGGAAAACGCTGCGGATCCGCAGCAGTTTCCCATGAGTGTACAGTTCAATGTAAACCTATGGGAAACAAAAATCGCTGTACACATGCTGCGGAAAAACTGCACGGAAACGCAGCGGTTTACATTCCGCAGCATGTCACTTCTTTGTGCGGATTCCGCAGCGGTTTTACAACTGCTCCAATAGAAAATCGCAATTGTAAAACCGCAGTGAAATGCGCAGAAAAAAACGCGGTAAATCCGCCATAAATCCGCAGCGGTTTAGCACTGCGGATTTATCAAATCCGCAGCGGAAAAATCCGCAGAGGACCAGAATACGTGTGCACATTCCTAACCCTAACCCTACCCCTAACCCTACCCCTAACCCTAGCCCTAACCCTAACCCTACCCCTAACCCTACCCCTACCCCTAACCCTACCCCTACCCCTAACCCTAACCCTACCCCTAACCCTACCCCTAACCCTAACCCTACCCCTAACCCTAACCCTATTCTAACATTAGTGGAAAAAAAAAAATTTCTTTATTTTTTTATTGTCCCTACCTATGGGGGTGACAAAGGGGGGGGGTCATTTATTATTTTTTTTATTTTGATCACTGAGATAGATTATATCTCAGTGATCAAAATGCACTTTGGAACGAATCTGCCGGCCGGCAGATTCGGCGGGCGCACTGCACATGCGCCCGCCATTTTGGAAGATGGCGGCGCCCGGGAGAAGACGGACGGGACCACGGCTGGATCGGTAAGTATGATAGGGTGGGGGGGGACCACGGGGGGGGGGGGATCGGAGCACGGGGGGGGGGATCGGAGCACGGGGGGGGGAATCGGAGCGCGGGAGGGGTGGAACGGAGCGCGGGGGGCGTGGAACGGAGCACGGGGGGGCTGGAATGGAGCACGGGGGGGTGGAACGGAGCACGGGGGGGGGGGTGGATCGGAGTGCAGGGGGGGTGATTGGAGCACGGGGGGGTGATTGGAGCACGGGGGGAGCGGACACGAGCACGGGGGGGAGCGGAGCACAGGGCGGAGGGGAGCCGGAGCAGTGTACCGGCCAGATCGGGGGGGTGGGGGGGCGATCGGAGGGGTGGGGTGGGGGCACACTAGTATTTCCAGCCATGGCCGATGATATTTCAGCATCGGCCATGGCTGGATTGTAATATTTCACCCGTTATAATGGGTGAAATATTACAAATCGCTCTGATTGGCAGTTTCACTTTCAACAGCCAATCAGAGCGATCGTAGCCACGAGGGGGTGAAGCCACCCCCCCTGGGCTAAACTACCACTCCCCCTGTCCCTGCAGATCGGGTGAAATGGGAGTTAACCCTTTCACCCGATCTGCAGGGACGCGATCTTTCCATGACGCCGCATAGGCGTCATGGGTCGGATTGGCACCGACTTTCATGACGCCTACGTGGCGTCAAAGGTCGGGAAGGGGTTAAGCACCAATAACTTTCAGTGCACTTTCTAAGCACCAAAACCAGTTGCATAAATTGTGGCCTGACCCAGCTGAATTTTGAACATTGTTTAAAAGCATGTATGTAAATGACAGAAAAAAATTCTGTAGTGGGTAGTTTAATTGCCATGGTTTGGCAGTAGCATTTATATATATTACTGTATATATATTGATATATAGTCCGTATAAAACTCTGCACTACATGATGCAATAATATCAATTTAACAAGTGGTTTAGAAGCTAATATTTAGTTCTGTTTCTAGGGAATTATCACTTTCATGTCTTTTTGTAGATATTAGCAATGTTTTTGACGTTTCCTATTTGTACAATCTGCTATAGCTTGTACAATTTTCTCCTCTGTTGATATTCCTGACTCTTAAGAGACTCACAAGCTGGAATATCACAAATAATATAATGGGAAGATGTTATGTGTGTCCTGTGCCCTTATTGACATCTTTTTTTATTTTATCTCAAAGGAGTTTTGCATATTAGTAGCTAGTAGGATGCCCAGCCTTAAAAAAAACCTAATCATCTGTGAATTGGCTGTAGTTCAGTGCATGAATTGTGTCATTTTATTTTTTATTGCGCCTTCTTTTTACAATATATAATATTCTGTAATTTGTACTTACTGCTTAAAATATCTCTACACCTATTCACAGTTGCTAAGGTGATTATAGAGATATTTTTCTCCAACCAACCCAATTGCTGCTTTTGCCACATAACAATCGCTTTGATAACTCATCCATCAAAGTTATCCTTTGGAGAAATCATGTATTCCTTCCCCGCAGTGTGTTCACGAGCGGCTTTTGGGGGGTTTACTTTTACTTGTATTTAACGTTGCTTGTTGACCCCTTAACGACTGCCGATACACCTTTTAACGGCGGCAATTAAGGGTACTTAAACCAAGAAAAAGTGAATAGCACCCCCCAGAATCGTATTTTCTCTGGGGTCTCGGTTGCCGGGGGTAGCTGAGACCCCAGAGAACATGATTCAGGGTTTTTTTTAACCTACCCCTGGATTGCGATCACCGGTAATTAACCGTTTACCAGCGGTCGCAAAAAAACACCGCAATTTCCCATTTAATTTCTCTGTCCTCCAATGTGATCGCACATCAGAGGACAGAGAAATGGGGTCCCCGATACTCACCTGTCTCCCCTGGTGCTCCTCGTGGCTCCCGATGGGCGCCACCATCTTGTTACGGCCAAAAAATGGCGGGCACATGCGCAGTACGCCCGCCATGATCTGCCGGCTGGCAGCTAGAGGAGTTGGGGCTAAATTTAGGGTTAGGGTTTGGGTTAGGGTTGGGGCTAAATTTAGGGTTAGGGTTGGGGCTAAATATAGGGTTAGGGTTGGGGCTAAATTTAGGGTTAGGGTTGAGGCTAAATTTAGGGTTAGGGTTAGAACTAGGGCTAGGGTTAGGCTTATTTCACTCTTGCGTCGGCCCGACATACCAACGCACGTTGTGAAATTTGTGCACAACGTGGGCAGCGGATGCATTTTTTCAACGCATCCGCTGCCCAGTCTATGTCCTGGGGAAGAGGGGGCGGAGTTATAGCCACACATGCGCGGTCGGAAATGGCGGACGCGATGTACAAAAGAAGTTACATTGAACATTTTTTGTGATGACTGTCCGCCAAAACACAACGGATCCAGTGCATGACGGACGCGATGTGTGGCCATCCATCACAATCCGTCGGCAATACAAGTCTATGGGCAAAAAACGCATCCTGCGGGCACATTTGCAGGATCTGTTTTTTGTCCAATACGGCGGATTGTGATGGATGCCACACGACGCAAGTGTGAAAGTAGCCTTAAGGCTAGGGTTAGGGCTAGGGTTAGAGTTGGGGCTAAAGTTAGGGCTAGGGTTAGGGTTGGGCTAGGGTTAGGGTTGGGGCTAACGTTAGGGCTGGGGTTAGGGTTGGGGCTAAAGTTAGGGCTATTGTTGCGGCTGAAGTTAGGGTTAGAGTTGGGATTAGGGTTAGGATTAAGGTTGGTATTAGGGTTAGGGTTGGCATTAGGGTTATGCTTGGGATTAGGGTTAGGTTTGGGATTAGGGTTAAGGTTAGGGTTGGGATTAGGGTTAAGGGTGTATTGCGATTAGGGTTATTTTTGAGGTTAGGGTTGAGATTAAGACTAGGGGTGTGTTGGATTTAGGGTTTTGATTAGGGTTATGGTTAGGGTTGAGATTAGGGTTGTTTTGGGGTTAGGGTTGTGATTATCGTTAGGGTTGTGATTAGGATTATGGATCGGGTTGGGATTAGGGTTAGGGGTGTGTTGGGGTTAGGGTGGGAGTTAGAATTGGGAGGTTTCCACTGTTTAGGTACATCAGGGGGTCTCCAAACACGACAGCCAATTTTGCGCTCAAAAAGTAAAATGGTGCTCCCTCCCTTCTGAGCTCTGCCATGCGCCCAAACAGTGGTTTACCACCACATATAGGGCATCAGGGGTCCAATTTCTCCTGTTACCCTTGTGAAAATAAAAACTTGGGGGCTAAAAAATCTTTTTTGTAGAAAAAAATATTTTTTATTTTCACGACTCTGCATTATAAACTTCTGTGAAGCACTTGGGCATTCAAAGTTCTCACCACACATCTAGATAAGTTCCTTGGGGGGTCAAGTTTCCAAAATGGGGTCACTTGTGGGGGGTTTCTACTGTTTAACTACATCAGGGGCTCTGCAAACGCAACATAACGCCCGCATACCATTCTATCAAGGTCTGCATTCTAAAATGGCGCTCCTTCCCTTCCGAGCACAGCCATGCGCCCAAACAGTGGTCCCCCCATATATGGGGTATCAGCCTACTCAGCATAAATTGCACAATAAATTTTGGGGTCCAATTTTTCCTGTTACCCTTGTGAAAGTAAAAATTTGGGGGTGAAAAGATCATTTTTGTGGAAAAAATATGATTTTTTTATTTTCATGGCTCTACATTATAAACTTATGTGAAGCAGTTGGGGTTCTTAGTGCTCACTACACATCTAGATATGTTCATTGGGGGTCTAGCTTCCATAATGGGGTCAATTGTGGGGGGTTTCTACTGTTTAGGTACATCAGGAGCTCTGCAAATGCAACATGACGCCCGCAGACCATCCCATAAAAGTCTGCATTCCAAGTGGCGCTCCTTCCCTTCCGAGCCCCGATGGGTGCCCAAACAGTGCCCCCCACATATGGGGTATCAGCATACTCAGCACAAACTGGTCAACAGATTTTGGGGTCCAATGTCTCCTGTTACCCTTGAGAAAATTAAAAAATTGCAGGCTAAAAAATCATTTTTGAGGGAAAAAAAAAGATTTTTTATTTTCACGGCTCTACTTTATAAATTTATGTGAAGCACTTGGGGGTTTAAAGTACTCACCCCACATCTAGATAAGTTTCCAAAATGGGGTCACTTGTGAGGGGTTTCTACTGTTTAGGCACATCAGTGGCTCTCCACATCAGTCCGATCTCAATTCCAGCCAATTCTACATTGAAAAAGTAAAACGGCACTCCTTCTCTTCCAAGCTCTGCGGTGCGCCCAAACAGTGGTTTACCCCCACATATGGGGTATCGACGTACTCAGGAGAAATTGCACAACAACGTTTGTGGTCTAATTTCTCCTGCTACCCTTGTGAAAATAAGAATTTGTGGGCGAAAAGATTTTTGTGTAAAGATGCGATTTTTTTTATTTTCACGGCTCAACGTTATAAACTGCTGTGAAGCACTTGGGAGTTCAAACTGCTCACCACACATCTAGATAAGTTCCTTAAGGGGTCTAGTTTCCAAAATGGTGTCACTTGTGGGGGGTTTCCACTGTTTAGGCACATCAGGGGCTCTCCAAACGCGACATGGTGTCCGATCTCAATTCCAGCCAATTCTGCATTGAAAAAGTCAAACGGCGCTCCTTCTCTTCCAAGCTCTGCGGTGCGCCAAAAAAGTGGTTTACCCCACTTATAGGGTATCGGCGTATTCAAGAGAAATTGCAGAACAAAATGTATGGTTAAATTTCTGTTTTTACACTTGTGAAAATAAAAAAAAATGGTTCCGAAGTAAAATGTTTGCAAAAAAAAAGTTAAATGTTCATTTTTTCCTTCCACATTGTTTCAGTTCCTGTGAAGCACGTAAAGGGTTAATAAACTTCTTGAATGTGGTTTTGAGAACCTTGAGGGGTGCAGTTTTAAGAATGGTGTCACTCCTGGTTATTTTTTATCATATAGACCCCTCAAAATGACTTGTGATGTGGTCCCTGAAACAAAATGGTGTTGTAAAAATGAGAAATTGCTGGTCAACTTTTAACCCTTATAACTCCCTAACAAAAAAAAATTGTTTCCAAAATTGTGCTGATGTAAAGTAGACATGTGGGAAATGTTTTTAATTAACTATTTTTTGTGACATATCTCTCTGATTTAAGGGCATAAAAATTCAAAGTTTGAAAATTGCAAAATTTTGAAAATTTTCGCCATATTTCCGTTTTTTTCATAAATAATCGCAAGTAATATCGAAGAAATGTTACCACTAACATGAAGTACAACAATCTCTGAATCAGCGGGATCTGTTAAAGCGTTCCAGAGTTATAACCTCATAAAGTGACAGAATTGTAAAAATTGGCTCGGTCCATACGTACCAAATTGGCTCTGTCACTAAGGGGTTAAAGCCAATAAAGTTTCATTGATTAGGGGTTGATTATGTCTGTACCTATATGCTAGTTATTGTAGCTCATATGATACATTATGGTAAAGATCAGTGGCGTAACTTGAAACTCATAGGCCCTGATGCGAAAGCTCCAACGGAACGCCCAAATATTTTAAATCTTTAATAGTAATAGTCTTTTTCTATAGGCCAAAGGGACTTTTAGTGCCCCCTAGGCTCCAGGGCCCGGGTGCGATTGCAACCCCTGCACCTGTTGTAGTTACACCCCTGGTAAAGGTAGAGAATATACATTATGTATGTTTAGTTTATTGGAGAGTACTGTATGATTTCTTCAGCCTTTATTAGACTTATAGGGATGATCCAACATTATAAATAACATTTTTGCATGGTTTACACTAAAATAACAGATACAATCACCTGCTGCCAACCCTTTGGGTACAGAACAGGCTGCTCCAGTAGTTAGCGCTGGTTTCCAGAAGCAATGTCTACTCTGTCATCATGTCACAGGACCCCTGATGCTGGTGACTGATGGCAGTGGTCACATGACTAATACAGAACGTCAGCAGAGAAACATCCGATTATGTACTGTTCCAGTCACCTGAATGCTGTAGCTAGTCACAGGCTTGAGCGGTCCGGTGACATCTGAATGGTTCAGTCTTTGCTTCTAGGGTAGGTGAGCAATGTCTCTGTTTGTTGGTTGTTGTTTTTTTAGCCCCTTAACAACCGCCAATACACATTAAAACAGCAGCCATTAAGGGGCTTTATTCCTCACTGCCGTTTTATATCAGCAGCGGGAAATAAGTGTATAGCACCCCCCAAAGTTGTAAAGTCTTTGGGGCGTCAGCTACTGGGGGGTATCTGAGATCCCGGAAAACACGATCGGGGACAATTTTGTACGGTCCCCGATCATGTGATCGCTGTTATTCAACAAATAATGGTGATCACGTAAAATAAAGTAAGCTCCTCACTAAAAAATAATTTCTCTCTCCTCTGACATGATCTGATATGTCAAGTGAGAGAGAAATGGTGTCCCCAAGCCTCCCCACTAGAGATTCTATTTATTACTTTTCCCATAAAAATTACTAGTTTCATCAGAAAAAAACGCATTTTACCCCTTTTCACAAATAATTCCAGGCCATAATCATCACATACCAAACTATTATTAAGACAAATTCTCGTCTATGGAGTGCCCCCAGACACAGGGCCACAGGTTACTCGGTACCGGTCCTCTCTGTCTCAGTTCTGGGGTTGTCATGGTGGCGGGACCCGGTCCGTGACCCTGCTAAGGGGCGTCCAATGAAAGAGTTAATGGTAGTTTGCCAAGGGTTTGTGGCGCCACCTGTGGTGTTCGGTCAGGTCGACCGACGCTGCTTCGGGGTCCGCTGGGGTGATGGAATGGCAGCTAGATGGTATACCTTCCCACAGGTGAAGTATGTCCCCAGGGCTTCCCAGTAGTGTAGGTGGCGATGGTGTGAGGCGCAGTTAATAACGAGGAGACAGGGTTGCAGTCTCTTTACCTATTTTACTGGTGACTTCAGGATCCTCAATCCGGAGCACTGTTAACAGGGCTGGCTGAGACCGGCGGGTCCGAAGGCACATCCAGAGTTCCCTTTGCAGGTGGAAATCAGTGCCTACCAACTAGCGCCTGTGTGTTGCAGTCCTTCCCTGCTGAGCATTCGGGATAGTCCTCACAACTGTTGTTTCTATTCTGATGTTCTGCTTCGTCCCCCAGTTTGTTATGGCTAGGACACACCCGTTTGACGGGAAGGCTCGGAGCTATTCTGGGACCCTAGAGACGCCCCTCTCCACGCTTTTCCCCTATGTCTTCTTAGGTGATGTATGTTAGACAGCCAACCTATAATCAAATGTCCTGCCTCTGTTTGAAGTAATGCTTGGAGTCAGTTACTTCCTCGGCGTTCTGGCCACCGGCTACGCGCCTCAGTAGGATGTTGCCGATCTCGGGGCATGACTCCTACTGGATATCTCCTTTGTGCTTTGATCTCGTTTCTCACTTCTCCACAATATACTTCACTTCGTGTCCTTTCTTTAGATACCGCCGCAAGGTAGTGCAGGCGTGGTTCTGTAACGATCTGTCCTTGTCGCTAAGTCAATGCCAGGTTCCCACGCCTGACAGGGACCCCTCTGAATCTTCCCCGCAACACCCCCTGCCACGGGATGTTGCCTGAACAAAACCCAGCCAGCTTCTGACTAACTTCCTATCCAACCCCCAGTTTTACCAAAGTGTGAGGAGTGGCCTAGTAAATAGTGCCTTTTGCTCCCCCTGGTGGCCGGAGTGTGAAATGTAGTGTGTGACTGTGATACCTGGTCAGGTGAACTCCTTTAGTGCCATCAGACGTACCATCACTCCCCTTAGTGGCAGAGCGACATCACTGCAACGACCAGGTCTTTGGGGCGCTGCATCTACATGCCCAACGTCTGTATACTCCTGAATTGTGACCCCACAAATGTTCTTCAAAAGTCAGGTCATCTGACTATTAATTCCACGACTTAATCTTCACATACCAAACTGATATTGAGGCAAATTCTCATGCACGTGCCCACATCTGTATACTCCACAATGTGGACCCCACAAATGTTCTTAACCCCTTTCTGACCTTAGACGTACTATCCCGTCGAGGTGCCCTGGGCCTATCTGACCCTCAACGGGATAGTACGTCATATGCGATCAGCAGCGCTCACGGGGGAAACGCCGCCGATCGCGGCCGGGTGTCAGCTGCCTATCGCAGCTGACATCCGGCACTATGTGCCAGGAGCGGTCACGGACCGCCCCCAGCACATTAACCCCCGGCACACCGCGATCAAACATGATCGCGATGTGCCGACGGTATAGGGAAGCATCGCGCAGGGAGGGGGCTCCCTGCGGGCTTCCCTGAGCCCCCCGCAGCAACGCGATGTGATCGCATTGCTGCGAGGGTCTCCTACTTCCTTCCTCGCTGCAGTCCCGGATCCAAGATGGCCACGGCATCCGGGTCCTGCAGGGAGGGAGGTGGCTTCACAGTGCCTGCTCAGAGCAGGCACTATGAAGCCTGCAGTGCTGCATGTCAGATCGGTGATCTGACAGAGTGCAGTGCAAACTGTCAGATCACCGATCTGTGATGTCCCCCCCGGGACAAAGTAAAAAAGTAAAAACAAACTTTCCAAATGTGTAAAAAAATAAAAAAAAATATTCCTAAATAATGAAAAAAAAAAATATTATTCTCATAAATACATTTCTTTATCTAAATAATAAAAAAAGCAATAAAAGTACACATATTTAGCATAGCCACGTCCGCAACGACCCCACCTATAAAACTGGCCCACTAGTTAACCCCTTCAGTAAACACCGTAAGAAAAAAAAAACGAGGCAAAAAACAACGCTTTATTATCATACAGCCGAACAAAAAGTGGAATAACGCGATCAAAAACACAGATATAAATAACCATGATACTGCTGAAAACGTCATCTTGTCCCGCAAAAAACGAGCTGCTATACAGCATCATCAGCGAAAAAATAAAAAAGTTATAGTCCTGAGAATAAAGTGATGCAAAAATAATTATTTTTTCTATAAAATAGTTTATATCGTATAAAAGCGCCAAAACATAAAAAAATTATATAAATGAGGTATCACTGTAATCGTATTGACCCGAAGAATAAAACTGCTTTATCAATTTTACCAAACGCGGAACGGTATAAACGGCTCCCCCAAAAGAAATTCATGAATAGCTGGTTTTTGGTCATTCTGCCTCACAAAAATCGTAATAAAAAGCGATAAAAAAAGTCACGTGCCCAAAAATGTTACCAATAAAAACGTCAACTCGTTCCGCAAAAAACAAGACCTCACATGACTCTGTGGACCAAAATATGGAAAAATTATAGCTCTCAAATGTGGTAACGCAAAAAATATTTTTTGTAATAAAACGTCTTTCAGTGTGTGACGGCTGCCAATCATAAAAATCCGCTAAAAAACCCGCTATAAAAGTAAATCAAACCCCCCTTCATCACCCCCTTAGTTAGGGAAAAATTAAAAAAATGTATTTATTTCCATTTTCCCATTAGGGTTAGGGCTAGGGTTAGGGCTAGGGTTAGGGTTAGGGCTAGGGCTAGGGTTAGGGTTAGGGCTAGGGTTAGTGCTAGTGTTAGGGCTAGGGTTAGGGTTGGGGCTACAGTTAGGGTTGGGGCTAAAGTTACAGTTAGGGTTTAGATTACATTTACAGTTGGGATTAGGGTTAGGGGTGTGTCAGGGTTACAGGTGTGGTTAGGGTTACTGTTGGGATTAGGGTTAGGGGTGTGTTTGGATAAGGGTTTCAGTTATAATTGAGGGGTTTCCACTGTTTTGGCACATCAGGGGCTCTCCAAACGCGACATGGCGTCCAATCTCAATTCCAGCCAATTCTGCGTTGAAAAAGTAAAACAGTGCTCCTTCCCTTACGAGCTCTCCCGTGTGCCCAAACAGTGGTTTACCCCAACATATGGGGTATCAGCGTACTCAGGACAAATAGGACAACAACTTTTGGGGTCCAATTTCTCCTGTTACCCTTGGGAAAATACAAAACTGGGGGCTAAAAAAATAATTTTTGTCGGAAAAAGAGGATTTTTTATTTTCACGGCTCTGCGTTATAAACTGTAGTGAAACACTTGGGGGTTCAAAGCTCTCACAACCCATCTAGATGAGTTCCTTAGGGGGTCTAGTTTCCAAAATGGTGTCACTTGTGGGGGGTTTCTACTGTTTAGGTACATTAGGGGCTCTGCAAACACAATGTGACACCTGCAGACCATTCCATCTAAGTCTGCATTCCAAATGGAGCTCCTTCCCTTCCGAGCCCTCCCATGCGTCCAATCAGTGGTTCCCCCCACATATGGGGTATCAGCGCACTCAGGACAAATTGGACAACAAATTTTGGGGTCCAATTTCTCCTGTTACCCTCGGGAAAATACAAAATAGGGGCTAAAAAATAATTTTTGTGGGAAAAAATTTTTGTTTTATTTTTACGGCTCAGCATTATAAACTTCTGTGAAGCCCTTGGTGGGTCAAAGCGCTCAAAACACATCTAGATAAATTCCTTAGGGGGTCTACTTTCCAAAATGGTGTCACTTGTGGGGGGTTTCAATGTTTAGGCACATCAGTGGCTCTCCAAACGCAACATGGTGTCCCATCTCAATTCCTGTCAATTTTGCATTGAAAAGTCAAACGGCGCTCCTTCCCTTCCGAGCTCTCCCATGCGCCCAAACAGTGGTTTACCCCCACATATGGGGTATCAGTGTACTCAGGACAAATTGTACAACAACTTTTGGGGTCCAATTTCTTCTCTTATCCTTGGGAAAGTAAAAAATTGGGGGCGAAAAGATAATTTTTGTGAAAAAATATGATTTTTTATTTTTACGATTCTGCATTATAAACTTCTGTGAAGCACTTGGTGGGTCAAAGTGCTCACCACACCTCTAGATAAGTTCCTTAGGGGGTCTACTTTCCAAAATGATGTCACTTGTGGGGGGTTTCAATGTTTAGGCACATCAGAGGCTCTCCAAACGCAACATGGTGTCCCATCTCGATTCCAGTCAATTTTGCATTGAAAAGTCAAATGGCGCTCCTTCGCTTCCGAGCTCTGTCATGCGCCCAAACAGTGGTTTACCCCCACTGATGGGGTATCGGTGTACTCAGGACAAATTGTACAACAACTTTTGGGGTCCATTTTCTCCTGTTACCCTTGGTAAAATAAAACAAATTGGAGCTGAAGTAAATTTTTTGTGAAAAAAAGTTAAATGTTCATTTTTATTTAAACATTCCAAAAATTCCTGTGAAGCACCAGAAGGGTTAATAAACTTCTTGAATATGGTTTTGAGCACCTTGAGGGGTGCAGTTTTTAGAATGGTGTCACACATGGGTATCTTCTATCATATAGACCCCTCAAAATGACTTCAAATGAGATGTGGTCCCTAAAAAAAAATGGTGTTGTAAAAATGAGAAATTGCTGGTCAACTTTTAACCCTTATAACTCCCTAACAAAAAAAATTTGGTTCCAAAATTGTGCTGATGCAAAGTAAACATGTGGGAAATGTTACTTATTAAGTATTTTGTGTGACATATCTCTGTGATTTAATTGCATAAAAATTCAAAGTTGGAAAATTACGAAATTTTCATAATTTTCGCCAAATTTCCATTTTTTTCACAAATAAACGCAGGTGCTATGAAAGAATTTTTACCAATATCATGGAAACTGGAAGCAGCTGAGTATGGCCATCTATGCCAGTAGTGGCTACAGACCAGTGGTGGACACAGAAGAGGGCTCCTGAGCAAATCAGTATGTGGGTCATTTATTTTGAGGGGGATGTGGGTCCTGTTACCTTTTGGGCCCATATGCAACTGCCCAGGTTGCACCAATGATATGTCCGCCACCCCTGATACAGAAGCACAGACTCTGTATCCATTACTGTAAGTAATGTCTATGCGGAGCCCTAAAACTCTTTATTAGCTGATATGCTGAACTATGCCTGCACTAGCATTTTTCATTAAAAATCAGTTATACATCAGAAAATGAATCTTTTGATATTTCGCATATCACTTTCATCAGTACTGCAATATGTTTTTACCTAATTTTAAATGATTAAAGTCTTTTAATCAAATAATAAAATGTAGTCATAACGAAAAAGTGAAAAATAAGCACCCGCTATGCACCTGTCTTAGAAAAAGAATAAGAATGTGCTAATATATAGTCTTTAGCAATGCTGCCAAATAGCTGTGTCAGTCAAATATTTCCTTCCACCCAGGGGAATCTCCATGTCAATGTATTAACAAAACATGGATCTGCCACATGTACAGCTCAATTAATCTTAAAAGTGACAGCCGCTATTTAATACAGAAATACAGCTGGCATGTCTTCTACATTAAAAGAACACATTTTCAAAAACACTAACAACTTTTTACTATCTATTCTATTGGTATATTTACCTAAGTGTTTACTAATGTTAAAGGTATAAGTTTCATCTATATATATAATAGTCTATGGGACACTTCCGTCTGTCTGTCTGTCTGTCACAGAAATCCCGTGTCACTGATTGGTCACAACCAATCAGCGACGGGCACAGTCCGGCCGCTAATTCGCCCCTTCCTACTGTCTGTCAGTGCCCCCTCCAGTCAGCGCTCACACAGGGTTAATGGCTGCGTTACACCGCGTTATGCTGTGGTGTAACGCAGTCCGATAACGCTGCTATTAACCCTGTGTGACCAACTTTTTACTATTGATGCTGCCTATGCTGAAGGATGTTGCAGGCAGCAGATCGCTTTCCACGGCGTCTTTAGACTCTGTCACGTCTGTCGCATGTGCTCAGTGTGAACCTGCTTTCATCTGTGAATAGCACAGGGTGCCAGTGGCGAATTTGCCAATCCTGGTGTTCTGTGGCAAATGCCAATCATCCCGCACGGTGTTGGGCTGTGAGCACAACCCCCATCTTTGGACATCGGGCACTCAGACCATCCTCATTGAGTCAGTTTCTAACCGTTTGTGCAGACACATGCACATTTGTGGCCTGCTGGAGGTCATTTTGCAGGGCTTTGGCAGTGCTCCTCCTGTTCCTCCTTGAACAAGGGCTGAGGTAGCGGTCCTGCAGCTGGGTTGTTGCCCTCCTACGGCCCCCTCCACGTCTCCTGGTGTACTGGCCTGTCTTCTGGTATTGCCTCCAGCCTCTGGACACTACGCTGACAAACACAGCAAATGTTCTTGCTACAGCTCGCATTGATGTGCCATCCTGGATGAGCTGTGCTACCTGAGCCACTTATGTGGGTTGTAGAGTCCGTCTCTTGCTACCATGAGTGTGAAAGCACAGCAAACATTCAAAAGTGACCAAAACATCAGCCAGAAAGCATTGGTACTGAGATGTGGTCTGTGGTCCCCACCTGTAGAACCACTCCTTTATTGAGTGTGTTTTGATAATTGCCAATAATTTCCATCTGTTGTCAATTCCATTTGCACAACAGCATGTGAAATTGATTGTCAAACAGTGTTGCTTCCTAAGTGAACAGTTTGATTTCACAGAAGTTTGATTTACTTGGAGTTATATTCTGCTGTTCCCTTTATTTTTTTTGAGCAGTGTGTATATATACAGTATATATATATATATATATATATATATATATATATATATATATATATATATATATATATAATTAAAAAAGAACAAGATAGTTAATCATGTGGGTAAGGGATCTTAGACATGACTGACAGAAAAAATAAACATACGAAGAGTGTATGACAATGCAGAAGTAATATCTACACTGTAAAGTCAGGAACAGATCATAAATAGAATGTATACCGTTAAGTATAAATAATTCATTAGACAAAGGTAACAATACCCAACCAGGAAGAACAAGTGTCAAATGTTAAGCCATTCAACATGAAATACATATACCCATCTGTATGCAAACACACAAGACTCGCTTTTTACTCAGGCTTTGTCTAAAGCATGGCATAGGTGGGCATAACAAGAATTGAAGTGCATAAGGTGCTTTTGGTAAAGAAGGACAGACCCCAATGAAATGTCCCTTTTGCCCACAGAAAAAAAAGACAATCCCGTTCTGCGGCGAACCGTAAGACTCATACCAAGGGGAGGCCCTCCTAACTGCATTGGTTCTTCAGAGCTCCCAGGGGGAACCTCAGTTTTGGGGCATACCATGGAGGGCAGAGTCCCAACAGCTCTATCCTTCAGGCGTATATCTATGCGTATGGCCAGAGTCATGGCGGCCTCCAATGACTCAGGTGTTTCGTAAAGCGCTAGTGTTTCAGACAGGCCCTGACAAAACTGACTCCTAAGAGCAGGATCTAGGTGTCAGTGTCCCATCTTCGAAACTCTGAGCAAAATTCCAATGCTGGCCAGTCTCCCTGTTGGAACTTATATAGCTTAGACTCAGCAAGGGAGACACAGTCTGGATCATCATACATGAGGCCTACAGCCTCAAAAAAAACATCAACCAACCAGAGAGACAATGAGTTTGATGGAGGTAGAAAGGCCCAGGAATGAGGATATCCTTGAAGAAGAGAAATAACAATCCCAACCCATTGCTCCTCATTCTCAGATGAACGACAACGAGGCCTAACATACAGATTGCAGGCTTCATGGAACACTATAAATTAATCCTGTCTCCCAGAAAACATATCACAGAGGGCCAACCTTAGGTTCCAGTTCAGCCTGACTGCTGAAGCAGCTGAAATGGAGCTGTATGTTTCTGACCAGCATAGAAAGGGTCATTAGCCTCTTCAGCACCAAAGGAAACCAAATTAATTTAACCCCTTACTGACATCGGGCGTAATAGTGCGCCGATGTCGGTCTCCCTCCCTTTGATATGGGCTCCGGCACAGTTGACATGTGCCCGCAATAGCCACAGGTGGAATCGCGATCCACCTGTGGCTATGAACCCAGTTAAATGCCACTGTCAAACTCTGACAGGGGCATTTAAATTGCGCTTCCAGCCATTGGGCTGGAAATACGCACACTGGTGACCCACGTCACATTATCCTGGAGACCTCTATGGTTGTCAGTGCCGACTTGCTGTGAGAGCCACCCAGTGGTCGGTGCTCATAGCAAGTCAGTAATTCTGCTGTATAGAGGCAATCTGATCATCGCCTCTATGTAGCAGAGCCGATCGGGCTATGGCAGCTTCTAGTCTCGTAGGGAGACTATTGAAGCATGCCAATAGAAAAAAAAAAAGTTTTTAAAAATATAAAAAAAATGAAAAAAATATAAAAGTTCAAATCACCTCCCTTTCGCCCCATTCAAAATAATTCAATAAAAAATAATATCAAACATACACATATTTCATATCGCCACATTCAGAATCGTCCAACCTATCAATAAAAAAATGGATTAACCTGATCGCTAAAAGGCGTAGCAAGAAAAAAGTCAAAACGCCAAAATTAAGTTTTTTGGGTCACAGCTACATTGCATTAAAATGCAATAACAGGGGATCAAAAAAATGTATCTGCACCAAAATGGTACCATTAAAAAGGGCAGCTAAGCATGCAAAAAATAAGCCCTCACCCAACCCAAGGTCACACAAAATGGAGATGCTATGAGTACTGGAAAATGGCGCAATTTTCTTTTTTAACAAAGTTTGGAATTTTTTTTCACCACTTAGAAAAGAACCTAGTAGATATAGAAAAACTGACTGAACAGCAATCTAATCTGAACTGGTGCATAACCCAAAAAGTCATATAGCAAATAGATTAATGGCTCAAGGTAATCTCAGAACGGATGGGTACCTGAGCTGACTGCCTAGAGTGAACACTTACCTATGGCTAATAACGTGATAAAGCCTGCTTATATAGGAAGCTCAGAACCAACTGTGTTAGGATGTAATTAAAATCACAGCATGGTGAAGGGCGGGGCGTTCAAGTCAGAAAAAATAGTACATAGTAAATATAGAAAAACTGACTGAACAGCAATCTAATCTGAACTGGTGCATAACCAGGTACCCATCCGTTCTGAGATTACCTTGACGATTGGTGGATGGGCTCACAACTTTTGGCCAAATCTTGTGCTAAGAATCTCATGTGTTTTTTCATATATTTCACAAGCCATTATGCTATTCCCATTTCATGTATTGCACATTTCCTTGCTCTAGCACAGATTAATTTTGAGTGCAGCCATTAATCTATTTGCTATAGAAAAGAACCTAGACATGTTTGGTATCAATGAACTCATAATAACCTGGATAATCATAATGGCTGGTCAGTTTTAGCATTTAGTGAACCTAGTAAAAAAACAAACAAAAAACAAGTGCCGCTGCTTCTCCTGGTCATGGTGATCATGTGATCATGGGACAAGTGACAGTGCTGTTGGGTCAGCCCCCAAAAAAGGGGAAATGTGCTATGTAACAATAAATAAATCTTGTTCCCCAAAGTGCAAAAAAGATAAAATTAAGTATAAATGATAACTGAATATCCTATTTCCATCTGCCAACATGTCACAACCTGTCACTCTAATGCAATTAGTTTCATAGTAGTCTACACAAATATTATGTAATTTAGTAATTTAAAGTAAATTATTTGTTGTTACTGTTCATCACGGGAAAAAAAGATAAAAAAATAAATAGTTACTACTGTATATAAAAGTTTTATTGATATTATTTATCAATCAGAAGAAATAGCATGCTCTTTGAAGCCCCAAATATTTGATAATAAAGAGTTAAAATAATCTGTAACATTTTGAAGCTTGATGAACTTTTGCTGCTATTTCTATACTAGAAGTTACCATGGCAGCTCATCACATATTTTCTTATGCAAATTTCTCCTTCTATTTTGTGCTGTGTACAATATTGTAACAAGCAGTGGATTCCAGTATTCACGCCCAGCTACTTCTCAAGCACATAGATGTGGTGTTTGATTTTAAGCTTGGTTGACATAAGAATGTAATTACTATGTGGAATCATTGATATGACTATTTCTATCTTGATTATGTCTGTAGCATATTACATAGGTTATTGATCCCAAACATTTTGCTACATTACCGATTTTTTAACCTCTAGAGCCATAATCCACAAGGAGCTTACTAACCAAGGTGTGGAGTTTCAAGGTCCTTTTTGTTCTTCTTTAACACCCTTCATAGAGGTATGGACCTTCTTTGTAACATAATCATGTCACTTTTCCAGATTAGAAATCAATTGGAGGTAGGTGCACTCATGAGGTTGTCAAGCAGAGGACATGGTGAAGAAACAGATGATCAGGTGAGGATAGCCAAAGATAAATACCAGGATTTGGGGGACAGTCTGAGACATAGCTAATATCTGAAGGTACAAGCCATGGGAAACTATCATGAGTTAGTTAATATATACTACAGTTAGTTAATATTCGTAACATGATCAGAAAGGTATAGTACATTACAAGGAGATACACCAAGTAGCCTGATATTCTAATGGGATGATTGGGCTTTAAAGTGGATCTGACATTCAATTTCATAAAGCAAACGGCATACATTATTATTTCTTAGACTTGATGAGGCTGTATACCTACTTTAAAATCCATGCCAGAATGGCTGTAAAATCATGGTGGTTTAGTGGTGAGCACTTTAACCTTGGAGCACTGGAGGTCCACTAGGCGTTTTGGGTTCAAATTCGACAAAGGGTAAGTTTGTATGTTTTCATCATGTTTGTGTGTCTTTCAACCCTACTCTAAAGTGATTATTACCAATATATAACAGCCTTCAGCTCAATCTTGAACCATTGTGACTTGATGGATGTAGGAAGATTGATCTTGTGCAAGCCTACATAGGTCCACCAGGGTTTTGTCTGCCGTTATCTTGATTGTATCCAGCTATCAGGTTGCTGATCTTCCTCTTAGCCTTGCCTTTGCCTTGTTCCTTATATTCTTCCAATCATATTGCCCTTATCCAGTGATTGCTGTCTTCGTACGATGTGTCCAAAGTAGGCAAATCTTAGCTTAGTGATTTTTGCTTCGAGTGACATGTCTGTCTTGACTTGTTGCAAAATGGATTAAATAAATAGAAAAGGAAACATCCGCGCTTATCCAAACTCCAGAAAGTAATACTAAAAGCAGCAAAATGACAAAAACAACCCTGATGGTGTAGGGAGGTAAAAACTAAGCAGTAAAATATATATGACACTGCGCTAGATGGATATATACAGCATATGGCACATGAAGGAAAAAATATATATGTAAAGACGCCAAAGGCAGCAGACAACTGAAAACAAAAATACTGAAAAAAAAAAGAAAAATAATAGTACCATTGTTAGCTGAACTTCAGTGTACCTTTAGAAAATAGTGCCAACTAGATTACAATAAATCAATCAACCAAAAGCCCACCATAGGCTATGCAATCATTAAAAGTGCAGAACTACAAACCAAACAGGTTGTAAATTATAGCAAACTGCATGAAGGTGAATTATTCAACGGGAAACAAGAAAAACAACCTGTTTGGTGTAGATATAGACTAAGTAGCCTCTTATAGCAATAACTAGATGGTGGCCCGATTCTAACGCATTGGGTATTCTAGAATATGCATGTCCTCGTAGTATATTGCCTAACCACGTAGTATATTGCCCAGCCACGTAGTATATTGCCCAGCCACGTAGTATATTGCCCAGCCACGTAGTATATTGTCCAACCACGTAGTATATTGCCCAGCCACGTATTATATTGCCCAGTCACGTAGTATATTGCCCAGCCACGTAGTATATTGCCCAGTCACGTAGTATATTGCCCAGTCACGTAGTATATTGCCCAGCCACATAGCATATTGCCCAGCCACATAGTATATTGCCCAGCCACGTAGTATATTGCCCAGCCACGTAGTATATTGCCCAACCACGTAGTATATTGCCCAGCCACATAGTACATTGCCCAGTGACATAGTATGCAGCACAGAGCCACGTAGTATATTGCCCAGCCACGTAGTATATTGCCCAGCCACCTAGTATATTGCCCAGCCACATAGTATATTGCCCAGCCACATAGTATATTGTTCAGTCATATAGTATATTGCCCAGCCACACAGTGTATTGCCCAGCCACGTAGTATATTGCCAAGCCACATAGTATATTGCCCAGCCACATAGTATATTGCCCAGTCACGTAGTATATTGCCCAGCCATATAGTATATTGCCCAGCCACATAGTATATTGCCAAGCCACGTAGTATATTGCCCAACCACGTAGTATATTGCCCAGCCATGTAGTATATTGCCTAGCCACATAGTATATTGCCCAGTGACGTAGTATACAGCACAAAGCCACATAGTATTTTGCACAGCCACTTAGTATATTGCCCAGCCAAGTAGTATATTGCCCAGCCACATAGTGTATTGCCCAGCCACGTAGTATATTGCCCAGCCACGTAGTATATTGCCCAACCACATAGTATATTGCCCAGCCATGTAGTATATTGCCCAGCCACGTAGTATATTGCCCAGCCACGTAGTATATTGCCCAGCCACATAGTTTATTGCCCAGCCACGTAGTATATTGCCCAACCACGTAGTATATTGCCCAGCCATGTAGAATATTGCCTAGCCACATAGTATATTGCCCAACCACGTAGTATATTGCCCAGCCATGTAGTATATTGCCCAGCCACGTAGTATATTGCCCAGCCACGTAGTATATTGCCCAGCCACATAGTATATTGCCCAGCCACGTAGTATATTGCCCAGCCATGTAGAATATTGCCTAGCCACAAAGTATATTGCCCAGTGATGTAGTATACAGCACATAGCCACCTAGTATATTGCCCAGCCACGTAGTATATTGCCCAGCCACGTAGTATATTGCCCAGCCACGTAGTATATTACCCAGCCACATAGTATATTGCCCAGCCACATACTATATTGTCCAGTCATGTAGTGTATTCCCTTCCAGTAGACGGGCATGGCACCAGGAGATGGAACAGGATCCTTGATGCAAACAACTGGCTAAGACGATGGTGCAGACAACAAGGATTCGGATTCCTGGACCACGGTGTGAATTACTGGTACGATGGACTCCTCGCCAGAGATGGACTACACCTCAACAAACCTGGGAAACACACATTTGCCAGAAGACTCGCTACACTCATCAGGAGGGCGTTAAACTAGAAGAAGAGGGGACGGGAAGAAAAACATTAGACTTGAACAAAGAAGACCCAGGAAAACATACTGAGATGGGAGGTAAGAACATTTCTAAAGCAATCCACAGCGAGGAGATTGGAACAAAACAAAATCCTCTAAACTGCATGCTCGCAAACGCCAGAAGCCTGACAAAAAAGATGGAAGAACTAGAAGCAGAAATATCTACAGGTAACTTTGACATAGTGGGAATAACCGAGACATGGTTAGATGAAAGCTGTGACTGGGCAGTTAACTTACAGGGTTACAGTCTGTTTAGAAAGGATCGTAAAAATCGGAGAGGAGGAGGGGTTTGTCTCTATGTAAAGTCTTGTCTAAAGTCCACTTTAAGGGAGGATATTAGCGAAGGAAATGAGGATGTCGAGTCCATATGGGTCGAAATTCATGGAGGGAAAAATGGTAACAAAATTCTCATTGGGGTCTGTTACAAACTCCCAAATATAACAGAAACCATGGAAAGTCTACTTCTAAAGCAGATAGATGAAGCTGCAACCCATAATGAGGTCCTGGTTATGGGGGACTTTAACTACCCGGATATTAACTGGGAAAGTGAAACCTGTGAAACCCATAAAGGCAACAGGTTTCTGCTAATAACCAAGAAAAATTATCTTTCACAATTGGTGCAGAATCCAACCAGAGGAGCAGCACTTTTAGACCTAATACTATCTAATAGACCTGACAGAATAACAAATCTGCAGGTGGTTGGGCATCTAGGAAATAGCGACCACAATATTGTACAGTTTCACCTGTCTTTCACTAGGGGGACTTGTCAGGGAGTCACAAAAACACTGAACTTTAGGAAGGCAAAGTTTGACCAGCTTAGAGATGCCCTTAATCTGGTAGACTGGGACAATATCCTCAGAAATAAGAATACAGATAATAAATGGGAAATGTTTAAGAACATCCTAAATAGGCACTGTAAGCGGTTTATACCTTGTGGGAATAAAAGGACTAGAAATAGGAAAAACCCAATGTGGCTAAACAAAGAAGTAAGACAGGCAATTAACAGTAAAAAGAAAGCATTTGCACTACCAAAGCAGGATGGCACCATTGAAGCTTTAAAAAACTATAGGGAGAAAAATACTTTATCTAAAAAACTAATTAAAGCTGCCAAAAAGGAAACAGAGAAGCACATTGCTAAGGAGAGTAAAACTAATCCCAAACTGTTCTTCAACTATATCAATAGTAAAAGAATAAAAACTGAAAATGAAGGCCCCTTAAAAAATAGTGAGGAAAGAATGGTTGTAGATGACGAGGAAAAAGCTAACATATTAAACACCTTCTTCTCCACGGTATTCACGGTGGAAAATGAAATGCTAGGTGAAATCCCAAGAAACAATGAAAACCCTATATTAAGGGTCACCAATCTAACTCAAGAAGAGGTGCGAAATCGGCTAAATAAGATTAAAATAGATAAATCTCCGGGTCCGGATGGCATACACCCACGAGTACTAAGAGAACTAAGTAATGTAATAGATAAACCATTATTTCTTATTTTTAGGGACTCTATAGCGACAGGATCTGTTCCGCAGGACTGGCGCATAGCAAATGTGGTGCCAATATTCAAAAAGGGCTCTAAAAGTGAACCTGGAAATTATAGGCCAGTAAGTCTAACCTCTATTGTTGGTAAAATATTTGAAGGGTTTCTGAGGGATGTTATTCTGGATTATCTCAATGAGAATAACTGTTTAACTCCATATCAGCATGGGTTTATGAGAAATCGCTCCTGTCAAACCAATCTAATCAGTTTTTATGAAGAGGTAAGCTATAGGCTGGACCACGGTGAGTCATTGGACGTGGTATATCTCGATTTTTCCAAAGCGTTTGACACCGTGCCGCACAAGAGGTTGGTACACAAAATGAGAATGCTTGGTCTGGGGGAAAATGTGTGTAAATGGGTTAGTAACTGGCTTAGTGATAGAAAGCAGAGGGTGGTTATAAATGGTATAGTCTCTAACTGGGTCGCTGTGACCAGTGGGGTACCGCAGGGGTCGGTATTGGGACCTGTTCTCTTCAGCATATTCATTAATGATCTGGTAGAAGGTTTACACAGTAAAATATCGATATTTGCAGATGATACAAAACTATGTAAAGCAGTTAATACAAGAGAAGATAGTATTCTGCTACAGATGGATCTGGATAAGTTGGAAACTTGGGCTGAAAGGTGACAGATGAGGTTTAACAATGATAAATGTAAGGTTATACACATGGGAAGAAGGAATCAATATCACCATTACACACTGAACGGGAAACCACTGGGTAAATCTGACAGGGAGAAGGACTTGGGGATCCTAGTTAATGATAAACTTACCTGGAGCAGCCAGTGCCAGGCAGCAGCTGCCAAGGCAAACAGGATCATGGGGTGCATTAAAAGAGGTCTGGATACACATGATGAGAGCATTATACTGCCTCTGTACAAATCCCTAGTTAGACCGCACATGGAGTACTGTGTCCAGTTTTGGGCACCGGTGCTCATGAAGGATATAATGGAACTAGAGAGAGTACAAAGGAGGGCAACAAAATTAATAAAGGGGATGGGAGAACTACAATACCCAGATAGATTAGCGAAATTAGGATTATTTAGTCTAGAAAAAAGACGACTGAGGGGCGATCTAATAACCATGTATAAGTATATAAGGGGACAATACAAATATCTCGCTGAGGATCTGTTTATACCAAGGAAGGTGACGGGCACAAGGGGGCATTCTTTGCGTCTGGAGGAGAGAAGGTTTTTCCACCAACATAGAAGAGGATTCTTTACTGTTAGGGCAGTGAGAATCTGGAATTGCTTGCCTGAGGAGGTGGTGATGGCGAACTCAGTCGAGGGGTTCAAGAGAGGCCTGGATGTCTTCCTGGAGCAGAACAATATTGTATCATACAATTATTAGGTTCTGTAGAAGGACGTAGATCTGGGGATTTATTATGATGGAATATAGGCTGAACTGGATGGACAAATGTCTTTTTTCGGCCTTACTAACTATGTTACTATGTTACTATGTTACTATGTATTGCCCAGCCACATAGTATATTGCCCAGCCACATAGTATATTGCCCAGTCACGTAGTATATTGCCCAACCATGTAGTATATTGCACAGCCACGTAGTATATTGCCCAGCCACGTAGTATATTGCCCAAACACGTAGTATATTGCCCAGCCACGTAGTATATTGCCCAGTCACATAGTATATTGCCCAGCCTCATAGTTTATTGCCCAGCCACATAGTATATTGCCCAACCACATAGTATATTGCCCAGCCATGTAGTATATTGCCCAGCCATGTAGTATATTGCCCAGCCACGTAGTATATTGCCCAGACACGTAGTATATTGCCCAGCCACGTAGTATATTGCCCAACCACGTAGTATATTGCCCAGCCATGTAGAATATTGCCTAGCCACATAGTATATTGCCCAGTGACGTAGTATACAGCACATAGCCACCTAGTATATTGCCCAGCCACGTAGTATATTGCCCAGCCACGTAGTATATTGCCCAGCCACGTAGTATATTGCCCAGCCACATACTATATTGTCCAGTCACGTAGTATATTGCCCAGCCACATAATGTATTGCCCAGTCACATAGTATATTGCCCAGCCACATAGTATATTGCCCAGTCACGTAGTATATTGCCCAGCCACATAGCATATTGCCCAGCCACGTAGTATATTCCCCAGCCACATAGCATATTGCCCAGCCACGTAGTATATTGCCCAACCATGTAGTATATTGCCCAGCCACGTAGTATATTGCCCAGTCACATAGTATATTGCCCAGCCTCATAGTATATTGCCCAGCCACGTAGTATATTGCCCAACCACGTAGTATATTGCCCAGCCACGTAGTATATTGCCCAGCCACATAGTATATTGTCCAGTCACGTAGTATATTGCCCAGCCACATTGTGTATTGCCCAGCCACATAGTGTATTACCCAGCCACGTAGTATATTGCCCAGCCACGTAGTATATTGCCCAACCACATAGTATATTGCCCAGCCATGTAGAATATTCCCTAGCCACATAGTATATTGCCCAGTGATGTAGTATACAGCACAGAGCCACCTAGTATATTGCACAGCCACGTAGTATATTGCCCAGCCACGTAGTATATTGCGCAACCACGTAGTATATTGCCCAGCCACGTAGTATATTGCCCAGCCACGTAGTATATTGTCCAACCATGTAGTATATTGCCCAGCCACGTAGTATATTGCCCGGTCACATAGTATATTGCCCAGCCTCATAGTATATTGCCCAGCCACGTAGTATATTGCCCAGCCACGTAGTATATTGCCCAGCCACGTAGTATATTGCCCAGCCACATAGTATATTGCCCAGCCACATAGTATATTGCCCAGCCACGTAGTATATTGCCCAGCCAAATAGTGTATTGCCCAGCCACATATTATATTGCCCAACCATGTAGAATATTGCCTAGCAACATAGTATATTGCCCAGTGACGTAGTATATAGCACAGAACCACCTAGTGTATTGCACAGCCACGTAGTATATTGCCCAGCCACGTAGTATATTGCCCAGTTACATAGTATATTGTCCAGTCACGAAGTATATTGCCAAGGCACATAGTGTATTGCCCAGCCACATAGTATATTGCCCAGCCACATAGTATATTGCCCAGTCACGTAATATATTGCCCAGCCACATAGTATATTGCCCAGCCACATAGTATATTGCCCAGCCATGTAGTATATTGCCCAGCCACGTAGTATATTGCCCATTCACGTAGTATATTGCCCAGCCACATAGTATATTGCCCAGCCACGTAGTATATTGCCCAACCACGTAGTATATTGTCCAGCCACGTAGTATATTACCTAGCCACATAGTATATTGTCCAGTCACGTAGTATATTGCCCAGCCACATAGTGTATTGCCCAGCCACATAGTATATTGCGCAGCAACATAGTATATTGCCCAGTCACGTAGTATATTGCCCAGTCACGTAGTATATTGCCCAGTCACGTAGTATACAGCACAGAGCCATGTAGTATACAGCACAGACACATAGTATACTGCCCAGTCACGTAGTATATTGCCCAGCCACATAGTATATTGCCCAGCCACATAGTATATTGCCCAGCCACATAGTATATTGCCCAGTCACGTAGTATATTGCCCAGTCATGTAGTATACAGCACAGACATGTAGTATACTGCCTAGTCACGTAGTATATAGGCCAGTCACGTAGTATGCACCATATTTCTGTTAAAAAAAATTAAAATAAAAAATAGTTACATACTCACCTTCCGGAGCCTCCCGATCGAAGCCGCCGCTTACCGATGGTCCTGGCGCGCTCCGGTCTGATGAATGCATTGCGGTCTCGCGAGATGATGACGTAGCGGTCTCGCGAGACCGCTACGTCATCATCTTGCGAGATCGCAGCATGGACCAGTTACCGGAGCATTGCGAGCGGGAAAGGCCTGTTGTGTATCCGAGGGGCCGACGGACAGTGAGTATATAACGATTTTTTAGTTTTTTTTATTATTTTTAACATTAGATCTTTTTACTATTCATGCTGCATAGGCCGCATGAATAGTAAAAAGTTGGTCACATAGGGTTAATAGCAGCGTTAACCGAGTGCGTTACACCGCGGTCAACGCTGCCATTAACCCTGTGTGAGTGCTGACCGGAGGGGAGTATGGAGGGGGCACTGACTGCGGGGAGGAAGGAGCGGCCATTTTCTTCCAGACTGTGCCCGTCGCTGATTGGTCGTGGCTGTTTTGCCGCGACCAATCAGCGACTTGGATTTCCATGACAGACAGAGGCCGCGACCAATGAATATCATTGACTGACAGACAGAAGGACAGAAAGACGGAAGTGACCCATAGACAATTATATAGTAGATAACAGACATATACTAGTGTAGTGCATACAGGATTAAGCTTGTAATGTTAAATTGAGCTAAATCCAAATACATGCACACATGGTCAAAATTGTTGGTACCCCTCGTTTAATGACATAAAAGCCCACAATGGTTACAGAAATAACTTGAATCTTACAAAAGTAATAATAAATAAAAAATCTATGAAAATGAACAAATGAAAGTCAGACATTGCTTTTCAACCATGCTTCCACAGAATTAAAAGAATAAAACTCATGAAATAGGCCTGAACAGAAATGATGGTACCCTTAACTTAATATTTTGTTGCACAACCTTTTTAGGCAATCACTGCAATCAAATGATTCCTGTAATTATCAATGAGACTGCTGCTCTTCTCGACTGGTATTTTGGCCCACTCTTCAAGAGCAAACTGCTCCAGTTGTCTCGTGTTTGAAGGTTGCCTTTTCCAGATGGCATGTTTCAGCTCTTTCCAAAGATGCTCAATAGGATTTAGGTCAGGACTCATAGAAGGCCACTTCAGAATAGTCCAATGTTTTCCTCTTAGCCATTCTTGGTTATTTTTAGCTGTGTGTTTTGGGTCATTATCCTGTTACAAGACTCATGACCTGCGACTGAGACCAAGCTTTCCAACACTGAGCAGCACATTTCTCTCTAGAATCCCTCGATCGTCTTGAGATTTCATTGTACCCTGCACAGATTCAAGACACCATGTGCCAGATGCAGCAAAGCAGCCCCTGAAGATAACAGAGCCTCCTCCATGTTTCACAGTGTGGACAGTGTTCTTTTCTTGATATGCTTCATTTTTCCATCAGTGGACATAGAGCTGATGTGTCTTGCCCCAAAGTTCCATTTTTGTCTCATCTGTCCATAGTACATTCTCCCAGAAGCTTTGTGGCTTGTCAACATGTAGTTTGGCAATTTCCAGTATGGCTTTTTTATGATTTTCTTTCAATATTGATGTCCTCCTTGTTCCTCTACCATGAAGTCCACTTTGACTTATACAGTGACAGATTGTGCGATCTGACACTGATGTTCCTTGAGCTTGAAGTTCACATTTTATCTGTTTAGAAGTTTTTCTGGGCTCTTTTGTTACTATTTGCATTATCCGTCTCTTTGATTTGTCATCAATTTTCCTCCTGCGGCCATGTTCAGGGAGGTTAGCTACAGTCCCATTGGTCTTAAATTTCTGAATAATATGTGCAACTGTAGTTACTAGAACATCAAGCTGCTTGGAGATGGTCTAATAACTTTTACCTTTAACATGTTTGTCTATAATTTTCTTTCTAACCTCCTGAGACAACTCTTTCCTTCGCTTCCTCTGCTCTATGTTGAGTGTGACACACACCATGTCACCAAACAGCACAGTGAGTATCTGTACCCCTATATACAGGCCCACTCACTGATTCCAAGATTGTAGACACCTGTGCTGATAGTTAGTGGACACACCTTGATATAATATGTCCCTTTTGTCACATTATTTTCAGGGGTACTATAATTTCTGTTCAGGCCTATTTCATGAGTTTTGTTTTTTTTGTTTTAATTCTGTGGAAGCAAGGTTGAAAAGCAATGTCTGACTTTCATTTGTTCATTTTCATAGATCTTTTACTGATTATTACTTTTGTCAGATTCAAGTTATTTCTGTGACCATTGTGGGTTTTTCTGTCATTAAACGAGGGGTACCAATAGTTTTGACTACGTACGTATATCCATCTAGCGCACTGTCATATATATTTTATTGTTGGGCAAAATGGATTTGTTTGTTTTTCTTGCCATCTACCATGTTTATAACAACCTTCCACATCATACATTTCAGAGTTGTTAATTCTTCTTTTGTCTTCTTTCTTTATTGTTCAGGTTTCGCATTCATATGTCACTATAGAAAAAAACAAGCTATGAAGGAACTGTGTCTTTGTCAGAAGAAATGTTCCTCAATATGAAGACTTTGTCTAATGATTTCATTGTTGATTTGCACATAGCTATTCTCCTATTGACTTCCAGTGTCATTGCTGCATATTGAGTGATCATTGATCAGAGTAGGTGGAAGTCCTTTACAACTTTCAGTTTGTCACCATCCATCTCATATGGGTTTCGGTCAGACCTGCCGATAGTCAATATCTTTGTCTTTTTTGTGTTGAATAACAGTCCCATATTTGAGCTTTCCATCTTAACACTGCACAATAAGTTCTTCATTCCATCTATGCTTGTTGCTATCAATAACACTAACATTACATCCAAGTACTGTCCAATGTTTTCAATAGATTAATTGACTTGCATGGCCAAGTGTGATCCAAATATTGGATCTATTTCGGGAATGCAGAAATTTTTTCCTCAGACTGACTCTGTCCAAGTAAAAAATTGGGCAAGTGTACAGCTCCATAAAATAACGTATGGTCGTCTGCACGAGGCCTCAAGGCGAGCATTTTACAGACTTGGATTTCACACCAATTCTCCAACCACACCTGGTCTAAGAGATCTATTTAATAATGTAGACACTTTGACCCAGATTCATCAAGGCTGGCATTGTTCATGATGGACTTGGGGGTCATGCTGGAGTCAGACCCTCTTGAGTCATGAAGAGGTGTCACCTCTTCATGAATTTGGAGTGTCTGATGAGTGGTGTGCACCTCATTTGGCTGCATCAGAAATCTCAGTCGAATCCCTGATGAAGGGAACATGACAGCCAAGGTGGCCAACCGTTCAGAAATTCTTGGACAGTCTGTAAAAAGAGGGCACATTTTATCCTTGTCTGTAAAAAAGTATTTTTTTTAAACTAGAGAAGCTTGGTCAGATATTTTTGGAATGTAATTATCATTATTTTACGGTTCACAGTAAATGCAGCTGATTAGTGATAAGCGAATATACTCGTTACTCGAGATTTCCTGTGCACGCTCGGGTGACCTCTGAGTATTTTTTAGTGCTCGGAGATTTAGTTTTCATCGCCACGTCTGAATGATTTACATCTGTTAGCCAGCATAAGTACATGTGGGGGTTGCCTGGTTGCTAGGGAATCCCCACATGTACTTATGCTGGCTAAGAGATGTAAATCATTCAGCTGTGGTGATGAAAACTAAATCTCCAAGCACTAAAAATACTCGGAGGACACCCAAGCGTGCTTGGGAAATCTCGAGTAACGAGTATATTCGCTCATCACTACAGCTGATGTCTTCATATCAGAATTATGGGTTCTAGACACGTATCACTGATAATCATAATGATTTACTATGGTTCTCCAATGTGTCCATAAAAAAACTTGTCTGTGATTTTTTGATAAGCTGTCCAGAACAAAATAAAAAATCAAGTTGGGAACTCTAGCCACAGATTATTATAAATCAGATGACCAGTGGCATCACTCTTTCACCGTGCCCCAGCTATACTTATTTCAGCAGAGATGACAGAAATTGGTGTGAACATGCAAAATTTTGCCATAACTTCAAGTTAAGTCTAAATCTTACGACTTTTTAAAGCGTTTACACCAGAATTCTAACTTGAAAGATTTGATGAATAGGTCCCTTTGTATTGTGAAATCTGGTGACAGGTCCGCTTTAATCTAGCCAAACATGTCATTGCGCTATGCCCACTGCCAAAGCAACTGGGTGGGACTGAGCCCAAAGAGAACTAATGGTGAGGAGCGGGTGATTGACCCTTGAGGCGTAACTGTAGAGATGCGTACATAATTTTGTAGAAAATTACTGAACAACAAAGAAAAGTTTCCTTTTGCTGATATTTCCCGCATTACATTTGAAATGTTGTCACATGATGCTTAGCAACGGACTGTAAACCGCCACTTTTTTATAAAGCAGCACATGCTATCAAAGTGGCAGATTGCAATCTGTTTCTAAGGAGCACTGACAGAATTTTAAATGTCATGTGGGAAATGTCAGCAAAAAGTAGGTTTTCCTTTAAGTTTTGAAACAAACTTGTTGCAACACTATAGCAACAGAAGTTAAATCCATGGTTACCATGGATACCGTGATGAAAACTTGATAAAGAGATCTGAGGGTAGACTTTAAATAAGTACAGCTAGTGGGGCGATGGCTTTCATATGTGGAAATACTTCTACATTCAGTAGTATGATTGATTACATAATTGTTAGTGATTAGTGAATATACTCGTTACTCGAGATTTCCCAAGCACGCTCGGGTGTCCTCTGAGTATTTTTTAGTGCTCGGAGATTTAGTTTTCCTCACCTCAGCTGAATGATTTACATCTCTTAGCCAGCTTGATTACATGTGGGGATTCCCTAGCAACCAGGCAACCCCCACATGTACTTATGCTGGCTAACAGATGTAAATAATTCAGCTGCGGTGAGGAAAACTTAAGTCTCCGAGCACTAAAAAATACTCGGAGGACACCCGAGCGTGCTCGGGAAATCTCGAGTAACAAGTATATTCGCTCATCACTAATAATTGTGTTTTTCTTAATATTTTATAATCATATATCTTATGATTATGATTGAAAGGACTTCTTCATGTCCAATTGATTTGATTAGTATTACAATTTTCTTAGCTGGCAGAAATAAGAACCAAGAGAGTTAGAAAACAGGGATCTTTTTTTTTAGGAAATTTTAGAAATGTTTAAAAAATTGAACATTTTTGTTTTTAAAATATGTAGACTTATCTGGTAACTTTGTCAGGAATCTTATTTATCACAAGTGTTGTAGGATAATGGAAGCATGCCAAAAATCTTGTAAGCTGAGATATGATGAAACGAGTTGTAAGATATTAAAAAAATAAGTTGCAGTTAATCACTAAACTAAAGCAAAGCTTGTAACAACCCTTCTGGCATTACTGCATGGCCTCCCATCCCTCACCTGCCTTCCACTTACTCACTGCTCCAGGCCATGCTGTGAGTTCTGTCTGCTGCCAGCTTCAAGTTGTGTACCTCATGTCTCCTGTCTGCTCTTTACATACTTCCTGGCTGTGTGCATATGGCGTCGCCGCCGGCACTTCCTGAGTCTTATGGAGATGGTGTGCACCTTCCTAAGGTGTTCCCAGCCAATTGCCATGAAGCCTCAGGTACTTAAGACATCCCCACCCCTAGGGTGGGGCCTGAGCAACATACTCTGTCAGTCTGTACCTTGCTGCTCTGTTGCCAGGTCCTGTCCTGTCTCTGCCTTCTCTGGGGGCTGCATACCCAGACCTGTTACTGTGCTTTATATGTTTTGTTTCCACCTCCCTGAGGGCTGCATGCTCAGGCCTGTGTCCTTGTCCAGTATCTGTTCCCGTGTCCGTTCTTGTCTGTTCTGTGTCCTACTCTTGTATATTATCCTGTTCCTGCACCTGACCTAGTCTGAACTCAGTCCTATACCTGTGTCTACTTGTAACCTTTTCTGTGGCCTTCCCTACCCTACTGGGTGTATCCTTTTGCTCCGCTCTCTGTGTTTACTTCTGCTCTGCTCGCCGCACCCTGTGGTTTTGCTCTGCTCTTGGTTCCTTTCCATTCTGCTGTCGGCTCCGCACTGCAACTGGCTCTGCTCACTTGCAGTTCTGTCTTGCTCCACGCTCTGTGGTTCCGTCATGCTCTTGCTCCTTACCTGTCTCCATATACTATGCATACCTGTCTACCCATACCGGTTCCAGTCCTGTTAGCTGTGCCTGTCTGCCAGTGTCTCAGCCGTGCCCTCCTGTTTGCCAGTGTCCCAGCCGTGCCTGCCTGTCTGCCAGTTTCCCAGCCGTGCCCACCTGTCTGCCAGTGTACTAGCCGTGACCTCCTGTCTACCAGTGTCTCAGTCGTGACCGCCTATCTGCCAGCGTTTGTCATGCCCGCCTGCCTGCCAGTGTCTCAGCTGTGCCCGCCTGCCTGTCAGTGTTCCGTTCCCCAGTGGGATCAGCAGCCACAGCCAGACTCCACCCTGGAGTGGTATCTGGCAGCTACTTGCCACACAAGCCTGACTTCACCTTCAAAGGCTCCAGTGAACACCAAGAAAGCTGCTTAGTCACGCTCCTTCCATGGAAGTCTGGTTTGTGGCACAGTGGGGCCACATCCCCCGCACACTCGTGCCAACCAGTCTGGGCGCAAGCGTTAGAAAGCTGCTGCACAATTCACAGCCCAGTGACAGGAGTGATGCTTTTTCCCACAAAAAGTAGACCTTTTTATTGACATCCAGAGAAACCAATGCATATAAGTATAAGGTATAACAAAATATAGTAGTTGCGTCTGTTGTTAAAGGGTGCTGAAATGTCATTGGTGCCATAATTGGCAGTGAAGTAAAAAAAATCCCAAATTAGGGCTTACATTTATTTATTCATTTGAAATCAAGAATATGTCTATACTGATCACTATATATTTGCCTCCTGGGATCTCTTGAATACACCATTGCTTATATCTTATAGAATTATATTACAATTCAACATGCCACACCCAGTATTCCTCCTTGTATCTTGATATCTAGGGAGCTTATATAATGCTGCCATATAACCGTTTATACCTATTGTTTTATTCATATATTACTTTTAATTGTAAATTGATATTTTTTATAATATTTTTTCCTTGTTTTTCTCTTCCGTTCTATGTGTTAGTGCTGGATAGGTCAGTGTAAAACATAATGAAACATAATGAAAGATACCTATTACGTCATCCTCTGTGCCGATTGCTCTGAAATTTGGGTTTTATTTATATGCAAATTAGGGTTGTAAGTGCACTAGTGGGCATATCAGAGCACTCGCGGTCTTTGGCTCCATTTTGTTTCTCCTCTCCGCCAGCTTTGCCCCTGCTTCTTGGCCAACAGTAGAAATTTTATAGAAATTTAAGATCTGCTGCATAACATCACCTCTGCTCTCCATAGCTAATTAAGTCAATTAGAAATATGTGTAAGCATTTTACATTTTATATTTTAATTCACATATTCAAACAACACCCTGGTATTGTTATCATAACTGTCTTGGGCATCACATTCTTAAACTAGACAGTCTTGAAAAGCCAGATTTTTAGATCATCATTGTGTTATAAAGGGTTAATTTATTGGTTTTGCTTTATTTCTACTATTTTAATGTTCTCAGTTTCAGATGTGACTTAGTCTCAGGAAAGCTTGCTTCCAGGGACTGCCGGATACTAGAACATTCTTAACTAGTTATGTTAGGACATGTGCACTAAGCGTTCACTAATTTGATTCTAGAAAGAAATGGCTATGCTCATCTTAGTTTTCTGGCTACATACAGTTGAAACCAGAAGTTTACATACACCAAATAAATAAATAAAGAGACATATGCATGTTTTTCGCAATATATGACAGACAGTCAGAATAAACCTTTCCCGTTTTAGGTCAATTAGGATTACTATAATTATTAATATTTGCCAAATGCCATAATAATGAGAGAGAGAAAGTTTTAAGGCATTTGTATTACTTACTGCAAATTCAAAAGTTTACATACACTAAGATTATTATGCCTTTAACCCCTTCATGACCCAGCCTATTTTGACCTTAATGACCTGGCCGTTTTTTTGCAATTCTGACCAGTGTCCATTTATGAGGTAATAACTCGGGAACACTTGAACGGATCGTAACGGTTCTGAGATTGTTTTTTCATGACATATTGGGCTTCATGTAAGTCATAAATTTAGGTCAATAATTTTTGCGTTTATTTCTGAAAAAAATGGAAATTTGGCTAAAATTTTGAAAATTTTGCAGTTTTCAAATTTTGAATTTTTATTCTGTTAAACCAGAGAGTTATGTGACACAAAATAGTTAATAAATAACATTTCCCACATGTCTACCTTACATCAGCACAATTTTGGAAACAAATTTTTTTTTTGCTAGGAAGTTATAAGGGTTAAAATTTGACGAGCGATTTCTCATTTTTACAACGAAATTTACAAAACCGTTTTTTTTAAGGACCACCTCACATTTGAAGTCAGTTTGAGGGGTCTGTATGGCTGAAAATACCCAAAAGTGACACCATTCTAAAAACTGCACCCCTCAAGGTACTCAAAACCACATTCAAGAAGTTTATTAACCCTTCAGGTGCTTCACAGCAGCAGAAGCAACATGGAAGGAAAAATGAACATTTAACTTTTTAGTCACAAAAATAATGTTTTAGCAACAATTTTTTTATTTTCCCAAGGGTAAAAAGAGAAATTGGACTCCAAACGTTATTGTACAATTTGTCCTGAGTACGCCGATACCTCATATGTGGGGGGGAACCACTGTCTGGGCGCACGACAGGGCTCTGAATGGAAGGAGCGCCATTTGACTTTTTCAATGAAAAATTGGCTCCAATCTTTAGCGGACACCATGTCGCGTTTGGAGAGCCCCTGTGTGCCTAAACATTGGGGCTTCCCCACAATTGACCCCATTTTGGAAACTAGATCCCCCAAGGAGCTTATCTAGATGCATGAATACAACAAAGAAAAAATGCGGCAGCACTCACCAGATGGCGTGGTTCAATTCTTTATTGGAGATATAAAATCCATAGTAGCGTGTTCACGGCTCGGGGGAGTACGGACATAGTGGAAGTGAGCAGGGAAAGACAACAGCTGTTTCGCGCTCTACCAGCGCTTCTACAGGTCCTACTATGGATTTTATATCTCCATTAAAGGATTGAACCACGCCATCTGGTGAGTGCTGCCGCATTTTTTTCTTTGTTGTATTCATATTGGAATGCTTGTTTTTCCTCATGCGATCACCTCCAGCTACTGAAGTCTAAACACCCACATGTGACTGCGTTTTACCAGTATCTTATCCACAGGCTGTGCAGCGCCACAATTTTCTCTTCATTGCCTTATCTAGATGCATACTGAGCACTTTGAACCCCCAGGTGCTTCACAAATTGATCCGTAAAAATGAAAATTCTTTTTTTCACAAAAAATTTATTTTAGCCTCATTTTTTTCATTTTCACATGGGCAACAGGATAAAATGGATCCTAAAATGTGTTGGATAATTTCTCCTGAGTACACCGATACCTCATATGTGGTCACAAACCACTGTTTGTGCCCACGGCAAAACTCGGAAGGGAAGGAGCGCCATTTGACTTTTTGAATGAAAAATTAGCTCCAATCGTTACCGGACACCATGTCGCGTTTGGAGAGCCCCTGTGTGCCTAAACATTAGAGCTCCACCACATGTGACCCCATTTTGGAAACTAGACCTCCCATGGAACTAATCTAAATGTGCAGTGACCACTTTAAACCCCCAAGTGTTTCAAGGAAGTTTATAACGCAGAGCCGTGAAAATAAAAAATCATTTTTCTTTCCTCAAAAATTATTTTTTTAGCCTGCAATTTTTCATTTTCACAAGAGTAACAGGACAAACTGGACAACAACTTTTGGGGTCCAATTTCTCCTGAGTACGCTGATGCCCCATATGTGGGGGGAACCACTGTTTGGGCACACGTCGGGGCTCAGAAGGGAAGTAGTGACTTTGGAAATGCAGACTTTGATGGAATGGTCTGCGGGCATCACGTTGTGTTTGCAGAGCCCCATATGTGCCTAAACAGTAGAAACCCCCCACAAGTGACCACATTTTGGAAACTGAACCCCACAAGGAATTTATCTAGATATGTGGTGAGCACTTTGAACCCCCAAGTGCTTCACAGAAGTTTACAACGCAGAGCCGTGAAAATAAAAAAAAATCATTTTTTCTTTCCTCAAAAATGATGTTTCAGCAAGCAATTTTTTATTTTCCCCAGGGTAACAAAAGAAATTAGACCCCAATAGTTGTTGCCCAGTTTGTCCTGAGTGCACTGATACCCCATATGTGGGGGTAAACCACTGTTTGGGCACACGTCGGGGCTCGGAAGGGAAGTAGTGACTTTGGAAATGCAGACTTTGATGGAATGGTCTGCGGGCATCACGTTGTGTTTGCAGAGCCCCTGATGTGCCTAAACAGTAGAAACGCCCCACAAGTGACCCTATTTTGGAAGCTTAACCCCCCAAGGAACGTATCTAGATATGTGGTGAGCACTTTGATCCCCCAAGTGCTTCACAGATGTTTACAACGCAGAGCCGTGAAAATAAAAAATCATTTTTCTTTCCTCAAAAAAGATGTTTTAGCAAGCAATTTTTTTTATTTTTTCAAGGGTAACAGGAGAAATTGGACCCCAATATTTGTTGCCAAGTTTGTCGTGAGTACGCTGATACCCCATATGTGGGGGTAAACCACTGTTTGGGTGCACGTCAGGGCTCGGAAGGGAAGTAATGACGTTTTGAAATGCAGACTTTGATGGAATGGTCTGCGGGCGTCACGTTGCATTTGCAGAGCCCCTGATGTACCTAAACAGTAGAAACCCACCACAAGTGACCCCATTTTGGAAACTAGACCCCCCAAGGAACTTATCTAGATATGTGGTGAGCACTTTGAACCCCCAATTGCTTCGCAGAATTTTATATCGCAGAGCCGTGAAAATAAAAAATCTTTTTTTCCACACAAAAATAATTTTTTAGCCCCCATTTTTTTCCAAGGGTAACAGGAGAAATTAGACCCCCAAAATTGTTGTACAATTTTTCCTGAGTACGCTTATGCCCCATATGTTTGAGTAAACGACTGTTTGGGCACATGTCGGGGCTCGGAAGGGAGGGAGCACCATTTGACTTTTTGAATGCAAGATGGGCTGGAATCAATGGTGGCGCCATGTCGTGATTGGAGACCCCCTGATGTGCCTAAACAATGGAAACCCATCAATTCTAACTCCAACACTAACCCCAACACACCTCTAACTCAAATCCAAACTCTAACCATAACCGCAATCACAACGCTAACCCCAACACACCCTTAACCACAACCCTAACCCCAACACACCCTAACCCTAATCCCAACCCTAACCCTAATCCCAACCCTAACGTGATGGAAAACTGCCATGAATCCGCAGCGGCCAATCTGCTGCGGATCTGCAGCGGCAAATCCGCACCTTGTGCACATAGCCTAATTCTAACACTAATTGCAACCCTAGCCATAACCCTAACCCTAGCCCTAACCCTAACCCTAGTTTTAACCCTAACCCTAGTGGAAAAAAAAAATATTTTCTTTTCTTTATTAGTGTCCCTACCAATGGGAGTGATAAAGGGGGGTTCATTTACTATTTTTTTTTCTTTTGATCACTGTGATAAGTTATATCACAATGATCAAAATGTACCTGTAACGAATCTGCCGGCCGGCAGATTCGGCTGGCGCACTGCGCATGCACCCGCCATTTTGGAAGATGGCGGCGCCCATCAAAGATGCCGGACGGACACCGGGAGGGTCCCTGGGATTCCAGCAGTACGGCGGGTGGGATCGGACAGTGCGGGGGCACCGGAGCGTAGAGGAGGGGAGAGGAAAGCAGCGGAGGGCATCAGAGCACAAAACGGAGGGGAGGAATGACTGACAGAGGTGGCAGATCGCCGCTGTTAGTCGGTGGTGGGGTCTCCAGCCATGGCCGATATTGCAGCATCGGCCATGGCTGGATTCTAATATTTCACCAAATTTCATAGGTGAAATATTACAAATTGCTCTGATTGGCTGTTGCACTTTCAACAGCCAATCAGAGCGATCGTAGCCACGTGGGGGCAAAGCCACCCCCCCTAAGCCAAAGTACCACTTCCCCTGTCCCTGCAGATCGGGTGAAATTGGAGTTAACCCTTTCACCCGATCTGCAGGGACGCGATCCCTCCATGACGCCACATAGACGTCACAGGTTTCAACTGTACATCAGGACGGGCTGGGGGTAAAATGTTACTATTAAACAAGGATCACTGGAGTCCAAATGAGACGGCTAGATAAAGTAGGAAGTCTGGGCCTATGTTGTATAGTAGAAAGCCTTCTCCAGATATGGAGACTGAGTATAAGGACTCACTCATACTGACGTAACACGTTCGATGCTTTCCAATATTTTATCGAATAACTCTCTGACCAATGTTAATGAATTAACAATGTTAGTGAATTTATTGAGAAAATATATTTTAATTAACAGTGTACCCATGACCACAGCTCTCTCTGTTCTTTATGTTCTTTATCCTGCACTTATCTTCTGTCCTTTTTTTAGGAAGTAGGCAGTATATTCTCTAACAGAACATACTTAATCCTTTATTTGTATTTCGTGGTTTGTTTTACTCGCTCTGGCATCTCTTTCTGTTTTAGCACACTTTCCCTTCTGTAAGTAATTTCCACTCTGCCCTGCCCTACATTAGGAGGAACATGAAGCGCTTGATGACCTTTCAGGCAGCATAAGTTCGAGTTGCCATTATCTAGTCTGTAGTTAGGGCTATCTTAGTTCATGCAGGACCCACTAGGGCAGTGTTTCTCAACTCCAGTCCTCAAGACCCCACAACAGGTCATGTTTTCAGGATTTCCTTAGTATTGCACATGTGATAATTTCATCACCTGCTCAAGCATTAATTCCATCGCCTATGCAATACTAAGGAAATCCTGAAAACATGACCTGTTGTGGGGTCTTTAGGACTGGAGTTGAGAAACACTGCTCTAGGGACTGTGGGGTCAGGATCTCTAGTCTGTACAGAAACTGGCAGGGTCAGTTGCAGTTTTTAGTGTGTTATCTCTTTTCCCGAGTGAGTTGCTACACAATTATAACAGCAGAATTGGAGAGAGAATCAAATCACATTTACCCATGCAAGTCTATGAGTGTGTGTGAAACATCCGACTGCACTTAAAATGTCATCCGAGTGTAGTCTGATTACTGCTGACACCGGCGATGGAGGAGATGGAGAAATCACTTTCTCTGTTTCCTCTGCACCTGTGCTGCAATTCTTTCATGTGAGAGAATCGGATCACGCTCAGATGACATGCGAATCAAAATCTGACCGTTTAACCCAAGTGTTATTTGCTTAATCATCCCCATTCTCTTGCATGAGAGAATCGACGGCCGTGTGAGCGAGCCCTTATACTTTATTTATTGTTATTGTCTTGTTAGCTGTTGATATATTTTGATTTATCGAACATCTTTTAATATCTTTTATGTTTTTGTATTGTATGTATTTTTAATTTAAAACTTCAGTAAACTGTATAATTTAATGTATCTATTGTGAATCCTTTTAGTCTTTCATTGTTGAATCCATTATAAAACAATCCTGTATCATGTTTGGAATGTCACTGTAGCATTTAAAGAACAACAATATAAGATTTTATTTTACTCTAACAACTGACCCCCATCAAGGTATTTTTTTTAGATTTGATACAGTTAGTAGACATAACAAAAGTTACTGTTATAGCTAACAAATTAAAGATGGTGCCGCATCTTATCAGCATCCCATACTTGTTAGGGATGTCACAATTGTATCCACAGTAGGCTATGACGTGTACTGTATGGTCTAAGGTCCAATTGCATGATTTGCATAACACATAGGAAAACAAAAAAGGCAGCACACTGCACAATATATTTTTTTTACAGAATAGTAATATTGATAATAAATAGACTCTTTTCTATTGTAATACTGTTTGTCCTCACAAATAGTAGACCATAGTGGTCTGCTGCTGACTTTTCAGAAGCAGTTTTAATCATTATAGTTAAGTAAGGGTTAAAGAGATTTGTTTTACTTGTATCATCTGTTTTTATTTCATTTTTAGCATTTTTAAATGTCAAGTTTTAAGATGTATATCCACTTTTCTCATAATAAATACCATTTACAATATTTCACCATTATTAGATGAAAAGGAAACCTGTTATACACTGATTGAGATTTGAGCCTGGCAGGCACTGTACACTAGATCTGGCTAGGATGTCCTTGTCCTCTAGATGGCGCTGTCCCCTTATCTGAATTGCAGACCAAACCTGACTTTGGCGATAAATCAGTGAATTACAATTTTAACTACATTTTCATAATCCTTCACGTCATATTATTAAATTAATTTACCATTTTATATTATATTGCTTAAAAGCCAACAGCATGAATTCTTATTTGCTTCACTATAGTAGTGTAATATCATCTGATTTTAGGAGTTAGATTTCAACATATATATTGGCATATAATTGTCATAAAATGGAATCTGCCGGCGTACGTCTATGTATATACAGTGCTGCTTATTATTATTGGCACCTTTTCATTTTTTTCATAGACGGTACAATATCTTCAGAAATAAATGTAAATGTACCATAGTTATATCCTCAGGATTTTTTAATTAGTGGTCCAAAGTAATATAACAATAAAACATTGATTTTCAATTTACATGTTGCAATTTCAAAGAAGAAACAGAATAAATGACCTTTGCAGCAAAAAAGGCACCACTAATTAATACTTGGTTGCACACCCTTTGGCATTGATGACAGCCTCCAAACGTTTCTTGTAGCCATCTATAAGCTTCTTGCACTTCTCAGCTGGTATTTTCTCCCACTCTTCCTTTGCAGTTTGTTCAAGCTGTTGAATGTTTGCAGGGTTCATTTTTCCCAATGGCAGATTTCAGCTCACCCCAAAGATCTTCAATGGGATTGAGGTCTGGACTCATTGCTGGCCATTTTAAAACAGTCAATTTTTTATTTTTCAAACATTCCTGTGTACTTTTGGATGTGTACTTTGAGTCTTTGTCTTGCTGGAAGACCCACGATGTTCGACTCAAACCAAGTTTTCTTACACAGTGTAAGACATTTTGTTCTAAAATATCTTGAAAATTATCTGATTTCAAGATTCCTGTGATATGCTCAAGGTTTCCAGTACCAGACCCAGCAAAGCAACCCCAGAGCATTATGGATCCTCCACGATGCTTAACTGTTGGTAGGGTGTTCTTTTCCTTAGACACTTCATTGTGTCATCTGTAAACAAACTTTTGCTTTGTATTGACAAAAGCTCTATTTTTATTTAATCTGTTCACAGAACATTTTCCTATAAAGATTGTTGTTTGTCAAGGTACTCTTTGACAAAGATCAGTCGTTCCTTTTTATGTCTTTTCTTCAGCAATGGCTTCATCCATAGTGTTCGCCCATAAAGCTCTGCTTGATTTAGTGTGTGGCATATGGTACTTCTTGAAACCATGAACCAAAACTGTTCCAGGTTGCCATTCAGGTCTTTGGATGTATGAAATAGTGGTTTTCAAACCATTCGCACCAACATTCGAAGACTTTTCTTGTCAAACTCCTTAATAACATTGTGCACTGTTGAAACTGCGATGCCAAGGTCTTTGGAGATGGCCTTATACGCTGGACGTCTAGTGTTCACTAATAATAGCAGTTCTGATGTCCTCAGGCAGCTACTTTTTCTTCCTCATTGTGACAAAGGAACATGGTCTACCATGTGGCTTTTATCAAACACTGAAGTCATCATTCATTGGCTAATTTATGTCATGGTCACTGACAATTCATCTCAGTTGATTTTCATTTGTGATTTACCACTGGTGAGTCAAAATGTGTTTCCATACTAATTTAATGTAAAGGATGCCAATACCAGTGTCACAACAAGCTTTAGTTTTTCTCTATTTTTCCCTCACTTTGTTTTTTTATTTTAAATTGTTCTTTATAATTTGCTCTTTTGTATTTAACATGAGTGCTCTATACAGAAAAACTTTCACTTGATTCATTTTTTTAAGGAAATACAGCTCTGGCAAAAATTAAGAAAACACTGCAAAATGTTCATTCTGTCTGATTTTTTTCTTTATAGTTATATTTTTGAGTATAATGTAAATTGTTAATTTGTTTTATAAACTTCTGACAACGTGTCTCCGAATTTCCAAACAATATTTTTTTTTCTGAAATGGAGAAATGGTCAAAATTAAAAAACAAACAAACAGTACTTTCAGACCTCAAATAATGCAAAGAAAACAAGTTCATAATCATTTAGAAACAATACTAATTTTTTAACTCAGAAGGAGTTCAGAAATCAATATTTTGTGGAATAACCATGATTTTTAATCACAGCTTTCATGCATCTTGGCATGCTTTCCACCAGTCTTTCACACTAATTCGGGCACAAAAATTTAAGCAGTTCTCCTTTGTTTGATGGCTTGTGACTATCCATCATCCTCTTGATTACATTCCAGTGGATTTCAATGGGGTTCAGGTCTGGAGATTGGGCTGCCCATCACAGGGTTTTGATGTGGTCTTTGGTCTTGATAAAACACAGTGTACCTATACCAGCAGATTACATACAGTTAGGTCCATATATATTTGGACAGAGACAACATTTTTCTAATTTGGGTTCTAGACATTACCACAATGAATTTTAAACAAAACAATTCAGATGCAGTTGAAATTCAGACTTTCAGCTTTCATTTGAGGGTATCCACATTAAAATTGGATGAAGGGTTTAGGAGTTTCAGCTCCTTAACATGTGCCAGCCTGTTTTTAAAGGGACCAAAAGTAATTGGACAATTGACTCCAAGGCTATTTCATGGACAGGTGTGGGCAATCCCTTCGTTATGCCATTCTCAATTAAGCAGATAAAAGGTCTGGAGTTGATTTGAGGTGTGGTGCTTGCATTTGGAAGGTTTTGCTGTGAAGTAAACATGCGGTCAATGGAGCTCTCCATGCAGGTGAAGCAAGCCATCCTTAAGCTGCAAAAACAGAAAAAACCTATCAGAGAAATTGCTACAATATTAGGAGTGGCAAAATCTACAGTTTGGTACATCCTGAGAAAGAAAGAAAGCACTGGTGAACTCATCAATGCAAAAAGACCTGGGCACCCACGGAAGACAACAGTGGTGGATGATCGCAGAATAATCTCCATGGTGAAGAGAAACCCCTTTACAACAGCCAACCAAGTGACCAACACTCTCCAGGAGGTAGGCATATCAATATCCAAATCTACCATAAAGAGAAGACTGCATGAAAGTAACTACAGAGGGTTCACTGCACAGTGCAGCCACTCATAAGCATCAAGAATAAAAAGGCTAGACTGGACTTTGCTAAAAAACATCTAAAAAAGCCGCACAGTTCTGAAAGAACATTCTATGGACAGCTGAAACCAAGATCAACCTCTACCAGAATGATGGAAAGAGAAAAGTATGGCGAAGGCGTGGTACAGCTCATGATCCAAAGCATCCCACATCATCTGTAAAACACGGCGGAGGCACGGCCATCAGGCTTGGGCATGCATGGCTGCCAGTGGCACTGGGTCACTAGTGATTATTGATGATGTGACACAGGACAGAAGCAGCCGAATGAATTCTGAGGTATTCAGAGCCATACTGTGTGCTCAGATCCAGCCAAATGCAGCCAAACTGATTGGTCGTCGTTTCATACTACAGATGGACAATGACCCAAAACATAAAGCCAAAGCAACCCAGGAGTTTATTAAAGCAAAGAAGTGCAATATTCTTGAATGGCCAAGTCAGTCACCTGATCTCAACCCAATTGAGCATGCATTTCACTTGTTAAAGACTAAACTTCAGACAGAAAGGCCCACAAACAAACAGCAACTGAAAACCACCGCAGTGAAGGCCTGGCAGAGCATCAAAAAGGAGGAAACACAGCGTCTGGTGATGTCCATGAGGTCAAGACTTCAGGCAGTCATTGCCAACAAAGGGTTTTCAACCAAGTACCAGAAATGAACATTTTATTTAAAATTATTTAATCTGTCCAATTACTTTTGGTCCCTTTAAAAACAGGGTGGCACATGTTAAGGAGCTGAAACTCCTAAACCCTTCATCCAATGTTAATGTGGATACCCTCAAATGAAAGATGAAAGTTTGAACTTCAACTGCATCTGAATTGTTTTGTTTAACCCCTTCATGACCCAGCCTATTTTGACCTTAAAGACCTTGCCGTTTTTTGCAATTCTGACCAGTGTCCCTTTATGAGGTAATAACTCAGGAACGCTTCAATGGATCCTAGCGGTTCTGAGATTGTTTTTTCGTGACATATTGGGCTTCATGATAGTGGTAAATTTAGGTCAATAAATTCTGTGTTTAATTGTGATAAAAATGGAAATTTGGCGAAAATTTTGAAAATTTCGCAATTTTCACATTTTGAAATTTTATTCTGTTAAACCAGAGAGTTATGTGACACAAAATAGTTAACAAATTACATTTCCCACACGTCTACTTTACATCAGCACAATTTTGGAAACAAAATTTTTTTTTGCTAGGAAGTTATAAGGGTTAAAATTTGACCAGCGATTTCTCATTTTTACAACGAAATTTACAAAACCATTTTTTTTAGGGACCACCTCACATTTGAAGTCAGTTTGAGGGGTCTATATGGCTGAAAATACCCAAAAGTGACACCATTCTAAAAACTGCACCCCTCAAGATGCACAAAACCACATTCAAGAAGTTTATTAACCCTTCAGGTGCTTCACAGCAGCAGAAGCAACATGGAAGGAAAAAATTAACATTTAACTTTTTAGTCACAAAAATTATTTTTCAGCAACAATTTTTTTATTTTCCCAATGGTAAAAGGAGAAACTGAACAACGAAAGTTGTTGTCCAATTTGTCCTGAGTACGCTGATACCTCATATGTGGGGGTAAACCACTGTTTGGGCGCACGGCAGGGCTTGGAAGGGAAGGAGCGCCATTTGACTTTTTGAATGAAAAATTGGCTGCACTCTTTAGCGGACACCATGTCACGTTTGGAGAGCCCCCGTGTGCCTAAAAATTGGAGCTCCCCCACAAGTGACCCCATTTTGGAAACTAGACGCCCCAAGGAACTTATCTAGATGCATAGTGAGCCCTTTAAACCCCCAGGTGCTTCACAAATTGATCTGTAAAAATGAAAAAGTACTTTTTTTTCACAAAAAAATTATTTTCGCCTCAATTTTTTCATTTTCAGATGGACAACAGGATAAAATGGATCCTAAAATTTGTTGGGCAATTTCTCCTGAGTGCACCTATACCTCACATGTGGGGGTAAACCACTGTTTGGGCACATGGTAAGGCTCGGAAGGGAAGGAGCGCCATTTGACTTTTTGAATGAAAAATTATCTCCATCGTTAGCGGACACCATGTCACGTTTGGAGAGCCCCCGTGTGCCTAAAAATTGGAGCTCCCCCACAAGTGACCCCATTTTGGAAACTAGACGCCCCAAGGAACTTATCTAGATGCATAGTGAGCCCTTTAAACCCCCAGGTGCTTCACAAATTGATCTGTAAAAATGAAAAAGTACTTTTTTTTCACAAAAAATTTCTTTTCGCCTCAATTTTTTATTTTCACATGGGCAATAGGATAAAATGGATCCTAAAATTTGTTGAGCAATTTCTCCCGAGTACGCCGATACCTCATATGTGGGGGTAAACCACTGTTTGGGCACACGGCAGGGCTCGGAAGGGAAGGCGCGCCTTTTGACTTTTTGAATGGAAAATTAGCTCCAATTGTTAGCGGACACCATGTCGCATTTGGAGAGCCCCTGTGTGCCTATGCATTGAAGCTCCCCCACAAGTGACCCCATTTTGGAAACTAGACCCCCCAAGGAACTTATCTAGATGCATACTGAGTACTTTAAACCCCCAGGTGCTTCACAGAAGTTTATAATGCAGAGCCATGAAAATAAAAAATAATTTTTCTTTTCTCAAAAATGATTTTTTAGCCTGGAATTTCCTATTTTGCCAATGGTAATAGGAGAAATTGGACAACAAATGTTGTTGTCCAGTTTGTCCTGAGTACGCAGATACCCCATATGTGGGGGTAAACCACTGTTTGGGCGCACGGCAGGGCTCAGAAGGGAAGGCACGCCATTTGGCTTTTTAAATGGAAAATTAGCTCCAATCATTAGCGGACACCATGTCGCGTTTGGAGAGCCCCTATGTGCCTAAACATTGGAGATCCCCCACAAATGACCCCATTTTGGATACTAGACCCCCAAAGGAACTAATCTAGATGTGTGGTGAGCACTTTGAACCCTCAAGTGCGTCACAGAAGTTTATAACGCAGAGCCATGAAAATAAAATAAAACATTTCTTTTCTCAAAAATGATTTTTTAGCCCGCAATTTTTTATTTTCCCAAGGGTAACAGGAGAAATTTGACCCCAAAAGTTGTTGTCCAGTTTCTCCTGAGTACGCTGATACCCCATATGTGGGGGTAAACCACTGTTTAGGCACATGCTGGGGCTCGGAAGTGAAGTAGTGACGTTATGAAATGCAGACTTTGATGGAATGCTCTGCAGGCGTCACGTTGCGTTTGCAGAGCCCCTGATGTGGCTAAACAGTAGAAACCCCCCACAAGTGACCCCATTTTGGAAACTAGACCCCGAAAGGAACTTATCTAGATGTGAGGTGAGCACTTTGAACCCCCAAGTGCTTCACAGAAGTTCATAACACAGAGCAGTGAAAATAATAAATACGTTTTATTTCCTCAAAAATAATTTTTTAGCCCAGAATTTTTTAATTTTCCCAAGAGTAACAGGAGAAATTTGACCCCAATATTTGTTGTCCAGTTTCTCCTGAGTACGGTGATACCCCACATGTGGGGGTAAACTACTATTTGGGCACTTGCCGGGGCTCAGAAGGGAAGTAGTGACTTTTGAAATGCAGACTTTGATGGAATTGTCTGCGGACGTCACGTTGCGTTTGCAGAGCCCCTGGTGTGCCTAAACAGTAGAAACCCCCCACAAGTGACCCCATTTTGGAAACTAGACCCCCCAAGGAACTTATCTAGATATGTGCTGAGCACTTTGAACCCCAAAGTGCTTCACAGACGTTTACAACGCAGAGCCGTGAAAATAAAAAATTATTTTTCTTTCTTCAAAAATTATGTTTTAGCAAGCAATTTTTTATTTTCTCAAGGGTAACAGGAGAAATTGGACCCCAGTAATTGTTACGCAGTTTGTCCTGAGTATGCTGGTACCCCATATGTGGGGGTAAACCACTGTTTGGGCACACGTCGGGGCTCGGAAGTGAGGGAGCACCATTTGACTTTTTGAATACAAGATTGGCTGGAATCAATGGTGACGCCATGTTGCGTTTGGAGACCCCCTGATGTGCCTAAACAGTGGAAACCCCTCAATTCTAACTCCAACACACCCCTAAACCTTATCCCAACTGTAGCCGTAACCCTAATCACAACCCTAACCCCAACACACCCCTAACCACAACCCTAATTCTAACCCAACCCTAACCCTAAGGCTATGTGCCAACGTTGCGGATTCGTATGAGATTTTTCAGCACCATTTTTGAAAAATGCGCGGGTAAAAGGCACTGCGTTTTACCTGCGGATTTACCGCGGATTGCCAGTGTTTTTTGTGCGGATTTCACCTGTGGATTCCTATTGAGGAACAGGTGTAAAACGCTGCGGAATCCGCACAAAGAATTGACATGCTGCGGAAAATACAACACAGCGTTTCCGCGCGGTATTTTCCGCACCATGGGCACAGCGGATTTGGTTTTCCATATGTTTACATGGTACTGTAAACCTGATGGAACACTGCTGCGGATCCGCAGCGGCCAATCCGCTGTGAATCCTCAGCCAAATCCGCACCGTGTGCACATAGTCTAATTCTAAAGGTATGTGCACACGCTGCGGAAACGCAATTCAATGTAAACCTATGGGAAACAAAAATCGCTGTACACATGCTGCGGAAAAACAGCACGGAAACGCAGCGGTTTACATTCTGCAGCATGTTTCTTCTTTCTGCGGATTCCGCAGCGGTTTTACAACTGCTCCAATAGAAAATCGCAGTTGTAAAACTGCAGTGAAATGCGCAGAAAAACCGCGGTAAATCCACAGCGGTTTAGCACTGCGGATTTATCAAATCCTCTGCGGAAAAATCCGCAGAGGACCAGAATACGTGTGCACATCCCGAACCCTAACCCTACCCCTAACCCTAGCCCTAACCCTAACCCTACCCCTAACCCTACCCCTAACCCTAACCCTACCCCTAACCCTACCCCTAACCCTACCCCTACCCCTAACCCTACCCCTAACCCTACCCCTAACCCTAACCCTACCCCTAACCCTAGTTCTAACTCCAACCTTAGTGAAAAAAAAAAAATTCTTTATTTTTTTTATTGTCCCTACCTATGGGTGACAAAGGGGGGGGGTCATTTACTATTTTTTTATTTTGATCACTGAGATAGGTTATATCTCAGTGATCAAAATTCACTCTGGAACGAATCTGCCGGCCGGCAGATTCGGCGGGCGCACTGCACATGCGCCCGCCATTTTGGAAGATGGCGGCGCCCAGGAAAGAAGACGGACACCGGCAGGCTCGGTAAGCATAAGGGGGGGGAGATCAGGGCACGGGGGGGCGTCGGAGCATGGGGGGGGCGTCGGAGCACGGGGGGGGGAGGCGTCGGAGCATGGGGTGGGGGGCGTCGGAGCACGGATGAGGATCGGTGTGCGTGCGGGTGGATTGGAGCACGGGGTGGGGGATCGCTGTGCAGGGGGGGTGATCGGAGCACGGGGGGGGGGTCGCTGTGCGGGGGGGTGATCGGAGTGCGGGGGGGTTGACTGGAGCACGGGGGGAGCGAACAGGAGGACGGGGGAGCGGAGCACAGGACGGAGGGGAGCGCTGCACAGATCGGGGGGCTGGGGGGGCGATCGGTGGGGTGGGGTGGGGGCACATTAGTATTTCCAGCCATGGCCGATGATATTGCAGCATCGGCCATGGCTGGATTGTAATATTTCACCAGTTTTTTAAGTGAAATATTACAAATCGCTCTGATTGGCAGTTTCACTTTCAACAGCCAATCAGAGCGATCGTAGCCACGGGGGGGTGAAGCCACCCCCCCTGGGCTAAACTACCACTCCCCCTGTCCCTGCAGATCGGGTGAAATGGGAGTTAACCCTTTCACCCGATCTGCAGGGACGTGATCTTTCTGTGACACAGCATATGCGTCACAGGTCGGATTGGCACCGACTTTCATGACGCATACGCTGTGTCACAGGTCGGGAAGGGGTTAAAATTAATTGTGGTAATGTATATAACCAAAATTAGAAAAATGTTGTCTCTGTCCAAATATATATGGACCTAACTGTAGCTCCTCAAACCATCACGAATTGTAGCAACTTCACACTAGACCTCAAGCAGCTTGGATTGTCAGTCTCTCCATTCTTCCAACAGACTCTGGGACCTTGATTTCCAAGGTCTAGTGTGAAGTATCCACAATCAATGATGGTTTTGGGAGCCATGTCATCTGCTGGTGTAGGTCCACTGTGTTTTATCAAGACCAAAGTCAGTGCAGCTGTCTACCAAGAAATTTGAGAGCACTTCATCCTTCCCTCTGCCGACAAGCTTTTTGGAGATGGAAATTTCATTCTCCAGCAGGACTTGTCACCTGTCAACACTGCCAAAAGTACCAATTCTTTGTTTAAAAACAACAGCATCACTGTGATTGATTGGCCAGAAAACTCGTCTGACCTTAACCCCATAGAGAATCTATGTGATATTGTCAAGAGAAAGATGAGAGACACTAGACCCAGGGCCGGACTGGCCATCTGGCAATTCTGGTAAATGCCAGAAGGCCCTGTCTGGTCATGGGCTGCCTTGTCTGCTACGTTGTTAACAGAATCGGTGTTCTCAAAATACCCATACTGTTAGAATTTGTGATGGAGCACAAAGTTGCTGACTCTGTCACTTACCCCAGCAGGCAACAGGTATCATTAGAAATATTGGTCTTGTAGAAAATCTTCCTTTCCTCCATCCAGGGTAATATTAGTAATATATCCCATATGGTTCATGGGGATGGGAACAGCATGGGCCTGTGTGATTTCAAATACCAGGACTGAATTTCAGCCCCAGTCCATACCTGACTAGACCCAACAATGCAGACGAGCTGAAGGCTGCTATCAAAGCAACCTGGGCTTCCATAACACCTCAGCAGTGCCACAGACTGATCGCCTCCATGCCACACCGCATTGATGCAGTAATTGATGTGAAAGGAGCCACTACCAAGTATTGAGTACCTTTACTGAATATGGATTTCATTAGGCCAACATTTCGGATTTTAAAATATTTTTTTTCAAGCTGGTGTTATAAGTATTCTAATTTACTGACATAATGACCTTTAGGTTTTCATTGGCCGTAAGCCATAATCATCAATATTAACATAAGTAAACACACATTATATATATATATATATATACTGTATATATATATATATATATATATATATACCAGATCAAAACATGCATATAAAGTAAATATGTATGCTAAAAAATGTTTTGTGTATTGTAATCTTCAAAAACATATATGGTACTTTGACACAAATGAAATGAAAATAGAAAAATTTTTATTCCTTTTTATTGCAAATTCAAAGGATAACAACAGTCTTGAAAAGCTTTTCAATTCTGTTGTTATCCTTTGAATTTGCAAAAAAGGAAACATATTTTTTCTATTTTCACTAATTTGTGCCGAAGTATGTTTTTGAAGCCTGCTTTGGCAACTATTGTCATTACTTTTGAGCACAAACAAATATACAGAGAGTGGATGACTTATCTATCCATTGATCATTTGTGTACTGTAGTGCTACCTAATTTAAAAATAACGGAATATTTATGATTATATACAGATAATAAAATAGCCCACCCAGAAATAGTGTATATAAACAAAAAATAATAATTGAAGAAGAAAACGTGGATGATAAAAGATAAAGTGTATGTGTATACAAGTGTTAATCAATTGGTAGAAAAAGTTGAAATTGAAAAGTAATGAATAAAAATATAGAAAGTAAATAAAAATCATGCTATAGAAAAAAATATATGTAACATATCTACCAGTAATTTTTTTTATCTTATTTGATTTAACTAATCCCTTTTTTGTCATGTTTTGGTCTCTTCAATTTTTCTTTACTCCACTTTTTAGATATGAACCACTAAGGACCCTTCCAGGGGACACTTGCTGTCAGGTTTTGAATTTTTTAGTTTTGTAAACAGGTATACTGTCTCTTTCGATGTTGTAATTGTTGTTCTTCTGAAGAAGAGGATGGTATGACCAAAAAAACTTATTGAGATTTGAAATTGATTCTTGATCTATTTGATTCTTGGACTCTTTTAACCAGCAACGCAACAATTTATCCGGGCTTCAATCTTCCAAAAATAAAACATTGACATATTCATCAATTTGTCCCACAGTTGCACTTCTGTTGCTAGCTAGCTTTCATTTCCCTCATGTATGATCCTCTTTTGGGTTTGATGGTTCTCTTTTTGCTTTTTCTAGATCATAACTACTATTCGAAACTCCATGCAAGTCCTACAGTTTTGGAGATGCTCTAGTGTTCTAGCGGTTTAGCCATCACAATTTGGCCATTTTCAAAGTGACTTAGATGCTAATATTTGCTTACTTCTTACTTCTAACATCAACTTCAAGAATTGACTGTTCTCTCCCAACAAAGGAAAACAGGATTTTTACTGGAAAATCAGTGAGACTATAGAGTGTTTTGTCCAAGTTGGTTGTCATGATGAATTCATTAAAAGAGTTTAAAAGACATCTGGAGGCCTTTACTTGAGTGGCATATTTATGCATTCCCTATGATATAAGATAAGAAAAATTGGCTTTTTCTTCATGTGAGTTTTTACCTTGCAGTGAATAAACATTGTAGAAAAAATAGTCTGAACTGCATGAACTTATCTCTCTTTTTGGCCCTGCGAGCTATGTTAATAGTTACTAGTTTATATAATCGGCCAATAATCAGATCACAAATTTAAAAAATTCAAAAATGAGGGTATCATCAGAAACTGACCTATTGTTTTAATCAGGTTTTTGTGTTGCATATATTATTTTTTTGTAAGGCAGAATTTTTTTATTTTCCAATCTACATAAAAAAAATACAAACCTATAATAGCAAGTTCATATAGTCATTTTTATTAATAGATGTATATAATTTGTCTGGCACTAAAAACAGTTTCAAGTTTTGTCATATTTGCCTAGTAATTGATCTCTTTTTGGGTGTATTGGGGGAGAGGGCTTGGAAAATATATCTCTAATATACTCCATTGTCTGCAGAGATGACTGGTGATATAATTATCAAATGTACAGTACTTTTTGTAACGAAGTTGCAGATCTTTCTAAGTATATCCTTCATATATAATGCTCACAACCAGATTGAGTTACATTTTTAACATTATACATAATACATTCTCTTATTGCCAAAGATAACAATAAATTGAAATCTTCTTCAGTTGAGTATTGACTTTTTCTTTTTCCCTTCCACAAGAGCAAACAAAATAGGAGTGTTCCTATTGCGGTCAGTAAAGCCAGCATAATCATGCTTCCCACAAACAATAAACAGCCTTGTAAACATTAGAAAGCTTTTGTGCTCCAAGGAGGCTAATAATTATGTTGTACTCCATGAAGCTTTGAGTACTTAATAATGGCTGACAATTATCAGGACATGTCTATTTACACACTCTAAGTTACTCTTTATCATTCAGCAGATACAGCCAGAAATGATAATGATATAATTCACTGAAGTTTTCAGGATCAGCATAGAATACATGCTGCTTCAGTGCAGTATAACGCTACCTTCACTAGAGGGAGCTATAGAGGGAAGTGAGACTGCGTACACAGAGAAGCACCACAGAGCAGCAGTACAGGTGCCACCAAGTGGCAAGAGAGTGGTCAGACAAGCCAAGTCAAAATACAATCAGAGGCAGAAGTACCAAAAGAGATAAGCAGTAAATGTGGTCAGGAACAAGCCAGGAGGTTCAGCAGCGGTCAGAAGCGGATAAGACAAAGGCAGAAACGAGTCCGAATATGAGCCAAGTCAGGAACCAGAGAATCAAACAGACAAACAGGGAAACACTGGGAAAAGAGCAGACAGAGGGAGTCAACAGACACGGGGCAAGTCAGGGATCACAGCAGGACAAATCAAGAGCTACCAGAGACAGATTCACATGCCGAAGGCATAACTATAGCTGACACTGCCAGCAGGATGCATGGAAGCTAAATAGCAAACCTTAACCAGAATGAGGCAGAGCAAAGTTAACCCTTGACATGATCCACCCAGGAAAAGGGCAGACAGGATTAAACCCTGGACTGGATCATGACAGTACACAGTTACTACTGGAACAATTGAGCATAATCTACCACATTTTTAAAGTGATAAGGCCCAAGGTGCTTAAAAGGAACCTGTCACCCCGTTTTTTCAGATTGAGATAAAAATACTGTTAAACAGGGCCTGCGCTGTGCGTTACAATAGTGTATGTAGTGTATCCTGATTCCCCACCTATGCTGCGAAATACATTACCAAAGTTGCCGTTTTCGCCTGTCAATCAGGCTGGTCAGGTCAGGTGGGCGTGGTGCGCAGATGGCGATCGCGGCGGCCATTTTCCTGAAGCCGAGATGCAAACTCGGCTTTGGAAAAATGGCCGCCGCGATCTACATTTGCGCAAGCGCGGCATCCTGCGGCCATTTTCCTGAAGCCCCGTGCAGCAGAGCACTCCATCTGCGCACACGCGGCCTCAGGAAGATGGCCGCCCCCACCGGTGACAAGGGTAATAGCGCAGATTGCGCGCTTTTTCTTCACCTGCGCGCAGTGGATTTGGCACTTGGACATGCGCAAACCACTACGCCACCAACGGAAAGATGAGCAAGATCTGGGGGAAGAAACAGAGATGTCACCACGCCCACCCAACCTGACCAGCCTGATTGACAGGCGAAAACGGCAACTTGGTAATGTATTTCGCAGCGTAGGTGGGGAATCAGGGTACACTACATACACTATTGTAACGCACAGCGCAGGCCCTATTTAACAGTATTTTTATCTCAATCTGAAAAAACGGGGTGACAGGTTCCCTTTAACTTGATCCAGGAGGTGACTGGAGTAGATGTGGTGCTTAACCCGCTGACTTGCCTTTTGGGCTGTGTGGATGATATTGCTACGGATGAATGTGGAAGGCTGACAATCGCAAGATTGTTGTATGCTGCAAGAAAGCTTATTGCAATGCATTTGTTGGATGAAAAACCGCCAGGGAAAAAGGAATTTATCAACAAGATAAATTTTATTGTTCTTATGGAAAGAAACATATACAGTAAGAGAGGTCAGAATACAATATTCGAAAATGTGTGGGGTGTATGGATGGATTGCCCAAGTGTAGCGTCTGCTGAGTTACTGCAAAGTAGAATGGGTGTTGTTTAGTTGATTCTGGGGGGACTCCTATATGTACAGGTGTGTTTTTGTAAAGCTTGTTATCTTTTCTCAAGAGGTGATGTTGTTAGATGGTTGTATTGGATAATGGGCAAGAGATTGGGGGAGGGAGAGGGGGGTTGGTTTGGGGTAAGGGTGTTGTTTAGTAAAATGAAAATGTATTATCAGGTTATGTATCTAACGTACGGTATTTGTCTGGAAATTGTATCGGACTGTGTTATTGGCGTTTCATATGCTTTAATAAAAAAGTACATGATTAAAAAAAAGTGATAAGGACCTTTACATGGGCTTATAATCTGTAATTGCCATGCAACCCTTGAAGACGTTGGTTCCCTGGTGAAACTTGTTTGGGGGAGCATCCCTTACACTATTAATTAATTTAGAGTGACATCTTGATAAACAGTGGATCAGGGTTGTGTGCTGTACGCACTCCATGACAATACATGTGCACTTATCGTGACCTTGACTCTTCCCTACCAAGAATCTAAAAACTTCATTCATTCATGGTTGGGACCTGCAGTGCTTTCCAGTCTGAAAACACCTAAAGTCTTGGCTTTCCTGCTGAAACATATTTGGGGGAGCATCCCTTGAACTATTAATTCATTTAGTTTGACATCTTGATAAACAGTGGATCAGGGTTGTCTACTGCAGTCACACCATGACAATACATGCACACCTACCGTGACCTGGAATCTTTCCTAGCAAGCATCTAAAAACTTAATTAATGAGACACATTATAATGATGGTGTCATTTTATTGGTTTGTTGCTTATTCTTTTTTGTTGGCACTTAAAATTATAGATGTTGGAATTGTCTAAAAAAGAATTTAAAAATATACCAATCTTTCCTATGCTCTCCTAAGGTAGGAAGTACTCAGAGAATAGAGACAAAAGTTCTGGAAATAATCTGATCTTCTGGCCCATCAGTATGAGTAAGTGTCATTTTGACAGTTTCTCTGCCGTACAGTTCACTTGGTATAATGAGTGGTCAAAGGTGACAGAAAAACATAGGCAGCCATAACAGCCATTTATAGGAGCTGCATAAACTTTTAAACACATTGGTCAACACCAGTGCTAAGATGATAGTAAGTCAGGCATGAGGAGCTCGACGTCCACCACCATTTAGATCTGGCTGACTTGTTTGGTGACCTGTCAGAGGAACAGAATCTAGTTCTTGTAAGCTCTTAAGATGGTAATGAGAGCTGCATTAATAACTAAGAACTTAAGTGTGCTCTTAAAGGTCACCTGTCACGTTGTGCATGCAGTCTGATATAGACTGATATAGAAATAGAGAAGAAGTAAAGCAGCATGATATATAGGGATGTTGGAAAACTTTCAGTTTAACTTGTATTTTTTTTTATTGAAATCACTGGTGATTGTATGTATATGAGTCTAGTAGGTGGTCCTACTAGTGATTGACATCTATCTCTGCTTGCACAGTCATGCATGGAAGGAAGATTGTCAATTACTTCATAGGACCCACAAAAAGTGTATCAATCTACCTACTCTTGGACTATAACATCCTGCCTACCGATTAGATATTTGCAGCTTGACAGATTCCCTTTAAGAATTCCCTCAGTTCATTGATGATGTAGTAATTAAGACATTTATTGTTCGCAACAAATTCATTTTCTTAATCTTCATTATTTGGGTTGGATCACAACTTGAAATAAAAATATGATATTATACTGAATTCCAGATGTCTTCTCCTCTTAACTCCTTCACTACATTTGCATTATGTATACATCATGGTGATCAACCGTGCACAGGAGTCTGACACCCAGCACTAACTGCCGATCCTGGTGGTTTAACCTGCTAAATGCTGCGATCACAGCAATTATAAGGTAGGCAGAGTGAGGGAACCACCTCTGCCCTCTGATCAGTACCCCCTCGATATCATCGCGGGGGCCCGATCGTTGCCATGGTGATCCGATGTCTTCATGATGACATCTGGGTCACCAGAGCTAGCAAACTTTTTACAACATGCTCAGAGCTTCAAGCTTGTGTGTCAGGATAGCACTGAGATTGTAGAGCATAGCAATACTCCTACATTGCTATGCCTTATAAGCGATCAGACTGCAAAAAGTGAAACAATTGTAAAGTATTTAAAAACATTTTTTACCCAGAAATAAATATTTTTCAGAACAAAAAAAAAGTACACATATTTGGTATTGTCACGTCCGAAATGACCCAAACTATAAAACTGTCCAATGTGTTAATCCCTTTAGTGAACACTGTAAAAAAATAAAATAAAAAAATGATGCAAAAAAGAATTCTTTATCATCATACTATCAAACAAAAAATGGAACGCTATCAAATGGACAAATGTAAACAAATATGGTATTTCTGAAAATGTCATCTTGTCCCGCAAAACCAAACCACCATACAGCTCCATTAGCGGGAAAATACAAATGTCATAGCTCTCAGAATAAAGAGATGTAAAAATATTTTTTTCTACAAAATAGTTTTTATTGTGCAAAATTGCCAAACATGAAGAAAAGATATAAAAAGTATTTAAAAATTATATAAATGTGGTATCACTGCAATCATACTGACCTGAAGAAAAAAAGTGCCTTATCAATTTTACCATAAGCGGAATGACATAATCGCCACCTCCCCCCCAAAAAACAACAATTCCCGAATTCCTGGTTTTCTTCATTTTGCCTCCCAAAAATCGGAATAGAAAGTGATCAAAAAATGTAATGTACTGAAAATGGTACCAATAAAAACGTCCACTCGTCATGCAAAAAAAACAAGCCCTCACTTATAGCTCTGAAAATATGGCATCTTTTAGTGAGTGAAAGCAGCCAAACATAAAAAGCCATTATAAATTTAGTATTGCACCTACCCAAAGAACAAAATCGTCTAATCACTTATACCACACGAGGAATGGCTTAAAAAATAAATAAAACCAATTCTTCATCTGCTGTTGATTTTTTCTTTCTGCCTCCCAAAGATTACAGTAAGGCTCGGCTCACATTTATCCTGCGCTCTGCACTGAGAGCTTACACAGGGGTTTAAGGGTGTAAGTCTCTGAAATACTTGATTTCGAAGGAATACTCAGTGGAAGATTTCCTGTAATGAGGCAGATGGAGGCACTATGAACATCATCTAGCCTATGATCCGGCGGTGTCCATCTTTTTAGATGTACATAAAAGCACGCTCCTCAACAGTTTTGTGCACTTCTGAAAAAGGACACCTATTAGCAGAGGTCAGATGGAGTCCAGAGTAAGTCTCCTGCATCATTATAGTGAACTGATCTCTCGGGGGTTTTATCTGTATCATGTCATTCGGAGATAAAGATGGAAACCTCAAAGTAAGTGCTCAACGTAGAGCGCCGAATAAATGTGATCCCAAACATTATGTAAAATATTCCCAATAAAAGCTTCAACTCGATATACAAAAAAAGCAATTCTCCACTTAAGTCCGTCATGTGTTAGCATGCTAGCAGAAAAATAGGGGTCTTCCACACTACTGGTAGTGCAAAGGATCTGGAATTGAAATGGCTTCTTGCCCCAAAAGAAATTCAGCAAATTCTGTGCTCCCAAATCCAAATGCATGTGGCTTAGCACTACTGTACAGCCACATGTAGGGTATGTCTACATTCAGCAGAAATTGTGGGGAAAATTTTGTTGCCATTTTTACCCACTTCCACTTGTGAAAATGTAACATCTGGGGCTAAAACAAAATTTTGGTGGTAACAATTTAATTAATTTTTTCTTCACTGCCCAATGGCATAAAATTCTGTGACACACTTATGGTGTCAATATAATCCCTGCACCCCTAGATGAATTCATTGAGAGGTGTAGTTTGTAAAATGAGATCACTAATGGGGGGTTCTGCTGGTCTGGCACCTCAGAGGCTCTGCCAATGTGACATGGTATCATCAAAACCAGTCCAGCAAAATCTTAACTCCAATATGGTGCTTTTTCCCCTCTGGGCTTTGCACTGTGCCTCAAAAGTAGTTTTTGACCACCGCTATCGGTATACTAAAGAGAAATTGCACAACAAATTTTGGGATCCATTTTCTCTTGCTATCCTTGTGAAAAAAGGAAAATAATTGGGGCTGAAACAACATTTTTTTCATTTTCGCAGTTCCACGTTGTAAAATTCTGTAAAGCACCTGTGAGTTCAAGGTGCTCACCACACATCTAGTTCCTTGAGAGATTTAATTTCCACCATAATTTGCTAAATAAATCTTGCCAAATCAGACAAGGTGATTTTCTGGGTTTCTTTTCTCATTTTGCCTCTCATAGTTGTGGTTTACCTATGATGTCAATTACAGGCTTCTATCATCTTTTTAAGTGGGAGAACTTGCACAATTGGTGTCTGACTAAATACTTTTTTTTCCCTATCTATCTATCTATCTATCTATCTATCTATCTATCTATCTATCTATCTATCTATCTTTTACAAAAATGGAGGCAGCACACCATTCAGGGTCCAAGATAGGAGTGCTTAGTTTAATAGCCCATCACAGCCACTTTTCGGCTCATGTTAAGCCTTTCTTCAAGCCTGAAAAGGCTCAACATGAGCCAAAACGTCGCTGTGATGGGCTATTAAACTAAGCACTTCTATCTTGGACCCTGAATGGTGTGCTGCCTCCATTTTTTTAAATACTATATAAGGTTTGGTATATGCCTGGGCTTGCACCTGCATTGTGAATTTTTGTGCTTCTCTTATTTTTTCTATTTCTATCTATCTATCTATCTATCTATCTATCTATCTATCTATCCCATATCTATATATCTATCTATCATCTATATATCTATCTATCTATCCCATATCTATCTATCTATCTATCCATCGTATCTATCTATCTATTATCTGTCTATCCATTATCTATCTATCTATCTATCTATCTATCCCATATCTATCTATCTATCTATCTATCCATCGTATCTATCTATCTATTATCTGTCTATCCATTATCTATCTATCCCATATCTATCTATCTATCTATCCCATATCTATATATCTATCTATCATCTATATGTCTATCTATCTATCTATCCCATATCTATCTATCTATCTATCTATCTATCTATCTATCTATCTATCTATCTATCCATCGTATCTATCTATCTATTATCTGTCTATCCATTATCTATCTATTATCTAGCTATCCCATATTCTATCTATCTATCCTCTATCTATCTATATATCCATCGTATCTATCTATCTATCTATCTATCTATCTATCTATCTATCTATCTATCTATCTATCTATCTATCTATCTATCTATCTATCCATCGTATCTATCTATTATCTGTCTATCCAGTAGCACAGTGGGGCTATCTATCTGTCCCATATTCTTTCTATCTATCTATCCTCTATCTATCTATATATCCATCATATCTATCTATCTATCTATCTATCTATCTATCTATCTATCTATCTATCTATCTATCTTTTACAAAAATGGAGGCAGCACACCATTCAGGGTCCAAGATAGGAGTGCTTAGTTTAATAGCCCATCACAGCCACTTTTCGGCTCATGTTAAGCCTTTCTTCAAGCCTGAAAAGGCTCAACATGAGCCAAAACGTCGCTGTGATGGGCTATTAAACTAAGCACTTCTATCTTGGACCCTGAATGGTGTGCTGCCTCCATTTTTTTAAATACTATATAAGGTTTGGTATATGCCTGGGCTTGCACCTGCATTGTGAATTTTTGTGCTTCTCTTATTTTTTCTATTTCTATCTATCTATCTATCTATCTATCTATCTATCTATCTATCTATCTATCTATCATCTATCTATCCATTATCTATCTATCTATCTATCCCATATCTATATATCCATTGTATCTATCTATCTATCCACCAACTATCTATCTATCTATCTATCCCATATCTAGTGTATCTATCTATCTATCCATCGTAACTATTATCTGTCTATCCATTATCTATCTATCTATCCATCCCATATCTATCTATCTATCTATCTATCTATCTATCTATCTATCTATCTATCTATCCACCAACTATCTATCTATCTATCCCATATCTACTGTATCTATCTATCTATCCATCGTAACTATTATCTGTCTATCCATTATCTATCTATCTATCCCATATCTATCTATCTATCTATCTATCTATCTATCTATCTATCTATCTATCTATCTATCCCATATCTATATATCTATCTATCATCTATCTATCTATCTATCTATCTATCCCATATCTATCTATCTATCCCATATCTATCTATCTATCTATCTATCCATCGTATCTATCTATCTATTATCTGTCTATCCATTATCTATCTATCTATCTATCTATCCCATATCTATCTATCTATCTATCTATCTATCTATCCATCGTATCTATCTATCTATTATCTGTCTATCCATTATCTATCTATCCCATATCTATCTATCTATCTATCTATCTATCTATCTATCTATCTATCTATCTATCTATCTATCCCATATCTATATATCTATCTATCTATCATCTATATGTCTATCTATCTATCTATCCCATATCTATCTATCTATCTATCTATCTATCCATCGTATCTATCTATCTATTATCTGTCTATCCATTATCTATCTATTATCTAGCTATCCCATATTCTATCTATCTATCCTCTATCTATCTATATATCCATCGTATCTATCTATCTATCTATCTATCTATCCATCGTATCTATCTATTATCTGTCTATCCAGTAGCACAGTGGGGCTATCTATCTGTCCCATATTCTTTCTATCTATCTATCCTCTATCTATCTATATATCCATCGTATCTATCTATCTATCTATCTATCTATCTATCTATCTATCTATCTATCTATCTATCTATCTATCCATCGTATCTATCTATTATCTGTCTATCCAGTAGCACAGTGGGGCTATCTATCTGTCCCATATTCTTTCTATCTATCTATCCTCTATCTATCTATATATCCATCATATCTATCTATCTATCTATCTATCTATCTATCTATCTATCTCTCTCACTTGCATAGATGATGACTGAGCAGTAAAAGTTTGTAACTTATCTTGAAATCATGAAACCAAATAAAACTTCACGATATCTTTGCAGGATGCTCCATACAATCAACCACACTATCTAAAGGTAAGTTACATTTAATATTAAGATTTATTTGAACAAAACACAATGCAACTATAATCATAAAACCCTGGAAATCAGAAACTGAGCATGACAATTCATATATATTTATTTTATGTATGTAGCATTGCTTAGCTGATTGCTGTCCATTACTTTGCAGTTTGCCTCCATCCTTGTGTAACGCAGATGTGTGAAAGCTGCCTACAGACAGCATCTTACACTCCCAGGCAAGCACTGCTTACTGTCACCCTCATGGGGCTGTGTTTATTCAGCAGAGAAAACCGATGCAGTGTACAGAGCCGCAGGCTGCCTCTGCTTCATAATAGCTTCTTACCTAAAACATTGAGCCTGTCATAAGCAGCATATAAATAAACCTGCACCAACAACACTTGTGCTGCGGTTGGTCGTATTTAGGTTGTTTGAAATCCTTCTGTAATAGGTGACTATAAGAGGTAATGGTTTATTAATATTATTATTGTTTTTTTTCCTAGTTTAGGATACACACCTAGTACAGTAAATGAGAAAATCTCGTAATCGCCATTCTTATATTATAAATGTAAAAACCAGAACAAACAGATTTATTTTAAACAGGATCTGTCACCAGATGAGGAGAACATAATTTTACCTCTATACAAGTCACTAGTTCGACCACACTTAGAATACTGTGCACAGTTCTGGTCTCCGGTGTATAAGAAAGACATAGCTGAACTGGAGCGGGTGCAGAGAAGAGCGACCAAGGTTATTAGAGGACTGGGGGGTCTGCAATACCAAGATAGGTTATTACACTTGGGGCTATTTAGTTTGGAAAAACGAAGACTAAGGGGTGATCTTATTTTAATGTATAAATATATGAGGGGACAGTACAAAGACCTTTCTGATGATTTTTTTAATCATAGACCTGAAACAGGGACAAGGGGGCATCCTCTGCGTTTGGAGGAAAAAAGGTTTAAGCATAACAACAGACGCGGATTCTTTACTGTAAGAGCAGTGAGACTATGGAACCCTCTGCCGTATGATGTTGTAATGAGTGATTCATTACTTAAATTTAAGAGGGGACTGGATACCTTTCTGGAAAAGTATAATGTTACAGGGTATATATACTAGATTCCTTGATAGGGCGTTGATCCAGGGAACTAGTCTGATTGCCGTATGTGGAGTCGGAAAGGAATTTTTTTCCCCAAGGTGGAGCTTACACTTTGCCACATGGGTTTTTTTTGCCTTCCTCTGAATCAACATGTTCGGGCATGTTAGGTTAGGCTATGGGTTGAACTAGATGGACTTATAGTCTTCCTTCAACCTTAATAACTATGTAACTATGTAAATCTATCCATTAGGCCGGGGTCACACTTGTGAGTGCAATGCGAGAAACTCGCGCATCAATACCCGACACTGCTGCCATCACTCGAGAGCGGAGTGTGCAGCCTCATGTATTTCTATGCAGCTGAACACCCGGTCCTGAGTGCCGACGGCAGTGCCGGGTATTGATGTGCGAGTTTCTCGCATTGCACTCACAAGTGTGACCCCGGCCTTATATAAATTCTATCTCTGCCCACCCAGACTGATTGACTGACTTCTGCAGCTTGAACTGTACAGAATGAAATGTAGCAGTTGTAGGTAGGAGACGTAATGAGAGGAGATTGTCACATCTCCACCAGACCTTGCTCCTGCGACGTCTGCTTCTGTTGCCTGTTGCCAGACGACGCCATATTTACTCTGCTCGTGACGCTTATGATAGATCAAATATCGTATTCAAAAGCCCTTGTCCAGTCACTAATTTGAGGGTGGCTGGAAATTGCAGTGCTTTACAGTCTGACATTATTGGTGTGTGTGCTCTCTAGCTAATGTTATCAGTCCGTCAGACTGGCAAATAGAGAAGTGTGATTTGTTACTCCACAGAGCATGCTTCCACTGCTCCAGAGTCCAGGGGCGGCCACTCCATCCGATGTTTGGCATCGTGCATGGTCATGTAAGGCTCGCATGCAGCTGCTCAGCCATGAAAACCCATGTCACGAAGCTCCGGGCACGCAGTTTTTGTGCTGATACTAATTCCAGAGCGAGTTTGGATCTCTGCATTTACTGATGCATTATTCGAGACTTTTATGCACTGTATGCCTCAGCTCTCGGCAACTCTGCTCTGTAACTTTACTAGGTCTATCACTTCATATAGTTTATAAGCCCTTATATTTTTCAATAATACTACTCACAGTTGATCAATGAATAGGAGGAAGGAGATTTCACAAACTGACTTGTTACAATGGTGTCATCCTATTACAGTACCATTCTAATATTCAGAGTGTGTTTTACAATGACTCATTCTTTCACAAATGCATGTTGAGGCAGACTGCACTTTGACAATGGGAACGGAGTCAAAGAGTTTGTCCATCAAATTACTGTAAGGAAATTTTATTTTTCTGCTCCATTTAAGGAACAGCAAAATTCAAGCCATGGGTGGATCTGTCACTTGACAAATACCAGCAGCGCAAGGCAGACTTACAGTGGGGCAAATAAGTATTTGATACTGTGACGATTTTGCAAGTTTTCCCACTACAAAGAATGGAGAGGTGTGTAACTTTTATCATAGGTATTTGATCACCTACCAACTAGCAAGAATTCTGACACTCACAGAACTGTTAGTTTTTCTTTAATAGCCCTCCTACACTGCACTCATTACCTCTGTTAATTGCACCTGTTTCAACTCGTTACCTCTATAACGGACACCTGTCCATACACTCAATCAATCACACTCCAACCTCTCCACTACGGCCAAGACCAAATAGTTGTCTAAGAAGGACAAAATTGTAGACCTGCACAAGACTGAGATTGGCTATAGAACAATAGGTAAGCAGCTTTGTGAAAAGGCAACTGTTGGCACAATATTAGAAAGTGGAAGAAACACAATATGGCTGTCAATCTTCCTTGGTCTGGGGCTTCATGCAAGATCTCACCTCATGGGGTAAGGATAAGGGGACGGAAGGCCAAATGCTAGGGAATGGGAGAGTGGAGTCAGATCTAATAGCACCCTGCCTACCCTACCATCCCTATATTGGTCCCACACCAATCGCCAAGAAGGAAACTTAAGCCCTGTCTATCCCTAGAGCGAGGCCCTGAATAAGGAAGGCAGGGATGGGCAACAGTCAGTTCCCACTGTACACTAAAGATAAGGAAGACAAACAAGGGGGGAACTTAACTTGAGCAGACTCCAGAGAGATAACACCAATCGTCCTCCAAGATCACCAGAGAGGGAGGTTGCCACTGGGTCCAAAAGTCAGAAGGATTAAGAAAGCATCTGCAATGACAAACGCAGAGACCTTCTGCAGCCAGATGCAGAATGACTTTCTGTTGTATCTGGCACACCCGTGACAAAGGGAGAAGGTTAGAGACCAAAATAGAACTTTTTGGTATCAACTGCACTCGCCGTGTTTTGAGGAAGAAGGATGAGTACAACCCCAAGAACACCGTCCAAACCGTGACGCATAGGAGAGGAAACATCATACTTTGGGTGTGCTTTTCTGCAAAGGTGAGAGGATGACTTCACTGTATTGAACGGAGGATGGATGGGGTCAAGTATCTCGAGATTTTAGCCAGCAACCTACTTCCCTCAGTAAGAACTTTAAAGATGGGATGTGGCTGTGTCTTCTAGAATTAAAATGACCCGAAACACACAGCCAGGGCAACGAAGGAGTGGCACTGTAAGAAGCATTTCAATGTCCTGTAGTGGCCAAGCCAGTCTCCAGACCTGAGCCCAGTAGAAAATCTTTGCAAGGAGATGAATCTCAATGTTGCCCAGTGACAGACCCAAAACCTGAAAAATCTGGAGAAAATCTATATGGAGGAGTGGGCCAAAATCCCTGCTGCAGTGTATGCAAACTTGGTCAAGAACTACAGAAAACATCTGACCTGTGTAGTTGCATCAATTCAATATCAAATATTAAGTTCTGTTTTTCTATTGTATGAAATGCTTATTTCATGCAATAAAATGCAAATTAATTATGGAAAAATTATACAGTGTGATTTTCTCGATTTTCTTAAGATTCTATCTATCACAGTTGAAGTGTACCTATGATAAAAATTACAGACCTTTTCATTCTTTGCAGGTGGGAAAACTTGAAATATAACGGCAGTGAATCAAATACTTATTTTTCTACTGTATATTATAGGCATACAGTTTCCTTGATGGTCTACTCTTTACCATTTAAAAAAGGTAAAAAAAATAGCATATTGTGCTGCACAATTTTTCCTGGTAACAATGGTGAAGGCTACAAAACAGATGTGATTCGAGCCTTACTTATATCTGATAGTGGGGCACACTTACCACTGTTCAATATAGTGAGGACACATGATCAAACTAGTGAATTCAGAGCAAGAGCAATAATAGAAACTATTTTTTATATTACTGTAGGAAGCTTCATATTCACAAATTGCTTAGTAAAGTACTGTAGATTGCCTACAGACATACGGTAACTAAAAAGTAGAAGCTTTTTTTAAAAATTTATTCTATAATCTTGTATATTTGAGAAGAGAAATGAGAGAGTTCATCAAAATGTCCCCTTGAAAATGTTGACTCCTCTCATTTCTCCCAAGCAGAGTGTATAGACATTCGAGGTTTGACATTCCATATGGGCAACCTGTGCAGATACATAAGACTATACTCGTAAGGTGCTCCCTTTCTAGTAGACCAAATAAAAAGATAGAATTTTTTTTTCTTCTGTTATTCAATACATCAAAGAAAAGGCAATAACTAGAAAGTGATGGAAATGGGCAAAAAAATTATTTTAGAAGAATAATAACAAGGATAGAAATAATGTCCAACAAAAAAAGAGGCTAAACATTCAGCAGAAAAGTTCATCCAGTAAAATGGTAAAGTGGAGAAGTATAGTGTGAAAGAGCGCTAGTTATAAGAAAAGTAGCAAAATACATGCATAATAATACCTGCTCTAAATATGAAAAAACTATATAAACTACATAGGTATAGAGAATATTTCTAAAGCCCATTAAAGGGAACCTGTCACCCCCAAATTCGAAGATGAGTTAAGCTCACCAGCATCAGGGGCTTATCTACAGCATTCTGTAATGCTGTAGATAAGCCCCAGATGTATACTGAAAGATGAGAAAAAGAGGTTAGTTTATACTCACCTGGGTGGGCGGTCCGATCCGATGGGTGTCGCGGTCCGGGGCCTCGTATCTTCATAGGATGACGTCCTCTTCTTGTCTTCACGCTGCGGCTCCGGCGCAGGCGTACTTTGTCTGCCCTATTGAGGGCAGAGCAAAGTACTGCAGTGCGCAGGTGCCGGGCCTCTCTGACCTTTCCCGGCGCCTGCGCAGTGCAGACAAAGTACGCCTGTGCCGGAGCCGCAGCGTGAAGACAAGAAGAGGACACCATCGAAAGAAGATGGGAGGCCCCGGACCGGACCGCGATGCCCATCGGAACGGACCACAGCGGGACTGCCCCTGGGTGAGTATAATCTAACCTCTTTTTCTCATCTTTCAGGAAACATTGGGGGCTTATCTACAGCATTACAGAATGCTGTAGATAAGCCCCTGATGCTGGTGGACTTAGCTCATCTTTGATTTTGGGGGTGACAGGTTCCCTTTAAGAGTAATATTGTAACAGGCAATCACATATGTATGAAGTATAATATGTGATATCAATGCAAGCCAGCTGTTATCTGGGGAGGGGAAGATTAGATCTGTATCACTGGTAAGGAACACCCAATTGACTACTTGGCTCAGAATCAGGGATTTTAATTAAAGGGTATTTCCAGGACTATTTTTTTTAATATATGCCTAAGAACTAACAGGTAGATAGTTGCTATTTACCTGCCTGTTCTACCTGGCGCTCTCTCGGAGCGATCCTGCCAGCTTTTCTGCTGCTTCACGTTAACGGGTTAACAGAGCAACTCCTCTTTTTCCGACTGCTTTTCAGCAGTTAGGCAGCAGGAGGCAGCTATCAATCAGCATGACATTAACAGTGATTAATTTTGGTCTTGAGGAATTATGTTTAGAGAATTATTTTCCTGGACAAGCAGTTTTACTGTTACCAATGTGTCATATAGTGTCCAGTTATATTTTTGGCATGACTACAAAATTACTTTATAATAAATGGTAAAGTTGCAGTTCATGCAGAAAAAGAATATGAAGCTTGCTTAGCTATTAAAAAAAGTCAGCAAAAACTGTCATGGGTTTACCGAAAGGAGCCAGAAGACCAGTGTGTCTGATTCCTCCTACTCCTGCACTGATTAGAAGAACTTCACCTTCATATTAAATGGTGTAAGTTTCTTTTAGCGGTGCAGGGGTTAATCTGCTCACTTGAGATCCCCTGGAGCTTTCTTGCATTAAGGCACTCAGCTGTGCTCTGTTAGACACTCTCATCTCCTATATAATCTGAGCTCTGACTAACATTCATTGTCAGAGCTAGCTTTTGCTGCATGGTTGGAGGTTGTTAGTGGTTGTTATTGGAGAAGGCAGTGGATTTATCTGTAACCGTTGCTAGGTTTTGAGTGTGTGATAATTCTCTTTCTTCTCCTACTTTGGTTTAAGCCCATCCTCCACTCCTTGTTGTTTGCCTCTGTTGTTTGTATGTATATTTGTATGATTGGTATTTTCCTTTATCCCTGTTCATATTAACCTGTTTTTCTGGTTGATGTATTATGGTAAACTGCTACTCCCCTCTGACTGAGGGCAGATTCAGGAGCTAAGGCAAGGTACGTGGCCCCGGCTTCTCTACCATCAGAAGTAATGCGGGGAACAGGGATGGCTAGGGTGCCCCTAGTGTTAGGAACAGAGTCGTGACAGCAACTTTTCGTAACACATTGTTCTGGTCACATGCCAAAACAGAAAATACTATACCAGAAAACCAAGAGCTTCCGGGACCGGATCTTCTAAATAAGAGAGTGGCGACTTTTAAACGTAAAGTATAAACTACTCACAAAAAGTTAGGAATGTTTGGCTTTAGGTGAAATTTATGGAAAACATAAAATGTTGACACTACATTGATATTTTATCATTAAAGTAGGGCATTTCGTAGAAGCATTCAATGGTGATATCCTCATCTCAAACAATTTATTGAAACAAAAGACAACAGTGGTGGATATACCCCAACAAAGAATGTCAATGTCTCAATAACTTGCCATTTGGCCTTGAACATAAATTACAGCTTGACAACAATGTCTCCTGCTGTTCATAAGATGAGTTATTGTCTGTTGAGGCATGGCATCCCACTCTTCTTGAAAGGAGGCCCTCACATCATTGAGGTTCTGGGGTACAGAATTATGAGCCTTTACATGGCAGCTCAGCTGATGCTGTAGCTTTTCTATGGGATCTGGGTCCGATGAAGTGCAGGCCACATCATTTGAGGTACCCAGGCTCCAGCAGACGTTCCCTAATGATGCGACCTTAATGAGCTGGAGCATTGTCATCCATGAAGATGAAATTAGACCTGTGTTGTTCATGCAGAAGCATAATGACTGGCTTACTGATGTTATTCAAGTAGTAGGGGCTTGTCACTGTATCATTCAAAAGGTGTAGGGCAGTTCTCTATTGACTAGACACACCTGCCCATACTGTAACACCACCACCAAAGCCTCATCTGGTGACAACAATGTCTAATGCTTAGCGCTGTCCTTAACATCTCCAAAATCGTTGCCAGCCATCATCTCTCAGCATAAATCAACTTTCATTAGTGAACAGCACTGAGGTGTCCAGCTTAGATGCTCCTTGGCCCATGCAAGACGATGATGCCTGTGCCTAGTGGTGTGGTCAGGTATCCGTAGGTCGTCTAGCACTTTGATGTAAACTGTTTGGAGTGGTCTGACATGATACTTGAGTGCCTCTCACCTCCCTTAAATGTGCCTTGAGTTGTGTGTTATTCATCTTCTTGTTCCAAAGGGCATTGTTCACAATGAAGCGGTTATCAGTATGGGATGTGACCAAAGGATGTTCACTCCAGTCTCTCTGTATCTCTGCAACCTGCTGATGACACTCTGTGACCCTCTAAGCTGTTATGATCAGGTGGCCTTGGAGCAGCATGAAAACTTTCTCTGGAGTAGGTGGTAACTATATGGACGGCAAACCCTGATCTTAACACCGCAACTAGAAGTAGCCGTGGGGTGTGCCTAACAAAACCTAGACACCTCGACACAGCCGGAGAACTAAATACCCCTAAAGATGGAAATAGGAAAACTATCTTGCCTCAGAGTAGACCCCCAAAGGATAGGCAGCCCCCCACAAATAATGACTGTGAGTTGGAGAGGAAGAGACACACGCAGGCAGAAAACAGGCTTAGCAAAGGAGGCCACTTCTAGCTAAATAGAAAAGGACAGGACAGGATACTAAGCGGTCAGCATAAAAATACTACAAAAATATCCACAGCAGAAAATACAAAACTCCACCACCTAACTAAAGATGTCATAATAATATTATTGAGGCAAGCATATTATATCTCTCAAGAAGATAATATAGTAAATATATATGTACTAGATTGTGGCCCGATTCTAACGCATCGGGTATTCTAGAATATGCATGTCCCCGTAGTATATGAACAATGATGATTCCAGAATTCGCGGCAGACTGTGCCCGTCGCTGATTGGTCGAGGCAACCTTTATGACATCATCGTCGCCATGGCAACCATTATGACATCATCGTCGCTGTGCCCGTTGCTGATTGTTCGAGGCCTTGCGGCCTCGACCAATCAGAGAGCCGGGATTTCCAAGACAGACAGACAGACAGACGGAAACACCCTTAGACAATTATATATAAAGATGTAATACTAAATATGCATAAGGACATATACAATAGGGACCAGCTGATAACTATACATAACAAAAACCAAACAAGGACAATCAGCCAAAAAATCCCATAAAATAGAATATTATTGAATCAACTATAAAAGCCATGTAAACCGAATATAACAGTGCAAACAAGGGGATAGACACACAGCACAAATGGCCATAGCACAAAACCGGGTACAGACCATGCAGATCATACAAATCAACCCGCCACATATGTATCACCGGGATCTATAGCGGTAGAAGACCCATGACTACCTACAAATGTAAAAGGACAATGCCCTAGCATGGGACGTGTAAATGAATCAGTACATACCCAGTGTATACAGGCAGCAGTGGGGACCTGCGGCTGGACCCAACCCCTACGCGCATTTCAGAGCGCAAGCTCCTTCATCAGGGGGTAAGTGTAGGCAGCACAAAGTCACATTAAATAATGTACCGTGATTAGAAGGGCTCACCCATCCAGCACACCTGCGGTAGGACGCCAGACACACGCGCAAGCTCCACAATGGCCACCGACACCGGAAACACCTGGGGCCCCACGTGATCCAGCGTCGGACAGACAAGGAAGCAGAGCGGCGCATAGCAGACCAGCGCATGCGCACTGGACACAGGACCCATCTCGGCCATTTCTGAATAGGGCAAGCAGCCGCAATCATAAGAAGAGGTACTGGCATATAACACACAGGGTGAAAGACTATCATATATATAGATACACCCACATAGGAGGCACAATATGTAAATTAGACATGTGACACTAATAAAGTTATAAAGATATTCCATATAAATATAATACAAAAAAACAATAATACATACATCTGGATATATGCAAAATGTAATCCCTATGGAGAAGCATGTCATGGGAAAACCACAACATAGAGTTTCACAGGGTGAAAGACTATCATATATATAAATACACCCACATATGAGGCACAGTATGTAAATTGGACATGTGACACTAATAAAGTTATACAGATATTCCATATAAATATAATACAATATGCAAAATTATACAAAAAACCAATAATACATACATCTGGATATATGCAAAATGTAATTCCTATGGAGAAACATGTCATGGGAAAACCACAACATACTCCAAACCACCATATTAACTAATACACTGCATATACATAAAAACGGCACAGTATATTAAATGGAGTAGACATGCTTGTCATCTTGATACATAGACATATCCTTCTCAAAGAGAGGTAGAAACATTCATATATCTTCTTCTGTTAACACTCATACTGATGCCCCAATACGCTCTTCATATATCTTCAGCCAATATGGTATGCAAAATCCACTGCAAGCTACAGTATAGACCGAAATAACCCTAAAGACAAATGGACAGGAGTAAAAACAAAGACACGACAACCACACATAATGTGTATACATAAAAATATAAAAAATTAAAAAGTAAGCCAGATCAAAAAGTACTGGCATCCTACATGGTGCGCAGCCGTCATGCGGATCACAGGAATGGGGCGAATGAAATATTCTCATTCAACCCATCAGGGTGGATGGTGCGTAAGGTCCATATCCACCTTGTCTCCATTTGAGCAAGGCGTTTGGACAAAGAACCTCCCCAGACGTTAATATTCAAAAGGTCAATACCCCTAACCCTCAGTAGCGCTGAGTCACAGGAGTGGAATTCCTTAAAATGTTTTGGTATTGTTTTGAGCATTGTGGCATCAGTACATTCTGCAGCCGCCTGTATTCCCAGAACGTGCTCTCTTACTCGAACTTTCAATTGCCTTGTTCGAATTCCACTCCTGTGACTCAGCGCTACTGAGGGTTAGGGGTATTGACCTTTTGAATATTAACATCAGGGGAGGTTCTTTGTCCAAACGCCTTGCTCAAATGGAGACAAGGTGGATATGGACCTTACGCATCATCCACCCTGATGGGTTGAATGAGAATATTTCATTCGCCCCATTCCTGTGATCCGCATGACGGCTGCGCACCATGTAGGATGCCAGTACTTTTTGGTCTGGCTTACTTTTTAATTTTTTATATTTTTATGTATACACATTATGTGTGGTTGTCGTGTCTTTGTTTTTACTCCTGTCCATTTGTCTTTAGGGTTATTTCGGTCTATACTGTAGCTTGCAGTGGATTTTGCATACCATATTGGCTGAAGATATATGAAGAGCGTATTGGGGCATCGGTATGAGTGTTAACAGAAGAAGATATATGAATCAAGATGACAAGCATGTCTACTCCATTTAATATACTGTGCCGTTTTTATGTATATGCAGTGTATTAGTTAATATGGTGGTTTGGAGTATGCTGTGGTTTTCCCATGACATGTTTCTCCATAGGAATTACATTTTGCATATATCCAGATGTATGTATTATTGGTTTTTTGTATTATATTTATATGAAATATCTTTATAACTTTATTAGTGTCACATGTCTAATTTACATATTGTGCCTCCTATGTGGGTGTATCTATATATATGATAGTCTTTCACCCTGTGTGTTATATGCCAGTACCTCTTCTTATGTTTGCGGCTGCTTGCCCTATTCAGAAATGGCCGAGATGGGTCCTGTGTCCAGTGCGCATGCGCTGGTCTGCTATGCGCCGCTCTGCTTCCTTATCTGTCCGACGCTGGATCACGTGGGGCCCCAGGTGTTTCCGGTGTCGGCGGCCATTGTGGAGCTTGCGCGTGTGTCTGGCGTCCTACCGCAGGTGTGCTGGATGGGTGAGCCCTTCTAATCACGGTACATTATTTAATGTGACTTTGTGCTGCCTACACTTACCCCCTGATGAAGGAGCTTGCGCTCTGAAATGCGCGTAGGGGTTGGGTCCAGCCGCAGGTCCCCGCTGCTGCCTGTATACACTGGGTATGTACTGATTCATTTACACGTCCCATGCTAGGGCATTGTCCTTTTACATTTGTAGGTAGTCATGGGTCTTCTACCGCTATAGATCCCGGTGATACATATGTGGCGGGTTGATTTGTATGATCTGCATGGTCTGTACCCGGTTTTGTGCTATGGCCATTTGTGCTGTGTGTCTATCCCCTTGTTTGCACTGTTATATTCTGTTTACATGGCTTTTATAGTTGATTCAATAAAATTCTATTTTATGGGATTTTTTGGCTGATTGTCCTTGTTTGGTTTTTGCTAACTAAAGATGTGGAGAGTATAACTGCAACTCCAGAGATTCCAACCAGACTGAGAAAAGCAACTGACACAGTCAAAGCTGGAGCAAATAGAAACAAAAGATCAGCACTGAAAATAAGCACACAGCAAGTGTGCTTCAGAAAAAGAAACAGACAATTATCTTTACTGAACTGGCAGCTAAGCAGGTGAGGCCAGGCAGAGATCCAATACTTCCAAAGAAACATTGACAACTGGTCAGGGCTAATGAATCCTGCACACTTAAATATCCCAGTCAGAACAGCAATTAGCAGATACACCTGGCCAGGACTGTGACTCGGAGACAACTGCATTCCCAGCTACAACCACTGGAGGGAACCCAAGAGCAGAATTCACAACACTAAGCTTAGTGGCCACTTTCGTCTGAGAACATTCTGCTTGAAGACTCGCAATGTCGAGGTACTATTGATCATTTGTTAGCCATCGTCTTGATGTCAAAATGTGAACAGCATGATGTGAGAGACTGTTTAATACCAATTCTAAGTGAACCCCAAAATGTATTGGGTGATTCATGGATCAAACACCTGTTGTGAATTTTGCTATTAAGCTCCTTGCTAGAGAACAGCTAGTTGTGCAAAAAGAACTGAAACACTGAACAGTTTGACATGTACATTCAAAGGTATAAAGATGGTCACATTAAGTCCGCCTGAAAAGGTTAGAGTACATTTTAGGATCATCCTGAAATTACACCCAATAGCCAAATATGACCTAACTTTTTTGTGAGTAGTGTATGTTAGGTGTCGAGTTCCCGCCTCTGCACAAGGGGAATCTCGAACCAGCTCCGCTGCGATCTCCCATTTTTCTCCAGCCGCAGTGGAACCTGCTCAGTGGAGACGTCGGTCCCAGCGTCTGGCTCAGACTGATACTGGGCGACTGGTTACTATTGTTCTTCCAGGCTCTGCCTTTGTAGCCATTACTGGTCAGCGGCGAGCAGACGTCTCTGGGACTAAGTCCTGCTTTTCCCCTTCTGAGCATGTCCATGGTAAGACCTCTCATTGGAGGTCGGGGGTCACATGCTCCGATACTGCAGCAGCTCCCATTGGTCCTCTAGGAAGGTCCTGAAGTTGGTCAGGTACTGTAGCAGCTCTCATTGGTCCTCTAGGAAGGTCCTGAAGTTGATGCAGCTATAAAAGGTTTGCATGACCGCACGGCCATGTGCTAGTATCAAACCAATGTCTATGAGCTCAGCGCCAGTGTGGTCATGTCTGGATGCGGTTAGGGTTTGGCTGAAATAAGCCCCTAGAATACCGGCACCTCCGGTGAGTAGTTTGTATGAGTGTATTCAGGGCCTTGGCTGAAATAAGCCACTAGAATACCGGCACCTCCGGTGAGGAGTTGTTTGTCTGATTTCTCTGGCTGCATGACCACAGTTTGCTCTGGTTGGTAGCTGTGTACCTCTGTGAGGTTAACAGGGCACAGCATCTTGTTCCTAGCGACTCTGTGGAGTTAACAGAGTTTCCTTATACCGCAATATAGCGCCACCATTTGCCAGCAGCAGGTTCCTCTCCTGCACGGTGGACTCCGGGTTGCGAACGCACCTAATAATACATATATACTCGGTGCTTTCCGCCAACCCTAACATAATACTAGCGCCAGTGTCTGGCTAGTAAATGGCAGATAAACAGCAATCCTTGCAGTACATCCAGCAGCTGGAGGGTAGGTTGGCGGCTCTCGAGCTCACAACCTCAGCTGCGGATGTTACCACGGTTGCTGTTCAGGCTGCTAGCGTGGCTGCAGCAACCTTGTCCATGGCCACCCCTGTTCCAACTCTATCTTGCCTCCCGCTGCCGAAAAATTTTCTGGTGATAGTAAATCTTGAAGGGGTTTCGTGAGCCAGTGCTCTATACATCTCGAGCTCCTGGCGGCACATTTCCCCACAGAGCGTGCAAAGTTGGGATTTATTGTGTCTCTCTTGTCGGACAGGGAGTTGGAGTGGGCTCCGCCGCTGTGGGATCGTGGCGATAATGTGGTGCAGAGTGCTCTGCTGTTCTTGAGCACTCTGAAACAGGTCTTTTTAGGGCCTCGAGTCACCCAGGATACGGCGCTCCAACTGTTGGCATTGACTCAGGGCTCGTCCTTGGTCAGCCATTTTGCCGTCCACTTCCACATCCTATCATCTGAGCTGGAGTGGTCGGATAAAGCCCTTATCCCTATATTTTGGAGGGGGCTGGCTGACCACATGAAGGACGCTCTGGCCACAAGGGAGATTCACACCACATTGGAGGAGTTAATAGCTGTGTCTACCCATATTGTCCTACGTTTTCACGAGCGGAGGTTAGAGCAGGCCCAGTGGAGGCAGAGGTTTCGGCTGGCTCCCACCTTCGCCAAACCTTTGGAATCTCCGGTCCAGGTCCCTGAGTCACATGAGGCAATGGAAGTGTCACGAGCAAGATCTAAGTCCCGGACCGCTCATGTACTCAAGGTCTGCCATGTTTGCCAGCAGTCAGGACATCTTGCCACCAGATGTTCACAGCGGTCAAGGAAATGTCAGCGTCTAGTGGTAGTAGGTGGAGGTACACTAGACATGGCGACGTTTGCCTCCAAATTGTCCTTTAAGGGGACAATTACAATAGGCTCATTCACTCACTCGTTAGAGCTCTGTGTCGATTCTGGGGCAGAGGGCAATTTTATGCCTTCTGCTTTCGTCCAATGTCGCGCAATACCCCTGGTAATGCTAGCTCCACCAATAACTGCACGAGTGGTGAATGGGTCGACACTGCCCTCACAGATTACACACCAGAAGATCCCTTTCATTCTGTCCTTGTCACCATCTCATCAGGAGATTACATCTCTGCTCGTCATTCCTGAGGGAATTGATGACTCCTGTTAGGGATGTCTTGGCTACGGTATCACTCTCCTCATATCGAGTGGTCCACAGGCAGAATTTTGGGATGGGGTGAATCTTGTGGGGGTAGATGTCAGAGGGAGAGCGTTCAGGTTGCTACAACTGAGGTACCCACAGATCTATCCTCTCGGCCCAAGCAATATTGACCCTATGCAGATGTGTTCTCCAAAAGGGCTGCGGAGACCCTTCCGCCTCACTGCCCCTATGACTGTCCTATTAACCTCTTGCCTGGTGCTGAGCCTCCCCGGGGTCGAGTCTATCCGTTATCTCTCCCGGAGATGGGGGCTATGTCTCAGTACATCCAGGAAAATCTGGCAAGAGGATTCATTAGAAAGTCAATGTCACCTGCAGGGGCTGGGTTCTTCTTCGTGCAGAAGAAGAACGGGGAACTACGTCCATGCATAGACTATAGGGGTCTTAACGCCATCACCGTTAAGAATAAATATCCTCTGCCCCTGATATCTGAGCTTTTTGATAGGCTTCAGGGAGCAATGGTGTTTACTAAACTAGATCTGCGGGGTGCTTACAACCTGATTGATTTGCATTTGTGAGGGGGATGAATGGAAGACGGCTTTTAACACCAGGGATGGGCACTATGATTATCTAGTGATGCCCTTTGGGCTCTGTAATGCCCCAGCCATTTTCCAAGACTTTGTAAACAATATCTTCCAGGATATGCTCTCCACCTCGGTCGTAGTCTATCTGGATGATATTCTCATCTACTCTCTAGATATTGACTCCCACCGGAGAGATGTTTGCAGAGTCTTCGACCTCTTACGAACTAACTCCTTCTACGCCAAGTTTGAGAAATGTGTGTTTGAGCAGGAGTCCTTACCTTTCCTGGGCTGTATCATCTCCGCCCAGGGATTGGCTATGGATTCTGCCAAACTACAGGCTGTGATGGACTGGCAAGAACCCTATTCTCTTAGAGCGGTGCAGCGCTTTATGGGGTTCATTAACTATTATCGCCAGTTCATCCCTCATTTCTCAACTTTGGTAGCTCCCTTGGTAGCGCTCACCAAGAAGGGAGCAAATCCCAAATTGTGGTCTGAGGAGGTCTCCAAGGCCTTCACTTCTATTAAATCTCATTTTGCTAGCGCTCCCATCCTACATCACCCCGATGTAGATAAGCTATTTATAATGGAGGTGGATGCCTCATCCGTTGGTGCTGGAGCAGTCCTCTTCCAAAAGGATGCTCAAGGTTGGAAGCATCCTTGCTTCTTCTTTTCCAAAACCTTCACACCAACGGAGAGGAATTATTCCATCGGGGACAGGGAGTTGCTAGCAATGAAGTTGGCCTTCTCAGAATGGAGACATCTCATGGAGGAGGCTCGCTTTCCCTTCCAAGTATTCACAGACCACAAGAATTTGGTTTATTTACAGACCGCCCAGCAGCTAAATTCTCGCCAGGCCAGATGGTCCTTGTTCTTCTCTCGGTTCCATTTCACCCTCCATTTTCTTTCCGGGGAGAAGAACATTCGTGCCGATGCTCTCTCGCTCCATTGTATCATCTGAGGAGGAGGAAGAGGAGCCTCGGCTTATTGTCCCTTTTGAGATCTTGAGAACTGTGGCCCTGGTTTCGCTAGAGTCTGTGCCTCCAGGCAAGACTTTTGTACTATCCAGTTTGCATCCGGAGGTTCTCTCTTGGGCTCACTCGTCTAGGGTGGGTGGACATTTTGGGTCAAAAAGGACATCTGAGCTACTGGCGAGGACATATTTGTGGCCGTATATGGCCCATGACGTCGCAGACTATGTTCGGGCCTGTGTCCCCTGCGCCAAGAACAAGTTTCCTCGTCATCGGCAAGCTGGGTTGCTTTACCCCATGCCGGTGGCGGACAGGCCCTGGGAGATGGTCGGGATGGATTTTGTGGTGGGCTTACCCAAGCCTCGTAACTGCACCATTATCTGGGTGATCACCGACCATTTTTCCAAAATGGTGCACTTGGTGCCTCTTCCATGGCTACCTTCTGCACGGGCTCTGGCGGCGTTGTTTATCATACACATATTTTGCCTACACGGTATGCAGGACAAAATTGTTAGTGACCGGGGTCCCCAGTTTGCGTCTCGATTCTGGAGAAAGCTTTATCGTCTACTCAGCATTGAATTGAATCTCTCCTCGGCATATCATCTCGAGACGAATGGGTTGGTAGAGGGGGCCAACCAGACCCTGGTCGCATATCTGCGACATTTTGTTTCTGCCAGGCAGGATGACTGGGCATCCTTGCTACCGTGGGCGGAGTTTTTGCTTAACAACGCTGTAGCCGACTCCACCGGTCAGACTCCTTTCCTCCTTAATTACCGCCAGCATCCGCGGGTCCCTGTGCCTATGCCCGTGTCTTCTGCTGACTCCAGGGTGGCAGACTGGGCTGTGGAGGCACGGGACATTTGGGACCACACTCAGGATGCCATCCGGGCCTCCAAGGGGAGAATGAAGTCCTCCACCGATGCACATCGGCACCCTGCTCTGACCTTTGCTCCTGGCGACTTAGTGTGGCTCTTCGCCCGTAACATGAGGCTGTGTGTTTAGTCCACTAAGTTTGCACCTCGCTACTTGGGTCCCTTCAAGGTCCTCAAACAGGTTAACCCTGTGGTCTACCGTCTGGCCCTTCCTCTACGCCTAGGTATCACCGACAACTTTCATGTGTCCCTCCTGAAGCCTGTTTATATGTCCCGTTTTCCGAGTCATCTGCCGGGACATCAGGTTCTTCTTCGGATGATTACGAGGTGAACGCTATTTTGGGGGGCAGGTGGTGCATGGCAAAAGATTTTTTGGGGTGGACTGGAAGGGTTATGGCCCAGAGGACAGGTCCTGGGAGCCTGCTGAGCACTTTCGAGCTCCGCAGCTCATTGCTACCTTTGAGCGTAGCGAGGTCCAAGGAGGGGGGTAATGTTAGGTGTCAAGTTCCCACCTCTGCACAGGGGGAATCTCGAACCACCTCCGCTGCGGTCTCCCATTCTTCTCCAGCCGCAGTGGAGCCTGCTCAGTGGAGACGTCGGTCCAGCATCTGGCTCAGGCTGATACTGGGCGACTGGTTACTACTGTTCTTCCAGGCTCTGCCTTTGTAGCCAGTACTGGTCAGTTGTGAGCAGACGTCTCTGGGACTAAGTCCTGCTTTTCCCCTTCTGAGCATGCCCAGGGTAAGACCTCTCAATGGAGGTCGGGGATCACATGCTCAGATACTGCAGTAGCTGCCATTGGTCCTCTAGGAAGGTCCTGAAGTTGCTCAGGTACTGTAGCAGCTCTCATTGGTCCTCTAGGAAGGTCCTGAAGTTGATGCAGCTATAAAAGGTTTGCATGGCCGCACGGCCATGTGCTAGTATCAAACCAATATCTATGAGCTCAGCGCCAGTGTGGTCAAGTTTGGATGCGGTTAGGGTTTGGCTGAAATAAGCCCCTAGAATACCGGCACCTCAGGTGAGGAGTTTGTATGAGGGTATTCAGGGCCTTGGCTGAAATGAGCCGCCAGAATACCGGCACCTCCGGTGAGGAGTTGTTTGTCTGTTTTCTCTGGCTGCATGACCACAGTTTGCTCTGGTTGGTAGCTGTGTACCCATGTGAGGTTAACAGGGCACAGCATCTTGTTCCTAGCGACTCTGTGGAGTTAACATAGTTCGATTATACCGCGATATAGCGTCGCCATTGACCAGCAGCAGGTTCCTCTCCTGCACAGTGGACCCCGGGTTGCGAATGCACCTAATAATACATATATATATATACAGTTAGGGCCAGAAATATTTGGACAGTGACACAATTTTCGCGAGTTGGGCTCTGCATGCCACCACATTGGATTTGAAATGAAACCTCTACAACAGAATTCAAGTGCAGATTGTAACGTTTAATTTGAAGGGTTGAACAAAAATATCTGATAGAAAATGTAGGAATTGTACACATTTCTTTACAAACACTCCACATTTTAGGAGGTCAAAAGTAATTGGACAAATAAACATAACCCAAACAAAATATTTTTATTTTCAATATTTTGTTGCAAATCCTTTGGAGGCAATCACTGCCTTAAGTCTGGAACCCATGGACATCACCAAACGCTGGGTTTCCTCCTTCTTAATGCTTTGCCAGGCCTTTACAGCCGCAGCCTTCAGGTCTTGCTTGTTTGTGGGTCTTTCCGTCTTAAATCTGGATTTGAGCAAGTGAAATGCATGCTCAATTGGGTTTAGATCTGGAGATTGACTTGGCCATTGCAGAATGTTCCACTTTTTGGCACTCATGAACTCCTGGGTAGCTTTGGCTGTATGCTTGGGGTCATTGTCCATCTGTACTATGAAGTGCCGTCCAATCAACTTTGCAGCATTTGGCTGAATCTGGGCTGAAAGTATATCCCGGTACACTTCAGAATTCATCCGGCTACTCTTGTCTGCTCTTATGTCTTCAATAAACACAAGTGACCCAGTGCCATTGAAAGCCATGCATGCCCATCCCATCACGTTGCCTCCACCATGTTTTACAGAGGATGTGGTGTGCCTTGGATCATGTGCCGTTCCCTTTCTTCTCCAAACTTTTTTCTTCCCATCATTCTGGTACAGGTTGATCTTTGTCTCATCTGTCCACAGAATACTTTTCCAGAACTGAGCTGGCTTCTTGAGGTGTTTTTCTGCAAATTTAACTCTGGCCTGTCTATTTTTGGTATTGATGAATGGTTTGCATCTAGATGTGAACCCTTTGTATTTACTGTCATGGAGTCTTCTCTTTACTGTTGACTTAGAGACAGATACACCTACTTCACTGAGAGTGTTCTGGACTTCAGTTGATGTTGTGAACGGGTTCTTCTTCACCAAATTAAGTATGCGGCGATCATCCACCACTGTTGTCATCCGTGGACGCCCCGGGCCTTTTTGAGTTCCCAAGCTCACCAGTCAATTCCTTTTTTCTCAGAATGTACCCAACTGTTGATTTTGCTACTCCAAGCATGTCTGCTATCTCTCTGATGGATTTTTTCTTTTTTTTCAGCCTCAGGATGTTCTGCTTCACCTCAATTGAGAGTTCCTTTGACCGCATGTTGTCTGCTCACAGCAACAGCTTCCAAATGCAAAACCACACACCTGGAATCCACCCCTGACCTTTTAACTACTTCATTGATTACAGGTTAACGAGGGAGACGCCTTCAGAGTTAATTGCAGCCCTTAGAGTCCATTGTCCAATTACTTTTGGTCCCTTGAAAAAGAGGATGCTATGCATTACAGAGCTATGATTCCTAAACCCTTTCTCCGATTTGGATGTGGAAACTATCATATTGCAGCTGGGAGTGTGCACTTTCAGCCCATATTACATATATAATTGTATTTCTGAACATGTTTTTGTAAACAGCTAAAATAACAAAACTTGTGTCACTGTCCAAATATTTCTGGCCCTAACTGTATATATATATATATATATATATATATATATATACTCGGTGTGTTCTGTGTTGTGAATTCTGTGGCAGAGCTCCCTCCTGTGGTCACAAGTGGTACTTCGGCTGATTCTCTCTGTGAGCTTCCGTTGGTGGAGGAGAGTGGTACTGCGGCTTCTGAGTTTCCTTCCTCAGGTTATGTGGTGATGTCGTTAGGTGCTGCTCTATTTAACTCCACCTAGTGCTTTGATCCTGGCCTCCAGTCAATGTTCTAGTATTGGACCTGTTTCCTCCTGGATCGTTCCTGTGGCCTGCTGCTCTGCATAGCTAAGTTCCGCTTTTGCTATTTTGATTGCTGTTTTTTTTCTGTCCAGCTTGCTATTTGTTTTTTCTTGCTTGCTGGAAGCTCTGGGACGCAGAGGGTGTACCTCCGTGCCGTTAGTTCGGTACGGAGGGTCTTTTTGCCCCCTTTGCGTGGTTTTTTGTAGGGTTTTGTGTTGACCGCAAAGTTACCTTTCCTATCCTCGCTCTGTTCAGAAAGTCGGGCCTCACTTTGCTAAATCTATTTCATCTCTACGTTTGTCTTTGCATCTTAACTCACAGGCATTATATGTGGGGGCTGCCTTTTCCTTTGGGGTATTTCTCTGAGGCAAGGTAGGCTTATTTTCTATCTTCAGGCTAGCTAGTTTCTCAGGCTGTGCCGAGTTGCATAGGGAGCGTTAGGCGCAATCCACGGCTGCCTCTAGTGTGGTTGGAGAGGATTAGGGATTGCGGTCAGCAGAGTTCCCACGTCTCAGAGCTCGTTCTATGTTTTTGGGTTATTGTCAGGTCACTGTATGTGCTCTGACTTCTATGTCCATTGTGGTACTGAATTACCTTATCATAACAGTACTGGAGGCCCAAAGTACTAATGATTCTCAATAGAGGGAAAAAAGAAGTTCTGAGACCATTTTTTTTTCTCTGCACTGTGTTTTGCCTTTTTTTTCCCCTAGACATTTGGGTGGTTCAGGACACAGGTGTAGCGATGGACATTAAAGGTCTGTCTTCATGTGTGGATCAGCTCACAGCAAGAGTACAAAATATTCAAGACTTTGTGGTTCAGAATTCTATGTTAGAACCAAGAATTCCTATTCCTGATTTGTTTTTTGGAGATAGAACTAAATTTCTGAGTTTCAAAAATAATTGTAAACTATTTCTGGCTTTGAAACCTCGCTCCTCTGGTGACCCAGTTCAACAAGTTAGGATCATTATTTCTTTTTTACGTGGCGACCCTCAGGACTGGGCATTTTCTCTTGCGTCAGGAGATCCTGCATTAAGTAATATCGATGCATTTTTCCTGGCGCTCGGATTGCTGTACGATGAACCTAATTCAATGGATCAGGCAGAGAAAAATTTGCTGGCTCTGTGTCAGGGTCAGGATGAGATAGAGGTATATTGTCAGAAATTTAGAAAGTGGTCCGTACTCACTCAATGGAATGAAGGTGCGCTCGCAGCTATTTTCAGAAAGGGTCTCTCTGAAGCCCTTAAGGATGTCATGGTGGGATTTCCTATGCCTGCTGGTCTGAATGAGTCTATGTCTTTGGCCATTCAGATCGGTTGACGCTTGCGTGAGCGTAAATCTGTGCACCATTTGGCGGTATTATCTGAGCATAAACCTGAGCCTATGCAGTGCGATAGGACTTTGACCAGAGTTGAACGGCAAGAACACAGACGTCTGAATGGGCTGTGTTTCTACTGTGGTGATTCCACTCATGCTATCTCTGATTGTCCTAAACGCACTAAGCGGTTCGCTAGGTCTGCCACCATTGGTACGGTACAGTCAAAATTTCTTTTGTCCGTTACCTTGATCTGCTCTTTGTCATCTTATTCTGTCATGGCTTTTGTGGATTCAGGCGCTGCCCTGAATTTGATGGACTTGGAGTATGCTAGGCGTTGTGGGTTTTCCTTGGAGCCCTTGCAGTGTCCTATTCCATTGAGAGGAATTGATGCTACGCCTTTGGCCAAGAATAAGCCTCAGTACTGGACCCAGCTGACCATGTGCATGGCTCCTGCACATCAGGAGGTTATTCGCTTTCTGGTGTTGCATAATCTGCATGATGTGGTCGTGTTGGGGTTGCCATGGCTACAAGTCCATAATCCAGTATTAGATTGGAAATCCATGTCTGTGTCCAGCTGGGGTTGTCAGGGGGTACATGGTGATGTCCCATTTCTGTCTATTTCGTCATCCACCCCTTCTGAGGTTCCAGAGTTCTTGTCTGATTACCGGGATGTATTTGATGAGCCCAAGTCCGATACCCTACCTCCGCATAGGGATTGTGATTGTGCTATCGATTTGATTCCTGGTAGTAAATTCCCAAAAGGTCGACTGTTTAATTTATCTGTGCCTGAGCACGCCGCTATGCGGAGTTATGTGAAGGAGTCCTTGGAGAAGGGGCATATTCGCCCATCATCGTCGCCATTAGGAGCAGGGTTCTTTTTTGTGGCCAAGAAGGATGGTTCGCTGAGACCTTGTATAGATTACCGCCTTCTAAATAAGATCACGGTTAAATTTCAGTACCCCTTGCCATTGTTATCTGATTTGTTTGCTCGGATTAAGGGGGCTAGTTGGTTCACCAAGATAGATCTTCGTGGTGCGTATAATCTTGTGCGTATTAAGCGAGGCGATGAATGGAAAACTGCATTTAATACGCCCGAGGGCCATTTTGAGTATCTAGCAATGCCATTCGGACTTGCCAATGCTCCATCAGTGTTTCAGTCTTTTATGCATGACATCTTCCGAGAGTACCTGGATAAATTCCTGATTGTGTACTTGGATGACATTTTGATCTTCTCAGATGATTGGGAGTCTCATGTGAAGCAGGTCAGAACGGTGTTTCAGGTCCTGCGTGCTAATTCTTTGTTTGTGAAGGGATCAAAGTGTCTCTTTGGTGTTCAGAAGGTTTCATTTTTGGGGTTCATCTTTTCCCCTTCTACTATCGAGATGGACCCTGTTAAGGTCCAAGCCATCCATGATTGGACTCAGCCGACATCTCTGAAAAGTCTGCAAAAGTTCCTGGGCTTTGCTAATTTTTATTGTCGCTTCATCTGCAATTTTTCTAGTATTGCTAAACCATTGACCGATTTGACCAAGAAGGGTGCTGATGTGGTCAATTGGTCTTCTGCTGCTGTGGAAGCTTTTCAAGAGTTGAAGCGTCGTTTTTCTTCTGCCCCTGTGTTGTGTCAACCAGATGTTTCGCTTCCATTCCAGGTCGAGGTTGATGCTTCTGAGATTGGAGCAGGGGCTGTTTTGTCGCAGAGAAGTTCTGATTGCTCGGTGATGAAACCATGCGCCTTCTTTTCCAGGAAGTTTTCGCCTGCTGAACCAAATTATGATGTTGGCAATCGAGAGTTGCTGGCCATGAAGTGGGCATTTGAGGAGTGGCGTCATTGGCTTGAAGGAGCTAAGCACCGCGTGGTGGTCTTGACTGATCATAAGAACTTGACTTATCTCGAGTCTGCCAAGCGGTTGAATCCTAGACAGGCTCGTTGGTCGCTGTTTTTTGCCCGTTTTGACTTTGTGATTTCGTACCTTCCAGGCTCTAAAAATGTGAAGGCGGATGCTCTGTCTAGGAGTTTTGTGCCCGACTCTCCGGGTTTATCTGAGCCGGCGGGTATTCTCAAAGAGGGAGTAATTGTGTCTGCCATCTCCCCTGATTTGCGGCGGGTGCTGCAAAAATTTCAGGCTAATAAACCTGATCGTTGCCCAGCGGAGAAACTGTTTGTCCCTGATAGGTGGACGAATAAAGTTATCTCTGAGGTTCATTGTTCGGTGTTGGCTGGTCATCCTGGAATCTTTGGTACCAGAGAGTTAGTGGCTAGATCCTTTTGGTGGCCATCTCTGTCGCGGGATGTGCGTTCTTTTGTGCAGTCCTGTGGGATTTGTGCTCGGGCTAAGCCCTGCTGTTCTCGTGCCAGTGGGTTGCTTTTGCCCTTGCCGGTCCCGAAGAGGCCTTGGACACATATCTCTATGGATTTTATTTCAGATCTTCCCGTCTCTCAAAAGATGTCAGTCATTTGGGTGGTCTGTGATCGCTTCTCTAAGATGGTCCATTTGGTACCCTTGTCTAAATTACCTTCCTCCTCTGATTTGGTGCCATTGTTCTTCCAGCATGTGGTTCGTTTACATGGTATTCCAGAGAATATAGTTTCTGACAGAGGTTCCCAGTTTGTTTCGAGGTTTTGGCGAGCCTTTTGTGCTAGGATGGGCATTGACTTGTCTTTTTCCTCGGCTTTCCATCCTCAGACTAATGGCCAGACCGAACGAACCAATCAGACCTTGGAAACATATCTGAGATGCTTTGTTTCTGTTGATCAGGATGACTGGGTGTCCTTCTTGCCTTTGGCTGAGTTCGCCCTTAATAATCGGGCCAGCTCGGCTACCTTGGTTTTGCCGTTTTTCTGCAACTCTGGGTTCCATCCTCGTTTCTCTTCAGGGCAGGTTGAGTCTTCGGACTGTCCTGGTGTGGATACTGTGGTGGACAGGTTGCAGCAGATTTGGACTCATGTAGTTGACAATTTGACCTTGTCCCAGGAGAAGGCTCAATGCTTCGCTAATCGCAGACGCTGTGTGGGTCCCCGACTTCGTGTTGGGGATTTGGTTTGGTTATCTTCTCGTCATATTCCTATGAAGGTTTCCTCTCCTAAGTTTAAACCTCGTTTCATTGGTCCGTATAGGATTTCTGAGGTTCTTAATCCTGTGTCTTTTCGTCTGACCCTTCCAGATTCTTTTTCCATACATAACGTATTCCACAGGTCATTGTTGCGGAGATACGTGGCACCTATGGTTCCATCTGTTGATCCTCCTGCCCCGGTTTTGGTGGAGGGGGAGTTGGAGTATATTGTGGAGAAGATTTTGGATTCTCGTGTTTCAAGACGGAAACTCCAGTATCTGGTTAAGTGGAAGGGTTATGCTCAGGAAGATAATTCCTGGGTCTTTGCCTCTGATATCCATGCTCCCGATCTTGTTCGTGCCTTTCATATGGCTCATCCTGGTCGTCCTGGGGGCTCTGGTGAGGGTTCGGTGACCCCTCCTCAAGGGGGGGGTACTGTTGTGAATTCTGTGGCAGAGCTCCCTCCTGTGGTCACAAGTGGTACTTCGGCTGATTCTCTCTGTGAGCTTCCGTTGGTGGAGGAGAGTGGTACTGCGGCTTCTGAGTTTCCTTCCTCAGGTTATGTGGTGATGTCGTTAGGTGCTGCTCTATTTAACTCCACCTAGTGCTTTGATCCTGGCCTCCAGTCAATGTTCTAGTATTGGACCTGTTTCCTCCTGGATCGTTCCTGTGGCCTGCTGCTCTGCATAGCTAAGTTCCGCTTTTGCTATTTTGATTGCTGTTTTTTTTCTGTCCAGCTTGCCATTTGTTTTTTCTTGCTTGCTGGAAGCTCTGGGACGCAGAGGGTGTACCTCCGTGCCGTTAGTTCGGTACGGAGGGTCTTTTTGCCCCCTTTGCGTGGTTTTTTGTAGGGTTTTGTGTTGACCGCAAAGTTACCTTTCCTATCCTCGCTCTGTTCAGAAAGTCGGGCCTCACTTTGCTAAATCTATTTCATCTCTACGTTTGTCTTTTCATCTTAACTCACAGTCATTGTATGTGGGGGCTGCCTTTTCCTTTGGGGTATTTCTCTGAGGCAAGGTAGGCTTATTTTCTATCTTCAGGCTAGCTAGTTTCTCAGGCTGTGCCGAGTTGTATAGGGAGCGTTAGGCGCAATCCACGGCTGCCTCTAGTGTGGTTGGAGAGGATTAGGGATTGTGGTCAGCAGAGTTCCCACGTCTCAGAGGTCGTTCTATGTTTTTGGGTTATTGTCAGGTCACTGTATGTGCTCTGACTTCTATGTCCATTGTGGTACTGAATTACCTTATCATAACATTTCTGCCAACCCTAACAGTGTATTATTTAAGGCCCCTTCACATTAAGCGACGCTGCAGCGATACCGACAACGATCCGGATCGCTGCAGCGTCGCTGTTTGGTCGCTGGAGAGCTGTCACACAGACCGCTCTCCAGCGACCAACGATGCCGGTAACCAGGGTAAACATCTGGTAACTAAGCGCAGGGCCGCGCTTAGTAACCCGATGTTTACCCTGGATACCATGCTAAAAGTTAAAAAAAACAAACACTAGATACTTACCTACCGCTGTCTGTCCTCCAGCGCTGCGCTCTGCTACTCTGCTCTCCTCCTGTACTGTCTGTGAGCCGGAAAGCAGAGCGGTGACGTCACCGCTCTGCTTTCCGGCTCACAGACAGTACAGGAGGAGTGCAGAGCACAGCGCTGGAGGACAGACAGCGTTAGGTAAGTATGTAGTGTTTGTTTTTTTTTACTTTTAGCATGGTAACCAGGGTAAACATCGGGTTACTAAGCGCGGCCCTGCGCTTAGTTACCCGATGTTTACCCTGGTTACCAGTGAAGACATCGCTGGATCGGTGTCACACACGCCGATCCAGCGATGTCTCCAGGGAGTCCAGCGACGAAATAAAGTTCTGGACTTTATTCAGCGACCAACGATCTCCCAGCAGGGGCCTGATCGTTGGTCGCTGTCACACATAACGATTTCATTAACGATATCGTTGCTACGTCACAAATAGCAACGATATCGTTAACAATATCGTTATGTGTGAAGGTACCTTTAGTTGTGTAACTTACTGCGGATATTTACATAAACAATGGAGTGCTTGCATAATTGATTCATAAAACTTTCCAATGTTAAACCTTAGGCTATGTTCACATGCAGCGTTTTTGCTGCTTTTCTTTTTCTGCAGCCAAAACCTCCTCTCTTGGCAGTAAAAACACTATTCAAAATGCCAAATTTCATGGCATTTTTTTAATGCTTTTTTTGCAGCATTTTTCGGGTGTAGATTATATAGCTGCTTTGTCTGCACAGAACATGTTCAAAAAAGTTAGCTTTATTCACTAAGAACTCTTCAAAATGCCACAAAAAAATGCTGTTGCAGGCAGGCGGGAGCACGCTCTTCCTGCCACAGCTTCAACCAATCTGAGGCAGCTGAGCCAAAGTGGCATGAAAACGTCAAAAGTCGCAGACTCCATTTTGCTTATTGCTCAAAACTGCAACTTTTAAAATCATTTATGCCAGTTTTGTGGCATATACTCTTTGAGTCGGCCTCTTAGAATGTATTCCATACTTCCTAATTTCTATTTAACAACATGGAAAGATTTTACAGTAAACAGTCTAATAGTGTTTACTCATTAGAACCCACAAGTCTCATTTTCCTAATAGCTTATTTTTTCACAATTTTATTGCCAAAAGCTAAACTCCTCTTCATTTTTATATACTCCAGCAATCTGCAAATTACTTCAAAACCAGAAGATTATTAGTTATAGGATCCCATTATGTGTTTTAATAGCCTAATATATTCAAAAAGATGACTGACACAATCATAGGCCTGAAAACAAAAATTGAAAATCAATGATGATGTCACCAGTGTGTCCTCCTGGTAGATCTGGAGTTGGGCGATCTTTACGCACAGCAAATCACATATCTTCCATTTTGCCTGTGTGTTTTGTTCCTCATATTAAATGGACTTTGTTTCCTTTGGCGCTGAAGAGGTTAATGACTTTATATGCTGGTTAGAGCCATGGAGCTCCATCACACAGCTGCTCCTTATGTGCTTCTTTTCTTTTTCTATAAACCTGGCCACACCATCTCATCGCTGCCTGTGAAAGTTTTGCTTCTTGAATTGCTGAAGTTTGAGTTTGTAGTTGCTGCTAGAGATTGTTATCTGCTGTCTTTGGGTGTAGGTTTTCATCATTATCCTATTCCAATTTGGTTTGTGCCTTACTATCCTTCCCTTTATTCCTCTCTACTCTTGGTGAGTGCTTTGTATGCAAGTTGCTTTTTGCTATCCCTCTTTGTCTTACGTGTTTATACACTAACATATCTGTCCCTGGCCTGCTGGGGGAGGGCAAAGCTTAGGACATTAATGCTTTAGTCACACTAAACGACTTACCAACGATCAGGACCAGCAATACGACCTGGCCGTGATCGTTGGTAAGTCGTTGTGTGGTCGCTGGGGAGCTGTCACACAGACAGCTCTCTCCAACGACCAACGATCAGGGGAACGACTTTGGCATAGTTGAAACTGTCTTCAACAATGCCGAAGTCCCCTTGCAGCACTCGGGTAACCAGGGTAAACATCGGGTTACTAAGTGCAGGGCCGCGCTTAGTAACCCGATATTTACCCTGGTTAATATTGTAAAAGTTAAAAAAAAAAAAAAAACAGTACATACTCACATTCTGATGTCTGTCACGTCCCCCGCCGGCGTACACAGGGTTAAAACTGCTTTCGGCAAGAGCGCTGCTAATGCACGCGCTGCTGCCGAGAGCTTCCCTGCACTGACTGTGTCAGTGCCGGCAGTAACAGCGGTGACGTCACCGCTGTGCTCTGCTTTACAGCCGGCGATGACACATTAGCAGCGCTCCTGCCGAAAGCAGTTCTAACCCTGTGGATGCCGGGGGACGTGACAGACATCAGAATATGAGTATGTACTGTTTTTTTTTTTTTTTACTTTTACAATGGTAACCAGGGTAAATACGGGTTACTAAGCGCGGCCCTGCACTTAGTAACCCGATATTTACCCTGCTTACAAGTGAACACATCGCTGGATCGGTGTCACACACGCCGATCCAGCAATGACATCAGGTGATCAGCGACCAAAAAATGGTCCTGATCATTCCTCAACGACCAACGATCTCCCAGCAGGGGCCTGATCGTTGGTCGCTGTCACACATAACGAGATCGTTAGCGGGATCGTTGCTACGTCACCTAAAGCATGACGTTGCAACGATATCGTTAACGATATCGTTGTGTGTGACGGTACCTTAACGGGAGCATAGTGTGAGACATGGGAAATTGATATCTAATTGATATTTTGATATCTGATGGAATCCCCTATCAGATACAGTTTGGCTCAAAAATACTTGCTCCAAACTCAGCCCCCACCCTTGGCATTCCCTCAGGCCAATGGCTTTTTTAATTAGCTCAAGCAGATAGGCTTTTGAAGCTCTCTCCAAGGGAGGCCAAAGGCATAGACCCTGTGTTCCCCAGCATCAAATCCAGCAATTATCACAGGGGTGTGAACTCTTATGCAGTTACCAGCCAACTGGCTTCCTTTGTTTGACTCAGACATATTGGCACCACAGATTTCAGGTTCAATAGCACAGGCTCTGAGATATTGAATCTAGAAAATGACCTATAATAAAAAGAATGCAATACCTCTGAACCTTGCTGAGCATATATTCGGGACCTTATTGAGTTATAAAGCATAGCTACTAGGAATTAAATACGGTAGCCGTATTTGGTCTCCTTGCACAGGTAAAATCCAGCAGAACCCAGTTGCGCTGCCACCAACCCATTTAGAGCTTTGGGCAGAAAGATATGGGCATCCACAGTTCCGGACAAAAAACTATGCTCTCAGATATGGGAGGAGGAGCATGTGGGAGGGGGCAGCCTAGGGGATAATAGGCAGCTCATCATTTTAACCAACTCTCTATCCAAATACAAAAAGGGGAGTATAACAACAACACTACTCAACAAAAAACCTACCCCTATAAAAATATACTTTATTAGTTATTCATACATGGATAATACCACCAGTGATGCAAAAATGTAAAAACATCCACAGGAGGGATTATCAACCCGGGAATCTGGGCAGCGGCCCATGACAGGAAACAATGTGGCACACTATAAAGAAATACAAAAAAATCTTTCCACAAAAAGAATATTATGCCTTCCCTGCCCCTAATAGGCCCTAAAGCCTGATGGCTTTCCTGTCATATATAAAGTCTGTGCTCACTTTTGTATATGGGGAGAATGTTTCCTATCTGTAGCTCATCATCCCATTTAGGCTGTTTGGATATATGTTGAAGTCCCCTGATGAACCCTCTGGGAAGAATGCATGGGGGAGAAACGTGTCGGGATAGTGGGAGCCAGTGCACAGCTGACAGAAGGAACTGAATATGAAGATACGAGCTAAGTTCATAATTTTATGAGCTAAGATTAAGCACCTTATTTGCACATTCAGCACTTTTTGACATTGGTCATCTGGGCTACAGAATATACACATGAGGCCACAGTTTCCCTTTGAGGAGAAGAGGTGAACTGATTTTGCCAAATAATTATTTGGACCTGTGGTATAGAGGATTCTATGTGCATATATATATTATAAATATTTTTCTTTTCTTTTTTTTGTATTGTACTTAAGGGGAGCCTAAAACCAGTATAGTTTTCTATGCTCCTTCTCCAGTGCTCTGGTTAAGATATCCTTTTTTGAGAATATATTACATGCAGATTTCAACCTTCACTGATAGCAATGTCATAGATTATCCTATATGTGAGTTAGGCGTTTTTCTCTAATATGAGACAGAGACTGGTTTATTTATTTTTTCAGTGGTGCTGTCTGTTACAGGCAATAGGGCTAAACAAGAGGTTTAGATCAATTGTATCTATAATCTATTGTTTTATTTTTTGTGGTCTGTGATTCTGAAAGACGAAGGGATAACCTAGGGATTGAAGGGACAGCCACCGTGGAGCGGGGGCGCCACATCGCAAATTAGGGTGCCAACCTCCGCTGACAGGAAGGCCATCAGACTTTAGGGCCTGTTAGGGGCAGGGAAGGCATATTACTCTTTTTGTGGAAAGATTTTTTTGTGTTTCTTTATATTGTGCCACATTGTTTCCTGTCATGGGCCGCTGCCCAGATTCTCAGGTTGATAATCCCTCCTGTGGATGTTTTTAAATTTTTATATCACTGGTGGTATTATCCGTGTTTGAGTAGCTCATCATTTTAGACTCAGTTTTTCTACTGGCAGGAGGCCCGTTAGCTGACACGGCCAGAGAATTGCATAACAAAGATTTGGACCTGTGATTCATCAGCGCCTCCCTGTGGTCACATGCTACATAACACAGTAGTTGTAATCAATCTGTATCCTACCCTTGTACTACACTCCTGACTGTACACTTGTATATTTGCTTTTATAAATATATACCTGTATCTTTCAGCGATTAAATATAAAATTATTATTGGGCTGCTCTTTTATTTCGATTCACGAATCCCCACATCTGCACGCTCGGTCGGTTATTATACGCTACCCCGGGGGTTGGTTTCTGACCCGATTTAAGCCTGTTGTCTTATTGGGCTTATATCTAACGAGGAACTGGTGGCAGCATACAATACTATGTTAGTGAGGAACTCTGACAGTGACAGCCGAGAGGTTTATATATGTATCCGCAGCCAGGACTGGTGATGTATATCCCCCTCACTGGGAGCGCCTCAATAACTAGTACCTATAAGGGAAGCCTTTCCGGGGACTATTTGCCCTTGGTGTAGTTCCCTGACTGACCTGAGGAAAGGGGTGGTGCCAGAGAGCTTATCCCTGCTTGGTCTTTCTCTCCCCTCCCCAGAGGTGAGTGAAGTCGACACACACCTTCTCCTGTACGATCCCTCACACATAGTAAGATTGGAAACTAGGGCTTCTTTACCTTTTAAGAGTAACCCCGGGGCAGGGATAGTTAGGGTCCCAGTCCCAGGGACAGTTTTAGCCCCCACCCCCTTCTCACCTAAGACAGTCACAATTAGACAACAAAATTGCATTTGCCATCATTCTTGGAATCAGTGATAGATTCTATGAACCAGTCCCTGCTGATTATACAGATTATTACACGTCCAAAATAAAGTAATAACAAAACAGTGTATATACTTAGATAACTGTACATTACATTTCTGCTATTTTTACTAGACTTTATGTGAGGTCATTAATGCACATGTTGATCAAATTGTGTAAGCACACCCGCAACAATGTGACTTCATTCCAGTGGGTCTACACACAAAATTATTTTAACTAGAGACTTATTTTGCTGTTTCTTTGGCTTTGAGTCTAAAACATGTATGGAGAATAGATAGTAACCAACTTTATGCTTCGCTAATTATATTAAGAGCAAAACAAAGTTACAAAATTAGTCAGAACATTTAACCAAAAGGAAATAAGTGGCCTTTCCCCCTAAACACATGCACACTGGGCTCAGCCAAGTATGTGTGACTTTTCAATGGGCAGAGGGAAATGTTTAGGTGTCCGACATCTCTGGTCGTGGCTTTTTTTGTGTTAAGAACAATAGGTTCAGGTATGTTGCAATCTACCAGTCTTCTTTCCCCCAACATCTGGAGAAGGATTGGGACATCACCTCTCAAAATTGTTGGGTTTTAATGACATTTAGCTAATGTGTACCAGCATTAATAGTCTTGTCCTCTTTTTTATGATCTTTCCTAGCTGTAGCTTAAAAAACTAAAAAAAAAAGTAGTCTCATGTTGCTATGGGGAAGTTACTATTTATGCTCTGTATCCTTAGTTTCATTTTGTTAATTATATAAATGCAATACTCTGTGCTTCATCTACATAGAACAATGGAAAACATTTCTATTGCTCACATTGGCAGTTTCTCTATTTTCCTATTGTGGAGAAACCTCCTCAACTAATTTAATTTATCACTGATGTGGCTATTAATTATGCTTCATTTGTGCCATTATGCAAGAGAAATTTCCGTTGGAAGTGGAGATGTTTTCATGCCATAATGCCTCAGCTGGCACAGTCTAATTTTAAAATGAATAACCTCTAAATCTTTGACGTACCATGGGGTGACAAAGACTTCCTGTACAGAACATAAAATATCTCTTATGTTGCAGCTTTTATTAAAGGTTTCCTTAAAACTGAGCTAAAGTTTACAGAATGCTAAATGCTCTTTTCTTAATGTGTTTTGTAGTACTGGCAGTTGTATATTAAAGGGAACCTGCCAGCTAATACACGGAACCCAAACCATATTATTGCAGCCATAAATTTTAAATGCCACAGTGTTTCATAGAAATCATACTTTGAAAAGTCATCTGGGGATGATTTGTCTTGTTTGGCTTGCCTGAGGCAGGTCCAATGCAGTTTTGCCCCACTTCCTTACACTCAAAGTCTTTCCATGTACACACACATAGAAAAGACACCAAGGACCTGCCTTACACTAGTCATCCAAGACACATAGTCCAGTTTTCCAAAGTGTTTTTTTTCCTGCAATGCAGTATTTTAAAGTAAAACAAAAAAAAGATTTTTGTACGATGCTAGCCAGTTGAAAAAAGATTGATCTGCTCTCAGAGGGAGAAACAAAATAATGTACAAAATAATAATCTTGTAGTTATACCTTTTCATGGCTAATTGTCTACAGCCAGGCCCTCAGATATAATCGCATCTGTTCCATCCCAACAGACAAAGATAAACACTTAATCTTACTTAAAAAATAAATTTTTAAACCAAGGCTACCACCCCATCTCCATCGATGATCAGGTCATTAGAGCTACAAGGTTCCCTAGAAGACAATTACTTCAATATGGAAAAAAATAAGAAAATATTTGTGTACCTCTGGTGGTGACCTACAGCCCACAGCTTGAAGTGCTTAGAAAAACTGCTAAAAAAAACCTCAAATATCCTACACAAAAATGTCGAACTAAAAATATTATTCAAAGACCCTCCCTTGCTATGCTATAGACAGCCTTGAAATCTAAGAAATTATCAAAAACTCTATGTCCTCTGATATGCCAAGAGGAACCTATCCTTGCAATATGAAGACCTGCAAAACTTGCGCTCATGTAATGATCACAGACCGGATACAGGACTGTAAGATTCCTGGGATACTCAGATGTCCTTCTTCCATTGTGGTATATTTAATTCTCTGTACTGCATGTCTTATTGGGGGTTTCAATGTTCAAGAAACAGGGCTGAAACTGAGAGCAAGGATGAGGTCTCATTGGCACATGACTACAGGGAAAAAAAAACACATTTACCTGGTGCCAAGCATTTCAGTGATCCAGAACACAACATATACAATATGAAATTCTATAACAATATTCATAAAGCACAACATATACAACAGATTTGAGAACATATCCAAGACATTTTTACAGTGTTCTCCCTCTATTTCAATCAAACAAATTAGAGCGGTGGAGTACTCCTAAACATACTGAAAAACTGCAAAAGCAAATGGGGTAACCGTAAACCATTAAAAAGTGAACAATACCAATTTTATTTGGAAAATATACCATAAAAACACATATGTATATCATATAAAACTAGCAAGGTTTATATATAAGGAGGAGATATGCAAGAGGAGGCGCAGTCAAATAAGGAGTATGGAAGCAGCACCTGGAAGCTACTTAGAGGAAGTATCAGAAAGTACATAAAACAATTATCAACAAAATCATTATACCGTTAGAGAACCCCAGACCATACATCCAGTGCGTTATAATGGGTACAAAGCCCATAATACAAATAGCTGCCTCTTACCCATAGTGTGCCACGACCACCAACAATCCTCTCCTTGCAACCCCTGACTCGTGTTTCTCGTTATTGCTTTCTCAATGGGAAATAAAGCGAAATGTGCGGGTATTGTCATTGCTGAGCACCAGGTAACATCCAGTATATGCTGTTGTGCTCTGCTACCCTTATGGAACCCTTTCATGTAAGCTAATATAGCCTATGGTAGACTGATCTAATGATGTATATGATGTCTAGTGATATAGTGCTATAATTATCTGTCATCAGACTTAGGCCTTACTTTTGTCCCTGGATAAGGTAGCACCTTTACCTGTAGGTGTCTTACTACAGTATTCTAGCAGGCCATTACTTTGCGTGTTAGTATTATACCCCTGTTGTGGGGACTATTTTGTTTCCCTAGTGTTGTGTTCACTTAATGACACTTCTCCCTGTTTTATTAGTGTTTTTATGAGTGTATATATACAGTGGGGCAAAAAAGTATTTAGTCAGTCAGCAATAGTGCAAGTTCCACCACTTAAAAAGATGAGAGGCGTCTGTAATTTACATCATAGGTAGACCTCAACTATGGGAGACAAACTGAGAAAAAAAATCCAGAAAATCACACTGTCTGTTTTTTTAACATTTTATTTGCATATTATGGTGGAAAATAAGTATTTGGTCAGAAACAAAATTTCATCTCAATACTTTGTAATATATCCTTTGTTGGCAATGACAGAGGTCAAACGTTTTCTGTAAGTCTTCACAAGGTTGCCACACAATGTTGTTGGTATGTTGGCCCATTCCTCCATGCAGATCTCCTCTAGAGCAGTGATGTTTTTGGCTTTTCGCTTGGCAACACGGACTTTCAACTCCCTCCAAAGGTTTTCTATAGGGTTGAGATCTGGAGACTGGCTAGGCCACTCCAGGACCTTGAAATGCTTCTTACGAAGCCACTCCTTTGTTGCCCTGGTGGTGTGCTTTGGATCATTGTCATGTTGAAAGACCCAGCCACGTTTCATCTTCATTGCCCTTGCTGTTGGAAGGAGGTTTGCACTCAAAATCTCACGATACATGGCCCCATTCATTCTTTCATGTTCCCGGATCAGTCGTCCTGGCCCCTTTGCAGAGAAACTGCCCCAAAGCATGATGTTTCCACCACCATGCTTTACAGTAGGTATGGTGTTTGATGGATGCAACTCAGTATTCTTTTTCCTCCAAACACGACAAGTTGTGTTTCTACCAAACAGTTCCAGTTTGGTTTCATCCGACCATAGGACATTCTCCCAAAACTCCTCTGGATCATCCAAATGCTCTCTAGCAAACTTCAGATGGGCCCGGACATGTACTGGCTTAAGCAGTGGGACACGTCTGGCACTGCAGGATCTGAGTCCATAGTGGCGTAGTGTGTTACTTATGGTAGGCCTTGTTACATTGGTCCCAGCTCTCTGCAGTTCATTCACTAGGTCCCCCCGCGTGGTTCTGGGATTTTTGCTCACCGTTCTTGTGATGATTCTGACCCCACGGGGTGGGATTTTGCGTGGAGCCCCAGATCGAGGGAGATTATCAGTGGTCTTGTATGTCTTCCATTTTCTAATTATTGCTCCCACTGTTGATTTCTTCACTCCAAGCTGGTTGGCTATTGCAGATTCAGTCTTCCCAGCCTGGTGCAGGGCTACAATTTTGTTTCTGGTGTCCTTTGACAGCTCTTTGGTCTTCACCATAGTGGAGTTTGGAGTCAGACTGTTTGAGGGTGTGCACAGGTGTCTTTTTATACTGATAACAAGTTTAAACAGGTGCCATTACTACAGGTAATGAGTGGAGGAAAGAGGAGACTGTTAAAGAAGAAGTTAAAAAAAAGGGAAGAAGCCAGCACTGCTTATGGTCAGAACGCAATAACTGAAGTGCAATTGCACATAAATTCTAACTGTATTTCAAATATGAGACATTTAGCAAACAATTGATCAATTCTTTGAGCTACCCCGCCACTTCACGGCAATCTCATAATGGGGCAGTCCTAATCTTCGTATTTTATTTACGTTGTGCCATTATGGCTTCCTGAATGTATAAAAAAAAAAAAAAAAAAAAAAAGCACCACATTAAATGCGAACTGTACCTGGAGCATTTTCAGAATCACTCCCTTGGTGCCAGGAAAGGCACGCGCAGGTAAAGGCCGATCAGGTCCAGTGCGGACATTTCAGATCTGGCTTCCACACTGCCAAACCCGCACCAAAGATGAAGGGTGAGACAGGCTGAGACACAGATGCACAATTAACTTGAGCCTGAGGCGGGGCAGGGCTGCTGTGTGTGTGCACAGCAGCCTATCAATCACAGTGAACACAGAAAGAATGGCGCACATAACCCAGCGTGCGCGGCAACAGTGGTGGTCAGCCACATACCAATGCAAAGCAAAAAAAAAGGGAAGAAGCCAGCACTGCTTATGGTCAGAACACAATAACTGAAGTGCAATTGCACATAAATTCTAACTGTATTTCAAATATGAGACATTTAGCAAGCAATTGATCAATTCTTTGAGCTACCCCGCCACTTCACGGCAATCTCATAATGGGGCAGTCCTAATCTTCGTATTTTATTTACGTTGTGCCATTATGGCTTCCTGAATGTATAAAAAAAGAAGAAGTTACAGGTCTGTGAGAGCCAGAAATCTTGATTGTTTGTTTCTGACCAAATACTTATTTTCCACCATAATATCCAAATAAAATGTTAAAAAAACAGACAATGTGGACTGGCGGAACGCACCAAGTATAGATGATATGAAACTAGGTGCGGTCGCAGTCCGAGGTCCACCGTGCAGGTAAAAACCCTGCTGCTAGTAAGACGGACTATATGGCGGTACTAAAAGTATACACGCACGGGTTAACTTCACCCTGCGTGAAGGAAGCGATCCTGTTGAGTCACAGGACCGCGATACCGCACATAGAGCGCGAACAAGAAGTCAGCGAACACAACCCCAACACAGGATTGAAGTCCGATTAGACCACTTGCTGGCACAATACCGCAACTGGGTGTGTAAGGAAACTATTAAAATAGAATATAAAGGCACGAGAGTGCATGCAGTGCCACACTGACGAACGCCACTAACCACCCAGGCTTGGGTAAGGAAAGCGCAGAGGAAGCGCACGGCGCCGTACAGGCGGTCACAGCAACTAGATGCTGTTATGTGTGTAACGTGCTGTTGGATAAGTCGGGCGCTAGGTAGCAAACATACACCTTCTGCGAACAGTCATCCAATAGGGAGGGTATTTTAAAGAGCGACTTTCACACACAACACACACACATATTATCAAGACAATACTAGCGCATGGCCGTGCGGTCATGCGCAGTTTATATAGTTGCAGCACAGGAAGCTGCTACTGAAGTTTTGCCCTTTCAGGACCTTCCTGGAGGACCAATGGAATGTGCTGCAGTACCTGAGCATGTGACCCTCGATCTCCAACGGGAGATCTTGCCCTGGGCATGCTCAGTGTGTGCAAATAAGGACTTAGTCCCAGAGAAGCCCGCTCGCCGCAGATCAGTGCAGGGTACAACAGGAGAGCCAGAAAAGGCAACAGTAACCCTTTGCACAGAATCAGTCCCAGCAAGACGCTGGGAGCGACGCCTCCGCTGAGCAGGCCCCACTGCGGCCGGTACAGAATGGGAGACCGCAGCAGACAGGGATCGAGATTCCCCCTGTGCAGCAGAGGAAACTCGACTCGAGGGTCACATGCTCAGGTACTGCAGCACATCCCATTGGTCCTTTTGGCAGGTCCTGAAAGGGCAAAACTTCTGTAGCTGTTTCCTGTGCTGCAACTATATAAACTGCGCATGACCGCACGGCCATGCGCTAGTGTACAATTGTATACGTGTGTTTGTTGTGAGTGCAAGTCGTTCATTAAATACCCCTACCCTATTGTATGACTGTTCGCGTATGGAGCATGGCTGCTATCTAGCGCCCGACTAACCACTCAACGTGTCACACACATATCAGCGTCTATTGCTGTGTCCGCCAGTGCGGCGCCACGCGCCAGTAGTGCGCTTACTGACCCACGTCTGGGTGCTTAGTGGTGTCTGCCAGCACGGCACAGTTTGCACTTTGGTGCTCTAATTATAATAGTTACCTAACACACCCAGTTGCGGTGTTGTCAGCAAGTGGTCTAATCGGACTTCAATCCTGAGTCTTGGGGTTGTGTTCGCTGACTCCTTGCTTGCACTCTTTAGTGCGGTATTGCGGAGTTGTGGCTTCACCGGGTTCGCTTCCACCGCCATATTACGCTGCCATTTACTAGCAGCAGGTTTTCACCTGCACGGTGGACCCCGGACTGCGAACGCATCTATTACATCTTTCTTGGTGCGTTCCGCCAGTCCTAACAGAACACTAGCGCCAGGGTCTGGCTAGTAAATGGCAGACGATTAGCATTTACATCCAGCAGCTGGAATGAAGGTTGGCGGCTCTAGAGCGTTCAACCTCAGCTGTGGATGTCACTGCTGTCGCTGTTCAGGCTGCAAGTGTAGCCGCAGCCAGTTTGTCCGCTGCCACCTCTGCCCCGACTTTATCCCGTCTCCCGCTTCCTGACAAGTTTGCTGGCGACAGTAAACAATGTCGCGGATTCATAAGCCAGTGCTCCATACATCTCGAGCTCCTGGCAGCGCGTTTCCCTACGGAACGGGCGAAAGTGGGATTTATTTTATCTCTCGTCGGGCAGGGCGTTGGAGTGGGCAACGCCACTTTGGGAGCGTGATGACCGTGTGCTACAGAGTGCTCCGCTCTTTCTGGACGCTCTGAAGCAGGTCTTTTTGGGACCCCGTATTACACACGATACCGCGCTCCAGTTATTGACAATTACTCAGGGCTCGTCCGTGGTCAGCCAGTTTGCCATCCAGTTTCGGACTCTAGCCTCGGAGTTAGAGTGGTCGGATAAAGTTCTAATTCCGGTGTTCTGGAGGGGACTGGCAGACCACGTGAAGGACGCCTTAGCCACCAGGGAGATACCCGCCACACTGGAGGAGCTTATTTCTCTATCTACCCGCATCGACCTCCGTTTTCACGAACGAAGGTTAGAGCAGACCCAGTGTAGGCAGAGGTTTAGACTGGCTCCCACCTTCGCCAGATCTTTTGAATCTTCCGTTTTGGCGTCCGACTCCCATGAGGCCATGGAGGTTTCTCAAGCGGGACCTAAGTCTCAGGCCGCTCGAGTACCCATGGTTTGTAAAAATTGTCACCAACGAGGACATTACACTAATAAATGTCCACGGCGGTCGGGAAAACGATCGCGTCTAGTAACCTTAGGGGGAGGTTCACTAGACACAGCGGCTTTTTCCTCCAAACTGTCCTTTAAAGGGACAATCCTGACTCATCCACTCTAACAGTCGAGCTTTGTGTGGTCTCAGGAGCAGAGGGAAATTTCATGTCCTCTGCTTTTGCTCTGCGCCACGCTGTACCACTTGTTATGCTCGCCAAACCTGTAACTGTTAGAGTTGTGAATGGGTCGACACTTCCACAACAAATCACACACCAGACCGTTCCATTCTCGTTGTCCATGTCCCCTTCCCACCAGGAGATTATTTCCCTTCTAGTCCTTCCCGAGGGAATGGATGAGATTTTACTGGGAATACCCTGGCTCCGTTACCACTCCCCACATATTGAGTGGTCCTCAGGGAGAATATTGGGTTGGAGTAAGTCTTGTATGGGCAGGTGTGTGAGTGAGTGTGTACAGGTCTCTACTACCGAGGTACCCGCAGACCTTTCATCTCTTCCAAGGTGCTATTGGTGCTATGCAGATGTATTCTCTAAAAAGGCAGCAGAGTCTCTACCGCCTCATCGCCCCTATGACCTCTTGCCTGGAGCTGAACCTCCTCGGGGAAGGGTATATCCCCTCTCTCTCCCTGAGACGGAGGCTATGTCTCAATACATCCAGGAGAATTTGGCAAGAGGGTTCATTAGGAAGTCAGTGTCTCCTGCAGGGGCGGGATTCTTCTTCGTACAGAAGAACGGGGAATTACGTCCTTGCATCGATTACAGGGGTCTCAATGCTATCACCATTAAAAATAAGTACCCGTTGCCCCTGATATCGGAGCTCTTTGACAGGCTAAGGGGAGCTAAGATATTCACCAAACTAGATCTGCGGGGTGCCTACAACCTGATTCGCATCCGTGAGGGGGACGAATGGAAAACGGCTTTCAATACCAGGGATGGGCACTATGAATACCTGGTGATGCTCTTCGGGCTCTGTAATGCCCCAGCTGTTTTTCAGGACTTTGTCAACGATATCTTCCGGGATATGCTTTCCACCTCGGTTATAGTCTATCTGGATGATATTCTCATCTTTTCTCCAGATATTGACTCCCACCGGAGAGATGTTGGCAGAGTCTTCGAACTCTTACGGGCGAATTCTCTTTATGCAAAGTTGGAGAAGTGTGTGTTTGAGCAGGAGTCTTTACCTTTCCTGGGCTATATCATCTCGGCCCAGGGATTGGCTATGGATCCTGCCAAACTACAGGCTGTGATGGACTGGCAAGAACCCCATTCTCTTAAAGCGGTGCAGCGCTTTATGGGGTTCATAAATTACTATCGCCAGTTCATCCCCCACTTCTCCACTTTGGTAGCTCCCTTGGTTTTCCTCACCAAGAAGGGAGCGAATCCCAAATTGTGGTCGGAAGAGGTCTCCAAGGCCTTCACTTCTATAAAGTCCCATTTTGCTAGCGCTCTCATCTTACATCGTCCCGATGTGGATAAGCCATTCCTTATGGAGGTGGATGCCTCATCCGTTGATGCTGGAGCAGTTCTCTATCAAAAGGATGCTCAAGGTCGGAAGCATCCATGCTTCTTCTTCTCAAAGACCTTCAAACAAGCGGAGACAAATTACTCCATCGGGGATAGGGAGTTGCTAGCAATGAAGTTGGCCTTTTCGGAATGGAGACATCTTTTGGAGGGTGCTCGGTTTCCATTCCAAGTCTTCACGGACCACAAAAATTTGGTCTATTTGCGTACAGCCCAGCGGCTGAATTCTCGTCAGGCCAGATGGTCCTTGTTTTTCTCCCGGTTCCACTTCACTCTACATTATCTCGCCGGGGAGAAGAACATTCGGGCTGGCGCTCTCTCTCGCTCCCTTGTGTCAACTGAGGAGGAGGAGGAGGAGCCTCGGCTTATTGTCCCTTCGGAGAGTCTGAGAACCGTAGCTCCGGTTTCGCTTGAGTCTGTGCCTCCGGGCAAGTCTTTTGTTCCCATCAATTTGCGACCGGAGGTTCTCTCTTGGGCTCATTTGTCCAGAGTGGGTGGACACTTTGGGGCAAAGAGGACATCTGAGTTGCTGGCGAGAATGTACTGGTGGCCACATATGGTTCGTGACGTCGGTGACTACGTTCGGGCATGTGTCTCTTGTGCCAAAAATAAGTCTCTCCGTCAACGGCCAGCTGGTTTGTTATACCCTCTGCCGGTGGCAGACAGGCCCTGGGAGATGGTCGGGATGGACTTTGTGGTGGGTTTGCCCAAGTCTCGTGGCTGTACCATCATTTTTCTAAAATGGTGCATTTGGTGCCGCTTCCTCGGCTACCTTCTGCACGGGCCTTGGCAGCGTTGTTTATTAAACACATCTTCCGCCTTCACGGTATGCCAGACAAAATTGTCAGTGACCGGGGTCCCCAGTTTGCGTCTCGGTTCTGGAGAGAGCTTTGTCATCTTCTCAGTATTGAGTTAAATCTCTCTTCAGCATATCATCCCGAGACGAATGGGTTGGTGGAGAGAGCCAACCAGACCTTGGTCACATATCTGCAACATTTTGTCTCTGCTAGGCAAGGTGACTGGGCATCTTTGCTACCGTGGGCGGAGTTTGCTCTTAACAATGCTGTAGCTGACTCCACTGGACAGACCCCATTCCTCCTTAACTATGGTCAGCATCCGCGAGTACCTGTGCCCATGCCCGTGTCTTCCGCCGATTCCAGGGTGGCAGACTGGGCTGTGGAGGCACGGGACATTTGGGATCGCACTTAGGATGCCATTCGGGCTTCCAAGGAGAGAATGAGGTCCTCCGCCGACGCACATCAAGCGCCCCGCTCCAACCTTTGCTCCTGGCGACTTAGTGTGGCTCTCCGCCCGTAACATCAGGCTGCGAGTTGAGTCTACCAAGTTTGCACCTTGCTACTTAGGTCCTTTTAAAGGGAACCTGTCACCCCGAAAATCCGGGGTGAGGTAAGCCCACCGGCATCAGGGGCTTATCTACAGCATTCTGTAATGCTGTAGATAAGCCCCCGATGTAACCTGAAAAGGGAGAAAAAGACGTTATATTATACTCACCCAGGGGCGGTCCCGCTGCTGGTCAGGTCGGATGGGCGTCTCCGGTCCGCTGCGGCGCCTCCTATCTTCTTTCCATGACGTCCTCTACTGATCTTCAGCCACGGCTCCGGCACAGGCGTACTTTGCTCTGCCCTCTTGAGGGCAGAGGATAGTACTGCAGTGCGCAGGCGCCGGAAAGGTCAGAGGCCCTGCGCACTGCAGTACTTTGTCTGCCCTCAACAGGGCAGAGCAAAGTACGCCTGCGCCGGAGCCGTGGCTGAAGATCAGAAGAGGACGTCATGGAAAGAAGATAGGAGGCGCCGCAGCGGACCGGAGACGCCCATCCGACCTGACCAGCAGCGGGACCGCCCCTGGGTGAATATAATATAACGTCTTTTTCTCCCTTTTCAGGTTACATCGGGGGCTTATCTACAGCATTACCGAATGCTGTAGATAAGCCCCTGATGCCGGTGGGCTTACCTCACCCCGGATTTTCGGGGTGACAGGTTCCCTTTAAGGTCCTCGAACAGGTTAATCCTGTGGTTTACCGTCTAGCCCTTCCTCCACGCCTAGGTATCACCGACACCTTTCATGTGTCCCTCCTTAAGCCCGTGTAACATAGTAACATAGTAACATAGTTAGTAAGGCCGAAAAAAGACATTTGTCCATCCAGTTCAGCCTATATTCCATCATAATAAATACCCAGATCTACGTCCTTCTACAGAACCTAATAATTGTATGATACAATATTGTTCTGCTCCAGGAAGACATCCAGGCCTCTCTTGAACCCCTCGACTGAGTTCGCCATCACCACCTCCTCAGGCAAGCAATTCCAGATTCTCACTGCCCTAACAGTAAAGAATCCTCTTCTATGTTGGTGGAACAACCTTCTCTTCTCCAGACGCAAAGAATGCCCCCTTGTGCCCGTCACCTTCCTTGGTATAAACAGATCCTCAGCGAGATATTTGTATTGTCCCCTTATATACTTATACATGGTTATTAGATCGCCCCTCAGTCGTCTTTTTTCTAGACTAAATAATCCTAATTTCGCTAATCTATCTGGGTATTGTAGTTCTCCCATCCCCTTTATTAATTTTGTTGCCCTCCTTTGTACTCTCTCTAGTTCCATTATATCCTTCCTGAGCACCGGTGCCCAAAACTGGACACAGTACTCCATGTGCGGTCTAACTAGGGATTTGTACAGAGGCAGTATAATGCTCTCATCATGTGTATCCAGACCTCTTTTAATGCACCCCATGATCCTGTTTGCCTTGGCAGCTGCTGCCTGGCACTGGCTGCTCCAGGTAAGTTTATCATTAACTAGGATCCCCAAGTCCTTCTCCCTGTCAGATTTACCCAGTGGTTTCCCGTTCAGTGTGTAATGGTGATATTGATTCCCTCTTCCCATGTGTATAACCTTACATTTATCATTGTTAAACCTCATCTGCCACCTTTCAGCCCAAGTTTCCAACTTATCCAGATCCATCTGTAGCAGAATACTATCTTCTCTTGTATTAACTGCTTTACATAGTTTTGTATCATCTGCAAATATCGATATTTTACTGTGTAAACCTTCTACCAGATCATTAATGAATATGTTGAAGAGAACAGGTCCCAATACTGACCCCTGCGGTACCCCACTGGTCACAGCGACCCAGTTAGAGACTATACCATTTATAACCACCCTCTGCTTTCTATCACTAAGCCAGTTACTAACCCATTTACACACATTTTCCCCCAGACCAAGCATTCTCATTTTGTGTACCAACCTCTTGTGCGGCACGGTATCAAACGCTTTGGAAAAATCGAGATATACCACGTCCAATGACTCACCGTGGTCCAGCCTATAGCTTACCTCTTCATAAAAACTGATTAGATTGGTTTGACAGGAGCGATTTCTCATAAACCCATGCTGATATGGAGTTAAACAGTTATTCTCATTGAGATAATCCAGAATAACATCCCTCAGAAACCCTTCAAATATTTTACCAACAATAGAGGTTAGACTTACTGGCCTATAATTTCCAGGTTCACTTTTAGAGCCCTTTTTGAATATTGGCACCACATTTGCTATGCGCCAGTCCTGCGGAACAGACCCTGTCGCTATAGAGTCACTAAAAATAAGAAATAATGGTTTATCTATTACATTACTTAGTTCTCTTAGTACTCGTGGGTGTATGCCATCCGGACCCGGAGATTTATCTATTTTAATCTTATTTAGCCGGTTTCGCACCTCTTCTTGGGTTAGATTGGTGACCCTTAATATAGGGTTTTCATTGTTTCTTGGGATTTCACCTAGCATTTCATTTTCCACCGTGAATACCGTGGAGAAGAAGGTGTTTAATATGTTAGCTTTTTCCTCGTCATCCACAACCATTCTTTCCTCACTATTTTTGAAGGGGCCTACATTTTCAGTTTTTATTCTTTTACTATTGATATAGTTGAAGAACAGTTTGGGATTAGTTTTACTCTCCTTAGCAATGTGCTTCTCTGTTTCCTTTTTGGCAGCTTTAATTAGTTTTTTAGATAAAGTATTTTTCTCCCTATAGTTTTTTAGAGCTTCAATGGTGCCATCCTGCTTTAGTAGTGCAAATGCTTTCTTTTTACTGTTAATTGCCTGTCTTACTTCTTTGTTTAGCCACATTGGGTTTTTCCTATTTCTAGTCCTTTTATTCCCACAAGGTATAAACCGCTTACACTGCCTATTTAGGATGTTCTTAAACATTTCCCATTTATTATCTGTATTCTCATTTCTGAGGATATTGTCCCAGTCTACCAGATTAAGGGCATCTCTAAGCTGTTCAAACTTTGCCTTCCTAAAGTTCAATGTTTTTGTGACTCCCTGACAAGTCCCCCTAGTGAAAGACAGGTGAAACTGCACAATATTGTGGTCGCTATTTCCTAAATGCCCAACCACCTGCAGATTTGTTATTCTGTCAGGTCTATTAGATAGTACTAGGTCTAAAAGTGCTGCTCCTCTGGTTGGATTCTGCACCAATTGTGAAAGATAATTTTTCTTGGTTATTAGCAGAAACCTGTTGCCTTTATGGGTTTCACAGGTTTCTGTTTCCCAGTTAATATCCGGGTAGTTAAAGTCCCCCATAACCAGGACCTCATTATGGGTTGCAGCTTCATCTATCTGCTTTAGAAGTAGACTTTCCATGCTTTCTGTTATATTTGGGGGTTTGTAACAGACCCCAATGAGAATTTTGTTACCATTTTTCCCTCCATGAATTTCAACCCATATGGACTCGACATCCTCATTCCCTTCGCTAATATCCTCCCTTAAAGTGGACTTTAGACAAGACTTTACATAGAGACAAACCCCTCCCCCTCTCCGATTTTTACGATCCTTTCTAAACAGACTGTAACCCTGTAAGTTAACTGCCCAGTCATAGCTTTCATCTAACCATGTCTCGGTTATTCCCACTATGTCAAAGTTACCTGTAGATATTTCTGCTTCTAGTTCTTCCATCTTGTTTGTCAGGCTTCTGGCGTTTGCGAGCATGCAGTTTAGAGGATTTTGTTTTGTTCCAATCTCCTCACTGTGGATTGTTTTAGAAATGTTCTTACCTCCCTTCTGAGTATGTTTTCCTGGGTCGTCTTTGTTCGAGTCTAATGTTTTTCTTCCCGTCCCCTCTTCTTCTAGTTTAACGCCCTCCTGATGAGTGTAGCGAGTCTTCTGGCGAATGTGTGTTTCCCAGGTTTGTTGAGGTGTAGTCCGTCTCTGGCGAGGAGTCCATCATACCAGTAATTCACACCGTGGTCCAGGAATCCGAATCCTTGTTGTCTGCACCATCGTCTTAGCCAGTTGTTTGCATCAAGGATCCTGTTCCATCTCCTGGTGCCATGCCCGTCTACTGGAAGGATAGAAGAAAAAACTACCTGTGCATCCAGTTCCTTTACTTTCTTCCCCAACTCTTCAAAGTCCTTGCAGATTGTCGGTAGGTCCTTCCTTGCCGTGTCATTGGTGCCAACATGTATCAGAAGAAATGGGTGGACGTCCTTGGAGCTGAAGAGCTTTGGTATCCTATCGGTCACATCCTTGATCATCGCACCTGGAAGGCAGCATACTTCTCTTGCAGTTATGTCCGGTCTGCAGATGGCTGCTTCTGTGCCTCTCAGTAGTGAGTCTCCCACCACCACCACTCTTCGTTGCTTCTTGGCTGTACTTTTTGCTGTCACTTGTTGCTGTGTGCCCTTTTCTTTTTTGCTTGCTGGTATTGCTTCATCCTTAGGTGTGCCATCTTCATCCTCTACAAAGATTTGATATCGGTTCTTCAGTTGTGTGGTTGGTGATTTCTCCATGGTCTTCTTGCTTCTTTTGGTCACATGCTTCCACTCATCTGCTTTTGGAGGTTCTCTGACACTTTTTGCACCTTCTGTGACCAGTAGAGATGCTTCTGTTCTGTCTAGAAAGTCTTCATTCTCTTTGATGAGTTTCAAAGTTGCTATTCTTTCTTCCAGACCCCGCACCTTTTCTTCTAAAAGGGCCACTAGTCTACACTTCTGACAGGTGAAATTGGATTCTTCTTCTGGTCGATCTGTGAACATGTAGCACATGCTGCAGCTCACCATGTAGGTTGTCACATCTGCCATGTTGCTCCTAGATCCTGCTGACTTGCTGTGTGTTTTCCTTCTTGTGTAATCTACTCAGCCAAGCTCTCTTGCAATAATGTCCTACAGGCAAAAATTCGCGCGCCGTACGGCGCGCGGTTTGGTGATGCTTTCAAGCAGCTGGTCCCGGCTGTACCCAACGATCTTCTAGCTTAGGGAGACTTCGCTTCTCCCAGAAGGCACCTGGAATATGCAAATTAGTCTCCTGAAGCTTGAATCCCTGGTTTGGTGATGCTTTCGAAGCAGCTGGTCCCGGCTGTACCCAACGATCTTCTAGCTTAGGGAGACTTCGCTTCTCCCAGAAGGCACCTGGAATATGCAAATTAGCCTCCTGAAGCTTGAATCCCTGGTTTGGTGATGCTTTCGAAGCAGCTGGTCCCGGCTGTACCCAACGATCTTCTAGCTTAGGGAGACTTCGCTTCTCCCAGAAGGCACCTGGAATATGCAAATTAGTCTCCTGAAGCTTGAATCCCTGGTTTGGTGATGCTTTCGAAGCAGCTGGTCCCGGCTGTACCCAACGATCTTCTAGCTTAGGGAGACTTCGCTTCTCCCAGAAGGCACCTGGAATATGCAAATTAGCCTCCTGAAGCTTGAATCCCTGGTTTGGTGATGCTTTCGAAGCAGCTGGTCCCGGCTGTACCCAACGATCTTCTAGCTTAGGGAGACTTCGCTTCTCCCAGAAGGCACCTGGAATATGCAAATTAGCCTCCTGAAGCTTGAATCCCTGGTTTGGTGATGCTTTCGAAGCAGCTGGTCCCGGCTGTACCCAACGATCTTCTAGCTTAGGGAGACTTCGCTTCTCCCAGAAGGCACCTGGAATATGCAAATTAGCCTCCTGAAGCTTGAATCCCTGGTTTGGTGATGCTTTCGAAGCAGCTGGTCCCGGCTGTACCCAACGATCTTCTAGCTTAGGGAGACTTCGCTTCTCCCAGAAGGCACCTGGAATATGCAAATTAGCCTCCTGAAGCTTGAATCCCTGGTTTGGTGATGCTTTCGAAGCAGCTGGTCCCGGCTGTACCCAACGATCTTCTAGCTTAGGGAGACTTCGCTTCTCCCAGAAGGCACCTGGAATATGCAAATTAGCCTCCTGAAGCTTGAATCCCTGGTTTGGTGATGCTTTCGAAGCAGCTGGTCCCGGCTGTACCCAACGATCTTCTAGCTTAGGGAGACTTCGCTTCTCCCAGAAGGCACCTGGAATATGCAAATTAGCCTCCTGAAGCTTGAATCCCCCGGTTTTCTGAGTCATCTACTGGGACGTCGGGTTCGTCTACGGACGATTACGAGGTGAACGCTATCTTGGGGTACAAGGTGGCTCGTGGCAAAAAATTTTATTTGGTGGACTGGAGGGGTTACGGTCCTGAGGATAGATCCTGGGAGCCTGCTGAGCACATTCGGGCTCCGCAGCTCATTGCTGCCTTCGAACGTATCGAGGCCCAAGGAGGCGGGGGCCCTAGGACGGGGGGTAATGTTAGGAGTCGAGTTTCCTCTGCTGCACAGGGGGAATCTCGATCCGTGTCTGCTGCAGTCTCCCATTCTGCTTCGGCCGCAGTGGGCTCTGCTCAGCAGAGGCGTCGCTCCCAGCGTCTTGCTGGGACTGATTCTGTGCAAAGGGTTACTGCTGCCTTTTCTGGCTCTCCTGTTGTACCCTGCACTGATCTGCGGCGAGCGGGCTTCTCTGGGACTAAGTCCTTATTTGCACACACTGAGCATGCCCAGGGCAAGATCTCCCGTTGGAGATCGAGGGTCACATGCTCAGGTACTGCAGCACATCCCATTGGTCCTTTTGGCAGGTCCTGAAAGGGCAAAACTTCTGTAGCTGTTTTCTGTGCTGCAACTATATAAACTGCGCATGACCGCACGGCCATGCGCCAGTGTACAATTGTATACGTGTGTTTGTTGTGAGTGCAAGTCGTTCATTAAATACCCCTACCCTATTGTATGACTGTTCGTGTATGGAGTATGGCTGCTATCTAGCGCCCGACTAACCACTCAACGTGTCACACACGTATCAGCGTCTATTGCTGTGTCCGCCAGTGCGGCGCCACGCGCCAGTAGTGCGCTTCCTGACCCACGTCTGGGTGCTTAGTGGTGTCTGCCAGCACGGCACAGTTCGCACTTTGGTGCTCTAATTATAATAGTTACCTAACACACCCAGTTGCGGTGTTGTGTCAGCAAGTGGTCTAATCGGACTTCAATCCTGAGTCTTGGGGTTGTGTTCGCTGACTCCTTGCTTGCACTCTTTAGTGCGGTATTGCGGACCTGTGGCTTTATCGGGTTCGCTTCCACCGCCATATTACGCTGCCATTTACTAGCAGCAGGTTTTCACCTGCACGGTGGACCCCGGACTGCGAACGCATCTATTACATCTTTCTTGGTGCGTTCCACCAGTCCTAACACTGACTAAATACTTTTTTGCCCCACTGTATATATTTATATCAATAAAGTTTTCACTGCATTTATACATTTCTTCACTCTTTTTTGCTTCCCTTCTCTGGGTTTATGTATATTGGAAGTGAGTATTACTGCTAACTGTCTCTATTTGAGTATTGATATTTTGTAAGATTTTATGTAGAGGGGAAGCTGGAGGGAGGACCTGGATGGAGAGCTCCTCACCTGTCCCGTCTATACACAGTGAAGGAAATAAGTATATGATCCCTTGCTGATTTTGTAAGTTTGCCCACTGACAAAGACATGAACGGTCTATAATTTTAATGGTAGGTTAATTATTAACATTGAGAGATAGAATATCAAAAATAAAGTCCAGAAAATCACATTGTATAAATTATATAAATTTATTTGCATTTTGCAGTGAGAAATAAGTAATTGATCCCTCTGACAAACAAGACTTAATACTTGGTGGCAAAACCCTTGTTGGCAAGCACAGCAGTCAGACATTTTTTGTAGTTGATGATGATGTTTGCGCACATGTCAGGAGGATTTTTGCTCGAATCCTCTTTGCAGATCATGAGTCTGTTTACATGACTATCATTACCATGTGTTTTTGTCGTTTGACTGTTTCTTACCTCAAAGTTTTTGCAGTCAAATATTAAGTTAAGGATATCATCATTTTTGTCCAGACCATTGTCATTCATTTTTTTTTCTGTTGAACCTGCATTCAAAAGCAACATCTGATTTTCATTACCGTATTTTTCGGACTATAAGACGCACCGGACCATAAGACGCACCCCAAATTTGGGGTGAAAATTGCAGAAAAAAAGATTTTTTATAACATGGGGGTCCATCTTATTGTCCGAATTTACAGTATCTTATGGCGGTGGCAGAGCAGGGTCACAGGAGGCAAGGTGGGGTGATGCTGGGATGAGGAGGTGCTGGGATGAGAAGGTGCTGGGATGAGAAGGTGCTGGGATCAGGAGGTGCTGGGATCAGGAGGTGCTGGGATCAGGAGGTGCTGGGATCAGGAGGTGCTGGGATCAGGAGGTGCTGGGATCAGCTGGGATGAGAAGGTGCTGGGATCAGGAGGTGCTGGGATCAGGAGGTGCTGGGATCAGGAGGTGCTGGGATCAGGAGGTGCTGGGATGAGGAGGTGCTGGGATCAGGAGGTGCAGTGAGAGGTATGGCGTGAGAGGGGTCCCTGGCGTACCATGCAGGCTTACCTAGGTGGCAGAGGTGCGGTGGCAGAGGTCCGGTGGCAGAGGTGCGGTGGCGGGGGTGTGGCAGCAGAGGAGGCGCAGGAAGCGGGGTCCCTTTCCCCGGTATGGTGATGCAGCAGGCCCGGTATGCAGCAGAGTCGGGTGAATCCTCTTGTTATCGGTGGGCGCGGCCATCTTCCTGAGGCCGCGCGTGTGCAGATGAAGCGCTCTGCTCCCGGGGCTTCAGGAAAATGGCCGTGGGAGGCCGCGCGTGCGCAGATGGAGATCGCGGCGGCCATTTTCCTGAAGCCCCGGGAAGCAGAGCGCTCCATCTGCGCACGCGCGGCCTCCGGAAAATGGCCGCCACCACCGATAACAAGAGGATTCACCCGGCTCTGCTGCATACCGGGCCTGCTGCATCACCATACCGGGGAAAGGGACCCCGCTTACTGCGCCTCCTCTGCCGCCACACCCCCGCAACCGCACCTCTGCCACCGGACCTCTGCCACCGCACCTCTGCCACCTAGGTAAGCCTGCATTGCGACTATTAGACGCACCCCCCATTTTCCCCCCTTTTTTGGGGGGGAAAAAGTGCGTCTTTTAGTCCGAAAAATACGGTAGTTGATATTCAGGAAATTTAAATTAAAAATTACTTTTGTCAATTTCCAGTTATTTCAGTGACCATTGTGGGTTTTTCTTACTTTAACAGAAAGCTACCAATGATTTTGCCCATGTCGGTATCACAGAGTCTCTTATTTTCATGTGAATTATTGATTTATGAAATAGAAATTAAACTACAGTTAATCTTTAAAGGTTTCCATTAAAATTATAATTATTGATCTGGCTGGGTTTGGTTATAGTGCTTGCATATGCCACATGATACTGTTTTATTTTGTAATCAGACACTATGCCAACAATATCAGAAATCTACATATATTTTACATCCTAGCATCTGATCAGAGATTTTTCACTTTACTCTTTACTGCATCACCTCCTTGTGGATCATTTCCAGATGCCTGACCGCTCCTCATTCATCTGTTTAAATGCTATTATACAAATGAAAACACCATGTGACCACTCAACCACCATGCGATTCAGGAAGGACACTCGTTCTGTCTCACAGACATAAAGTTACTTTGGTCAGAAAACTACAAATCAATACAAAGGTAACAAAAAATGACTCTGTGAAGTTGGCGGAGGAAATAAGTAAAAAGTATAGACATGACCTAAAAGGTTGGTCAGATAGGAAGAAGCTACTGTTCCAGAAATGCCATAAGAAAGTCAGGATGCAGTTTGCATCTGAATGACAGGGACATATATCTTAATTTTTGGTGAAATGTCCTCTGGTCTGATCAAAAGTGGAACTGTTGAGCCATAATGACCATCAAAAAATGGAGGGAAAAGCCTTATGTTACAGAGGGAAAATAGGGAAGCTTGCAAGCCAAAGACCATGAATCACGAGGGTGGCTACAATCTTATTATGGGGATTGATTGGTGGAGGAGGGACTGTTGCACTTCATAGAATTGATGGCATTATGATGAAGTCAATTTATGTAGAGATATTGAAGAAACATCTCAAGATGTCAGGCAGGAAGTTAAAACTCGGATACAAATGGGTCTTCCAAATAGGCAATAATAACCCCAAAGAGTTCTTCCAAAGTTGTGGAAAAATGGCTTAAGAACAACAAAGTGATAGCGTGGCCATCACTGACTCCTGACCTGTACCAAGGACATAGAAGTATGTGAAAGCTCGGAGGCCTACAAAGTACAAACCTTACTCGGTGACACCAGTTTTGTCTGGAGGAATGGATAAAAATTCCAGCAACTTATTGGAAGGCTACCAAATACTTGCCACATGTATGTAACATTCTGAGTCACTGGCAGTGTGCTGAAAGAAATGAAGCTGAAATAAATCATTGTTTCTATTATTGTTCTGACATTTCACATTCATGAAATATATGTAGTAATGATCCTAGCTGACCGAAGAAGTGGAACTAGATTTAAATGCAAAACATTGTGATAAACTGAATTTTAATGAATTAGACTAAGATTTATGTAAAGTTCTATATGAATGTATGTATAGAAGAGAATGTATGACTTCATACTATGGAGCCATATACCCTTCATGTACAGGGTGCAAAAGGTGATGTTGTAGGCTCGATTACGTATTCTATATTTCTACAAGGTTCTCTTTTTATTAGGTAAAAAGAGAGATATAGGAATAGAAACTTTTTTCAGAGTCAAGGAAGTTGAACATTTTGAGATAATGCTGTCTGTTATTTATGGATTTCCTATTTCATACATTTATTGATTTAACTGTTGCTTTCTTTGACCTGCCTTTATCTGCTTACTTCATGTTTTGCCTCCTCGATGTGACCTGGTCAATTATCATTTGACACAACGCATTCTCATTTATAGCGAGATGATAACTAGATTCTCTGTGTTCATTTTTAATTACTATACATTTGCTGGGGCTTCACTTTGTTCTTCAGCTGTAGTACACCGCTGTGCAGATATCACGGTGGTGTTAAGGTGCGTTAAAAGATTGTCTTATCATTAATAATTCATGAGCCACATGACTGTACTGTCGAAATAAAGTGACCTATTTTTTCCTTGAAATTATTTGCTTTTTATTAGTATATGTTTTATAGGTTTCAATGTAGTAGTCTGTACTGTTATACTACGGTTACCTGGAATTAAAAAAAAAAGTTGCATTTGAATACAAATGCAATGACATAATTAAGAAAATTTTAAACATAAGTATATGTATTGTGTGCTAAATTAGTTTTTTATAAAGTAGTTTTTATCCATATTTTTATTTTAAAAAAATACTGTATCTGGCTGTAGAATGAATTAACCCCTTAACGTTCAATGACGGTCAGAATCCGACATTGGACACCTCCCACTGTTTGGTGCGGGCTCCAGTGATGAGCCCGCACCTTTTCTGGCACAGAACAGCTGATCTATTCAGCTAACATTGCCCCTAACAGCCGCGAGTGGAATCGCGATCTACCCGTGGCTGTTAACATGTTAAATGCCGCTCTCAAACTCTGACAGCGGCATTTAACATGCACATGCAGGAAGCACGTCATTACCTCCTCCCATCGTCGCACTTGTCACATGACCGTGGGTCACTGATGGGTTGGCATGACAACCCGGCATCAGCAGGAGACCCCTGTGGTTGTCCTAGCCAGATAGCTAGCATAGCAAGTGAGCATATCTGTACAAGCACAAGCGATCGGATGATCGCTGCTTCTAGTCTCCCATGGGGACTATTGAAGCAAGTAAAAAAATGTTTTTAAAAATCTAAAAAATAAAAAAATATAAAAGTTCAAATCACCCCCATTCTCCCGTTCTCAAATTAAAACAATAGAAAAATCAAAGATACATATATTTGGTATCACCGCATTCAGAATCGCCCTAACTATCAATCTATAAAAATAATTAATCAATCGGTACAGCGTAGCGAGAAAAAAATCGAAACTCCAGAATTTTTTTTTTTTTGGTCGCTGCAACATTGCAATAAAATGCAATAACTGGAGATCAAAAGATCGTATACACACCAAAATAGAATAAATAAACATGTCAGATTGCTGCGCAAAAAATAAGCCCTCACCCGGCCTCAGATCCCGAAAAATGGATACACTCTCTGAAAATGGCAATTTTTTTTTTTTTTTACAAACTTTGGAAATTTTTTTCACCACTTAAATAAAAGAGAACCTAGACATGTTTGGTGTCTATGAACTCGGAATGACCCGGAGAATCATAATGGCAGTTTTAGCATTTAGTGAACATAGTAAAAAAAATCCAAAAAACAATTGTTGAATTTCACTTTTTTTGCAACTTCACCGCACTTGGATTTTTTTTTCCACATTTTCCAGTACATGATATGGTAATATCAATAGTGCCATTCAAACGTACAACTCGTTCCGCAAAAAGCAAGCCCACACATGGCCATATTGACAGAATTGTAAAAAAGTTATGGCCGTGGGAAGAAGGGAAGCAAAAAATGGAAATGTAAAAATGGAAATACCCCTGGTCCTTAAGGGGTTAACTGAGGATCTGCCCGTGATCTGGTTATGACAGAAAAGTTTGTAACCTTCATCTTTTTTCTCTGGATTCAAGAACACACATCAAAGTTGAGCCAGACTAACTGATGATTCTCAGTTAACTCTTTCTGCAGTCAGTTAAATTCAAAGGAACTTGAAGACCATGGTTCAACGTTTTTTACAAAACTGTTTTGCAAATGTGATTTTAAGTCCATAATACATATGATGAATTCTGTTAAATAATATTTTTTTCTTATTTTTTTTTTATTGGAGTAGGAAACTTTGAGCTTAAACAATATTCTTAGCTTAGCCTTTTGCTGGCTAAGATGGGAATAACCCCATCTACTGTCTACCGGAGGTAGAACTATGGACACAGACAGGATCCTCTCATCAGTTGCAAAGAAGTACCATATATACTCATGTATAAGCCGAGATTTTCAGCACATTTTTTGTGTGCTGAAAACGCCCCCCCTCGACTTATACACGAGTCATTGTACCAAGAGGTCGGTGGGGGAGGGGGATCGGCAGGTGCTGGCGGCTGTCACATCATACTCACACACTCCACACATGATTGCTGCAAGTCCTCCCTGCATCACTCTGTTGTCCCAGCGAGGCAGCTTCTTTCTGTGTTCAGCGGTCATGTGGTACCGCTCATTAAAGTAATTAATATCGGCACCTCTCCACTCCCATAGGCGTGGAGCGCATATTCATTACTTTAACTCCTTCAAGTCGCGGCCTTTTTTCATTTTTGCGTTTTCATTTTTCACTTCCCTCCTTCCCAGAGCCATAACTTTTTTATTTTTCCGTCAATATGGTCATGTGAGGGCTTATTTTTTGCAGGACGAGTTGTACTTTTGAACAACACCATTGGTTTTACCATGTCTTTTACTAGAAAACGGGAAAAAAATTCCAAGTGCGGTGAAATTGCAAAAAAAAGTGCAATCCCAAACTTGTTTTTTGTTTGGCTTTTTTGCTAGGTTCATTAAATGCTAAAACTGACTTGCCACTGTGATTCTCTAAGTCATTACGAGTTCATAGACATCTAACATGTCTAGGTTATTTTTTATCCAAGTGGTGAAAAAAAATTCAGAACTTTGCTTAAAAAAAAAAAAAAAAAAAGTGCCATCTTCCGATACCCGAAGCGTCTTCATTTTTCATGATCTGGGGTCATGTAAGGGCTTATTTTTTTTGCATGCCGAGCTGACGTTTTTAATGATACTATTTCGGTGCAGATAAGTTTTTTTGATCACCCGTTATTCCATTTTAATGCAATGTCACGGCGACCAAAAAAACGTAATTCTGGCGTTTCAGATTTTTTTCTCGCTACGCTGTTTTGCGATCAGGTTAATGCTTTTTTTTTATTGATAGATCGGGTGATTCTGAACGCGGCGATACCAAATATGTGTAGGTTTTTTTTTTATTGTTTTATTTAGGATGGGGCGAAAAGGGGGTGATTTAAACTTTTATATTTTTTATATTTTTTTCATATTTTTAAAAACATTTTTTTTTTACTTGTGCCATGCTTCAATAGCCTCCATGGGAGGCTAGAAGCTGGCATAGCCTGATCGGCTCTGCTACATAGCAGTGATCATCAGATCGCTGCTATGTTGCTGAAATGCAGGTGTGCTGTGAGCGCCGACCACAGGGGGGCGCTCACAGCAGGCCGGCATCAGTAACCATATAGGTCTCAAGAACCTCTATGGTTACCTTCCTGATGCATCGCCGACCCCCGATCATGTGACGGGGTCGGCGATGACATCATTTCCGGCCGCCCGGCCGGAAGCACCGGTTAAATGGCGCTGTCTGCGTTTGACATCGGCATTTAACAGGTTAATAGCGGCGGGTGAATAGCGATTTCACCCGCCGCTATTGCGTGCACATGTCAGCTGTGCAAAACAGCTGACATGTCGCAACTTTGATGTGGGCTCACCGCGGGATCCCACATCAAAGGGGGAGACACGACATGTGCAGTAATAGTACGGTGCATGTCGTGAAAGGGTTAATGAGCAGTTCCATGGGACCGCTGAACACAGGAAGAAGCTGCCGGTCCCCGGACAACAGACAGATGCAGGGACGTGCAGCGACAGCATGAGCAGGGTGAGGAGGATGGGGGAGCCAAGCGGAGCCATGCATACAACATGGGGAGGAGGGAGGAGCCATGCATACAACAGGGGAGGAAGGAGGAGCCATGCATACAACAGGAGGAGGAGGACGGAGGAGCCATGCACACAACAGAGGAGGACAGAGGAACCATACATACAACAAGGGGAGGATGGAGGAGCCATGCATACAGCAGGGGGAGGATGTGAGAGCCATGCATACAACAGGGGGGAGGATGGAGGAGCCATGCATACAACAGGGGGATGACAGAGGAGCCATGCACACAACAGGGGGAGCCACACATAACAGGACAGGGATGAAGGGACCATAAATACCCGGCTTATACTCGAGTCAATAAGTTTACTCGGTTTTCCGTGGCAAAATTAGGTGCCTCGGCTTATACTCGGGTCAGCTTATACTCGAGTATATACGGTAAATGGGAAGTAGGGCCAATTTTGACAAGGCCATTAAGTAAACGCTGATTTGCTACATGCAAGCCGATCGGTGGTTGTTTATTGGAATGTTCAGACAGTTCAACCAGAATTCTATGGTTACAGAATGGTTGTGTCACAAGTGTGTCACATCCTTCTGGGAGATCTGAGGTTAGGAGATCATTATACATTGTGAATCACAGGTCTTCCATTTAGCCTGTGTGTTTTGTTCCTCATATTAAATGGACTTTGTTTCCTTTGGCGCTGAAGAGGTTAAGCACTCTTTGTATGCTGGTTAGAGACATGCAGCTCCATCTCACAGCTGCTCCTGCCTGCTAGTTTTCTCTTTATAAAAGTTTGCAGTTGCTGCTGGAGATTGTTGCATGCTTTTTTGGCTGTATGCTCTCTCCATTATCCCATTCCCATATGGTTTGTACCTTTCTATCCATCCCTATATTCCCTACCTTTGATGAGTGCTTTTGTATGTAAATTGCTTTTTGTTGTCCCTGTTTGTCTTACCTGTTTATACACTGACATATCTGTCCAGCCCTCCTGTGGGAAGATTCAGCTTAGGGCATATAAAGAGCATAGTAATGTCAGAGACACGGGCCTCTCTACCATTAAGAGTACCCCTGGGACAGAGATAGTTAGGGTCTCATTTCCAGGGACAGTTTGAGGTCCCTTTTCGTTTACCAAAGACTGTCATGACATGACATGTTGTTATTACTATCATTCTGTGCACATAGAATATCATGTCATTTTCAGGACATCTCCCATTCATGTTGGATTATGTGCTGCCGAGAACAAAAATATTAATGCCAGAACTCACAAAATGAGGATTCACAAGGTAATTATTGTCATATTTACACAAGAAAAAAAAGCAAAACCACAAAGAAAGAAAGAATATTGCCCCCAAAATTCAAAAGTTAAGATAGCAATAAAAAAGGGCAATAGTATTTACCTGTCCAGGTCACCAAAATGAATGCATTATCGGGATGCAGCAAACCCCCTTTATAAAGGTGGAAAAATACTGATGAGACAACCACTCACAATCTACTAACTCATGGAGGGGTAATATCCTACATAAAAGGGAAGCAACAAAGGCATAGAGGTATGAAGAATAAAAAATGTACTTTATTAACCAGAAAATTTACACAATTAAAAAACATACTAAAAACAAGGAGAAGTGTCAAGAGTACACGCAGCACCAAGGTAACCGGTAATATAGCCACATAAATGATGGTATGCAATAACACATATATCAGACAACCAAAGATAAGTAAAAAGCACTCACAGGTAAAGTGCTATGTGCATAAGAACAAGGATGAAATCTCAGTGGAACTCACATATACTGGTAATCACAGAGGTGACAAAAAGTATATATAAATTTAATACTCAGTCATATCTGGAAAGTTCCCAGAAAGTAGCAAGGTGTCCTATCTCTGCAAAAACCACATGGTGCATAATAAATTTACCCTGTCATGGTATCTGTTAGGAATGCATATAGAGGTCCCAAGGAGTAATAGGATTCAAAATTGAGCAATAGATATTACCTGATGCTGGGAGGTGACAGACCCCAACGCACGTTTCGCATCCTGGTCTTCAGGGGGCGTTGGGGTCTGTCAATTTTGAGTTAGAATCATCTCACTTGAAGGAGCAGAAGTAGTTTTGGCTTGAGGAATGGGCAAAAATACAAGTGGCAGATGTGGAAAGCTCATAGAGAATTATCCAAAGAGACTTGCAGCTGTAATTGGCACAAAAGGAGGCTCTGCAAAGTACTGACTTCAGGGGAGGTGAATAGTTATGCACACTGAAGTTTTCTGTTATTTAGTCCTATTTGTTGTTTGCTTCACAATTAAAAAGAAAACCAAATATTCACAGTTGTAGGCATGTTCTTCACATAAAGTGATGAAAAACCTCAAAAAAACTGTGACATTTCCAGGTTGTGAGGTAGCAAAATACGAGAAATGCCAAGGGGGTGAATACCTTCGTAAGCCACTGTAGGTGTTTTTGCGATAGTATAGCTACATGGAGCTTCACTATTTGAAGATTGTGTCCCCCTTTTATCTTATTTCAGGTGAATAAGAAAGAACCAAACTAGGTTATGTGTCCAACGTTGATGAATGAGAGACTTAACATCTGTTTAGAAGACACTCAGCTGGGAATGTGACCAAGATCTAGAATTGGCTACTTTTCTAAGGCTAGGTTCACATTGCATTAGAGTACGCAATGTAACGGATCCATTAACGTGCCCATAGACTTACATTATCGTAAGGCATCCTGAAGCATGTCAAAATCGGCATGTGTTAGCGATGATGTGTTACTTTGTAACGCACCCTCAATCGCGGTTTCCCGCATTTTTGGGTACATTAGGTCTAACGCACAGCGAACGGATGCATTCGCTGTGCATAGGCCTCTATTGCTAACGCATGCCAATGCAATGGTACCATGTGTTAGCTCATGCGTTAGCGTGATTGTAGAAAAAAAGAGATTTTGCCCATTAGTATTAGCGCATCCCTTTATCAGATCCGTTAAACGGATGGCACTAACGTGATGTGAACCTAGCCTAAGAAAAGAGGACTGTAGAACTTAAGTCATCTGATTGCAACCATTACAGTGATTTATTGACTCTATAAGCCTAACCAGTTTGCTCTTACTGCTTCATTGGGACCTTCTAATATACTTCTAATTTGGACATGAATATGATCTGCTTACCTTCTATTATATTTTAAGGTCTCTGAGAGATCCTGAACAAATACCAAACACCTGCATCCTGCTGGTGACATACTGTATATGTACGTCAGTTTGCAGGAAGGGGTTAATATAGATGTCACCGTTTAGTGTATTGCCATTTATGATTATAATGGGATGATTGCTGAAAAGTTTAGAAAACAGGAAGTTTCAGTCTAGTGTGACTGGTGTCAAAACTGCGATATTGCAGGCATTACAAAAACATAGATTGATACAGAAAATTAGAAAATACACCACCAACATTTTTGTAAACATGAGACCTTAATTTAAATGATAGGTCTACCAATACATTCTTTGTATGTAAATCGCAAAAAACAAATTTCCATTTAAAAACTACATACAATACAATTGCCAATGCGAACTGGTTTTAGCCCTGTACATTGACCGTTCATGTATTCAGAGAAATGAAAGATTTTTTTTTTGTAAACTGGTAGCACTTGTCTGCTGTTATTTTTGCATTCTTAAAAATGTTCTTGTGAATTTAAAAAATGGCTATCTGTATTCCCACAGAGCGTTAAGTCATTCATCTCTACACGTACTGAAATTCACATTTTCTTTTGTTTCATTTTTACTACTTTTTTTTTAATGCGTACTCTTCCAATGTAAAAGAATGGCTAACACATTTTCACTGCACATTTCTCTTTTTCGCTTACATAGTATTTCCTTCTTTAATGTCTAAGGGTAAAATATATGACATATACTTGAATACAAAAAGATTTTATGTCAAGTATATTGTCCTTCGTATCTATGAAATGAAGGAGTTAGGCTACGTTCAGATTAGCGTTTCCCGACGCTGCGTCGGGAAACGCAGCGGCGACGCACGCGTCATGCGCCCCTATGTTTAACATGGGGGACGCATGCGTTTTTCTTGTTGCGTTTTCCGACACGTGCGTCGTTTTTGGCGCTAGCGTCGGACGCAAGAAAATGCAACAAGTTGCATTTTTCTTGCGTCCGATTTTCGTCAAACGACGCACGCGTCGCAAAACGCAGCGTTTTTGCGTGCGTTTGCACGCATTTTTTCGTGCGTTGCGTCGCCGACGCAGCGGCACGCAACGCTAATCTGAACGTAGCCTTATGTTGCATTTCGAAGCTTTAAGTATTCATCTAAACAGCTCATTTTACAGTAATGAGTGGTATAATGACTAATAAAAAATTGATTGTTTACACAATATGCAAACAAGTAATGTCATGCATACAGCATTGTTATTGGCATTTAAAAATGTGAATATTAAAGGCATATTGAATAAAGGGAACCTGTCTGCCCCAAAAAACAGTAAAAATTAACCCCTTCCCGACCTTTGACGCCACGTAGGCGTCATGAAAGTCGGTGCCAATCCGACCCATGACGCCTATGCGGCGTCATAGAAAGATCGCGTCCCTGCAGGCCGGGTGAAAGGGTTAACTCCCATTTCACCCGATCTGCAGGGACAGGGGGAGTGGTAGTTTAGCCCAGGGGGGGTGGCTTCACCCCCTCGTGGCTACGATCGCTCTGATTGGCTGTTGAAAGTGAAACTGCCAATCAGAGCGATTTGTAATATTTCACCCATTATAACGGGTGAAATATTACAATCCAGCCATGGCCGATGCTGCAATATCATCGGCCATGGCTGGAAATACTAGTGTGCCCCCACCCCACCCCTCCGATCGCCCCCCCCCACCCCCCCGATCTGGCCGGTACACTGCTCCGGCTCCCCTCCGTCCAGTGCTCCGCTCCCCCCCGTGCTCGTGTCCGCTCCCCCCATGCTCCAATCACCCCCCCGTGCTCCAATCACCCCCCCTGCACTCCGATCCACCCCCCCCGTGCTCCGTTCCACCCCCCGTGCTCCATTCCAGCCCCCCCGTGCTCCGTTCCACGCCCCCGCGCTCCGTTCCACCCCTCCCGCGCTCCGATTCCCCCCCCCCCCGTGCTCCGATCCCCCCCCCGTGGTCCCCCCCCACCCTATCATACTTACCGATCCAGCCGTGGTCCCGTCCGTCTTCTCCCGGGCGCCGCCATCTTCCAAAATGGCGGGCGCATGCGCAGTGCGCCCGCCGAATCTGCCGGCCGGCAGATTCGTTCCAAAGTGCATTTTGATCACTGAGATATAATCTATCTCAGTGATCAAAATAAAAAAAATAATAAATGACCCCCCCCCTTTGTCACCCCCATAGGTAGGGACAATAAAAAAATAAAGAAATTTTTTTTTTTCCACTAATGTTAGAATAGGGTTAGGGTTAGGGGTAGGGTTAGGGTTAGGGGTAGGGTTAGGGGTAGGGTTAGGGGTAGGGCTAGGGTTAGGGTTAGGGGTAGGGTTAGGGTTAAGGGTAGGGTTAGGGGTAGGGTTAGGGCTAGGGTTAGGGTTAGGGTTAGGAATGTGCACACGTATTCTGGTCCTCTGCGGATTTTTCCGCTGCGGATTTGATAAATCCGCAGTGCTAAACCGCTGCGGATTTATGGCGGATTTACCGCGTTTTTTTCTGCGCATTTCACTGCGGTTTTACAATTGCGATTTTCTATTGGAGCAGTTGTAAAACCGCTGCGGAATCCGCACAAAGAAGTGACATGCTGCGGAATGTAAAACGCTGCGTTTCCGTGCAGTTTTTCCGCAGCATGTGTACAGCGATTTTTGTTTCCCATAGGTTTACATTGAACTGTACACTCATGGGAAACTGCTGCGGATCCGCAGCGTTTTCCGCAGCGTGTGCACATACCTTTAGAATTAGGCTATGTGCACACGGTGCGGATTTGGCTGCGGATTCGCAGCAGTGTTCCATCAGGTTTACAGTACCATGTAAACATATGAAAAACCAAATCCGCTGTGCCCATGGTGCGGAAAATACCGCGCGGGAACGCTGCGTTGTATTTTCCGCAGCATGTCAATTCTTTGTGCGGATTCCGCGGCGTTTTACACCTGTTCCTCAATAGGAATCCGCAGGTGAAATCCGCACAAAAAACACTGGAAATCCGCGGAAAATCCGCAGGTAAAACACAGTGCCTTTTACCCGCAGATTTTTCAAAAATGGTGCGGAAATATCTCACACGAATCCGCAACGTGGGCACATAGCCTTAGGGTTAGGGTTAGGGTTAGGGTTGGAATTAGGGTTGTGGTTAGGGTTAGGGGTGTGTTGGGGTTAGTGTTGTGGTTAGGGGTGTGTTGGGGTTAGGGTTGTGATTAGGATTATGGCTACAGTTGGGATTAGGGTTAGGGGTGTGTTGGGGTTAGTGTTGGAGTTAGAATTGAGGGGTTACCACTGTTTAGGCACATCAGGGGTCTCCAAACGCAACATGGCGCCACCATTGATTCCAGCCAATCTCGTATTCAAAAAGTCAAATGGTGCTCCCTCACTTCCGAGCCCTGACGTGTGCCCAAACAGTGGTTTACCCCCACATATGGGGTACCAGCATACTCAGGACAAACTGCGCAACAATTACTGGGGTCCAATTTCTCCTGTTACCCTTGTGAATCTAAATAAATGCTTGCTAAAACATAATTTTTGAGGAAAGAAAAATGATTTTTTATTTTCACGGCTCTGCGTTGTAAACGTCTGTGAAGCACTTGGGGGTTCAAAGTGCTCACCACATATCTAGATAAGTTCCTTGGGGGGTCTAGTTTCTAAAATGGGGTCACTTGTGGGGGGTTTCTACTGTTTAGGCACACCAGGGGCTCTGCAAACGCAACGTGACACCCGCAGACCATTCCATCAAAGTCTGCATTTCAAAAGTCACTACTTCCCTTCTGAACCCCGACGTGTGCCCAAACAGTGGTTTACCCCCACATATGGGGTATCAGCGTACTCAGGAGAAACTGGACAACAACTTTTGGGGTCCAATTTCTCCTGTAACCCTTGGGAAAATAAAAAATTCTGGGCTAAATAATTATTTTTGAGGAAAGAAAACGTATTTATTATTTTCACGGCTCTGCATTATAAACTTCTATGAAGCACTTGGGGGTTCAAAGTGCTCACCACACATCTAGATAAGTTCCTTTCAGGGTCTAGTTTCCAAAATGGGGTCACTTGTGGGGGGTTTCTACTGTTTAGGCACATCAGGGGCTCTGCAAACGCAACGTGACGCCCGCAGAGCATTCCATCAAAGTCTGCATTTCAAAACGTCACTACTTCAATTCCAAGCCCCGGCATGTGCCCAAACAGTAGTTTACCCCCACATATGGGGTATCACCGTACTCAGGAGAAACTGGACAACAAATATTGGGGTCAAATTTCTCCTGTTACCCTTGGGAAAATTAAAAAATTCTGGGCTAAATAATTATTTTTGAGGAAAGAAAACGTATTTATTATTTTCACGGCTCTGCATTATAAACTTCTATGAAGCACTTGGGGGTTCAAAGTGCTCACCACACATCTAGATAAGTTCCTTTGGGGGTCTAGTTTCCAAAATGGGGTCACTTGTGGGGGGTTTCTACTGTTAAGCCACATCAGGGGCTCTGCAAACGCAACGTGACGCCCACAGAGCATTCCATCAAAGTCTGCATTTCAAAACGTCACTACTTCACTTCCGAGCCCCGGCATGTGCCCAAACAGTGATTTACCCCCACATATGGGGTATCAGCGTACTCAGGAGAACTGGACAACAACTTTTGGGGTCAAATTTCTCCTGTTACCCTTGGGAAAATAAAAAATTGCAGGCTAAAAGATCATTTTTGAGAAAATAATTTTTTTTTTTATTTTCATGGCTCTGCGTTATAAACTTCTGTGAAGCACTTGGGGGTTCAAAGTCCTCACCACACATCTAGATTAGTTCCTTTGGGGGTCTAGTTTCTAAAATGGTGTCATTTCTGGGGGATCTCCAATGTTTAGGCACACAGGGGCTCTCCAAACGTGACATGGTGTCCGCTAATGATTGGAGCTAATTTTCCATTTAAAAAGCCAAATGGCGTGCCATCCCTTCCGAGCCCTGCCGTGCGCCCAAACAGTGGTTTACCCCCACATATGGGGTATCAGCGTACTCAGGACAAACTGGACAACAATATTTGGGGTCCAATTTCTCCTATTATCCTTGGCAAAATAGGAAATTCCAGGCTAAAAAATCATTTTTGAGGAAAGAAAAATTATTTTTTATTTTCATGGCTCTGCGTTATAAACTTCTGTGAAGCACCTGGGGGTTTAAAGTGCTCAATATGCATCTAGATAAGTTACCTGGGGGGTCTAGTTTCCAAAATGGGGTCACTTGTGCGGGAGCTCCAATGTTTAGGCACACAGGGGCTCTCCAAACGCGACATGGTGTCCGCTAACAATTGGAGCTAATTTTCCATTCAAAAAGTCAAATGGCGCGCCTTCTCTTCCGAGCCCTGCCGAGTGCCCAAACAGTGGTTTACCCCCACATATGAGGTATCGGCGTACTCGGGAGAAATTGCCCAACAAATTTTATGATCCATTTTATCCTACTGCCCATGTGAAAATGAAAAAATTGAGGCGAAAAGAATTTTTTTGTGAAAAAAAATTACTTTTTCATTTTTACAGATCAATTTGTGAAGCACCTGAGGGTTTAAAGTGCTCACTAGGCATCTAAATTAGTTCCTTGGGGGGTCTAGTTTCCAAAATGGGGTCACTTGTGGGGGAGCGCCAATGTTTAGGCACACAGGAGCTATCCAAACGCGACATGGTGTCCGCTAACGATGGAAATAATTTTTCATTCAAAAAGTCAAATGGCGCTCCTTCCCTTCCGAGCCTTACCATGTGCCCAAACAGTGGTTTACCTCCACATGTGAGGTATTGGTGTACTCAGGAGAAATTGCCCAACACATTTTAGGATCCATTTTATCCTGTTGCCCATGAGAAAATGAAAAAATTGAGGCTAAAAGAATTTTTTTGTGAAAAAAAAGTACTTTTTCATTTTTACGGATCAATTTGTGAAGCAACTGGAGGTTCAAAGTGCTCACTATGCATCTAGATAAGTTCCTTGGGGCGTCTAGTTTCCAAAATGGGGTCACTTGTGGGGGAGCTCCAATTTTTAGGCACACGGGGGCTCTCCAAACGTGACATGGTGTCCGCTAAAGAGTGGAGCCAATTTTTGATTCAAAAAGTCAAATGGCGCTCCTTCCCTTCCAAGCCCTGCCGTGCGCCAAAACAGTGGTTTACCCCCACATATGAGGTATCAGCGTACTCAGGACAAATTGGACAACAACTTTCGTGGTTCAGTTTCTCCTTTTACCATTGGGAAAATAAAAAAATTGTTGCTAAAAGATAATTTTTGTGACTAAAAAGTTAAATGTTCATTTTTTCCTTCCATGTTGCTTCTGCTGCTGTGAAGCACCTGAAGGGTTAATAAACTTCTTGAATGTGGTTTTGAGTACCTTGAGGGGTGCAGTTTTTAGAATGGTGTCACTTTTGGGTATTTTCAGCCAAATAGACCCCTCAAACTGACTTCAAATGTGAGGTGGTCCCTAAAAAAAATGGTTTTGTAAATTTCGTTGTAAAAATGACAAATCGCTGGTCGAATTTTAACCCTTATAACTTCCTAACAAAAAAAAATTTTGTTTCCAAAATTGTGCTGATGTAAAGTAAACATGTGGGAAATGTTATTTATTAACTATTTTGTGTCACATATCTCTCTGGTTTAACAGAATAAAAATTCAAAATGTGAAAATTGCGAAATTTTCAAAATTTTCGCCAAATTTCCGTGTTTATCACAAATAAATGCAGAATTTATTGACCTAAATTTACCACTAACATGAAGCCCAATATGTCACGAAAAAACAATCTCAGAACCGCTAGGATCCGTTGAAGCGTTCCTGAGTTACTACCTCATAAAGGGACACTGGTCAGAATTGCAAAAAACGGCAAGGTCTTTAAGGTCAAAATAGGCTGGGTCTTGAAGGGGTTAAAGAGATTTTACACTACTTTAGCATTGATGACCTGTTAGTGGTGGTGGCAGGCGGAAATACTCATTTGCAGAGCTTCCCCATCCTCTGACAGTGGCCAAGGCAGTGTACTGTACATCTGCCTCCTATTAAAATCAATAGGAGGTGAATATGTAGTACCCTGTAGCTGGCACTATCAGAAGACAAGGCAGCTCCGCAAGTGAGTATTTCTAGCCTTCGATACCCATAAAAGCTGATCGGCAGGGACCCCGACCGATCAGACACTGATGACGTATCCTAAGGATAGGTCATCAATGCTAAAGTAGTCACATAGCCATATAAGGAGTAAAGTCCCTAAAAAAAGGCATGACAGCCAAGTTTCCAGCCATGCCCTTTTTCCTTTCTCGATGCTCCTCTGAAAACTGTTTTTTTTAGAATCTGCCATATAGTTCCAGAGTTACGGGCCTTTATCTTTGTTTCCCCCCAATATAATAATTGCTATGGTATTTGCATGTCTATAGGCTAAGATTAAGATGTGAGCATTGTCCACTTGGATAAGACTAAAATATTTGCATATTGAGTGCACTAAGAAGGTACATGTTAAGGGGTTTAACTGGTGAGGTGTATTCTCTAAGCAATAAGTTAGGGTGAGCAATACAGATCAGATGTGATGGAGCAGTGGAGTGAGTATTTTTAGATGACACATGGATCAGTGAGGACCAGGACACGGAGTATGCATAACAGCAGAGACTAGGGTTGAGCGAAACGGGTCGGCCATTTTCAGAAGTCGCCGACTTTTGGCAAAGTCGGGTTTCATAAAACCCGACCCGACCCCTGTGTGGGGTCGGCCATGAAGTCGGCAATCTTCTGAATCTGGAATCGGAATTCCGATACTGATTCCCGATATGTTTAAGATATTGGGAATTGGTATCGGAATTCAGATTTAAGTGTAAAATAAAGAATAAAAATAAAAAATATTGCTATACTCGCCCTCGGACGCGCCCTGGTTGTAACCGGGAGCCTTCCTTCCTAAGAATCAGCGCTTGAAGGACCTTTCGATGACGTCACGGCTTCTAATTGGTCGCGTGACGCCCATGTGACCGCTCACGCGACCAATCAGAAGCCGTGACGTCATTTAAAGGTCCTTCAAGCACTGATTCTTAGGAAGGAAGGCTGCGGGTTACAACCAGGGCACGTCCGAGGGTGAGTATATTCCTAATAGGTATATACTCAGCCTCGGACGCGCCCTGGTTGTAACCCGCAGCCTTCCTTCCTGTTGTGAACAGGTAATTCAGAACCACAATGGACCTTGAAGTTCAGAGCACACAAAGTGACCTGACAATTACCAAAAACTAAGGATGAGCTCTGAGACGTGGGAACTCTGCTGACCGCAATCCCTAATCCTATACAACCACACTAGAGGTAGCCGTGGAGCGCTCCTGACCAGTCCTATGCGCCTCGAGCACAGCCTGAGAAACTAGCTAGCCCTAAGAAAGAAAAATAAGCCTAGCTTGCCTCAGAGAAATACCCCAAAGGAAAAGGCAGCCCCCCACATATAATGACTGTGAGTTGAGATGAAAATACAAACGCAGAGATGAAATAGATTTAGCAAAGTGAGGCCCAACTTACTGAACAGACCGAAGATAGGAAAGATTGCTTTGCGGTCAACACAAAACCCTACAAACAACCACGCAGAGGGGGCAAAAAGACCCTCCGCACCGACTAACGGTACGGAGGTGCTCCCTCTGCGTCCCAGAGCTTCCAGCAAGCAAGAAAAACCAATATAGCAAGCTGGACAGAAAAAATAGCAAACAAAAATAACACAAGCAAAACTTAGCTTATGCAGGAAGACAGGCCACAGGAACGATCCAGGAGAAAGCAAGACCAATACTAGAACATTGACTGGAGGCCAGGATCAAAGCACTAGGTGGAGTTAAATAGAGCAGCACCTAACGACTTAACCTCATCACCTGAGGAAGGAAACTCAGAAGCCGCAGTACCACTCTCATCCACCAAAGGAAGCTCATAGACAGAACCAGCCGAAGTACCACTCACGACCACAGGAGGGAGCTTGGCCACAGAATTCACAACAGTACCCCCCCTTGAGGAGGGGTCACCGAACCCTCACCAGAGCCCCCAGGCCGACCAGGATGAGCCACATGAAAGGCACGAACCAGATCGGCAGCATGGACATCAGAGGCAAAGACCCAGGAATTATCTTCCTGACCATAACCTTTCCACTTAACCAGATACTGGAGTTTCCGTCTCGAAACACGAGAATCCAAAATCTTCTCCACTATATACTCCAACTCCCCTTCAACCAAAACCGGAGCAGGAGGATCAATAGATGGAACCACAGGTGCCACGTATCTCCGCAACAATGACCTATGGAACACGTTATGGATGGAAAAAGAAGCTGGAAGAGTCAAACGAAAAGACACAGGATTAAGAACCTCAGAAATCCTATATGGACCAATGAAGCGAGGCTTAAACTTAGGAGAGGAAACCTTCATAGGAATATAACGAGATGACAACCAAACCAAATCCCCAACACGAAGTCGGGGACCCACACAGCGCCTGCGGTTAGCGAAACGTTGAGCCTTCTCCTGGGACAAAGTCAAATTGTCCACTACATGAGTCCAAATCTGCTGCAACCTATCCACCACAGTATCCACACCAGGACAGTCCGAAGACTCAACCTGCCCTGAAGAGAAACGAGGGTGGAACCCAGAATTGCAGAAAAACGGCGAAACCAAAGTAGCCGAGCTGGCCCGATTATTAAGGGCGAACTCAGCCAAAGGCAAAAAGGACACCCAATCATCCTGATCAGCAGAAACAAAACATCTCAGATATGTTTCCAAGGTCTGATTGGTTCGTTCAGTCTGGCCATTTGTCTGAGGATGGAAAGCCGAGGAAAAAGACAAATCAATGCCCATCCTAGCACAAAAGGCTCGCCAAAACCTCGAAACAAACTGGGAACCTCTGTCAGAAACGATGTTCTCTGGAATGCCATGTAAACGAACCACATGCTGGAAAAACAATGGCACCAAATCAGAGGAGTAAGGCAATTTAGACAAGGGCACCAAATGGACCATCTTAGAGAAGCGATCACAAACCACCCAAATGACCGACATTCTTTGAGAGACGGGGAGATCTGAAATAAAATCCATAGAGATATGTGTCCAAGGCCTCTTCGGGACCGGCAAGGGCAAAAGCAACCCACTGGCACGAGAACAGCAGGGCTTAGCCCGAGCACAAATCCCACAGGACTGCACGAAAGAACGCACATCCCGCGACAGAGACGGCCACCAAAAGGATCCAGCCACCAAATCTCTGGTACCAAAGATTCCAGGATGACCAGCCAACACCGAACAATGAACCTCAGAGATAACTTTATTCGTCCACCTATCAGGGACAAACAATTTCTCCGCTGGTCAACGGTCAGGTCTATTAGCCTGAAATTTTTGCAGCACCCGCCGCAAATCAGGGGAGATGGCAGACAAAATTACCCCCTCTTTGAGAACACCCGCCGGCTCAGGCAAACCCGGAGAATCGGGCACAAAACTCCTAGACAGGGCATCCGCCTTCACATTTTTAGAGCCCGGAAGGTACGAAACCACAAAGTCAAAAAGGGAGAAAAACAGCGACCAACGAGCCTGTCTAGGATTCAACCGTTTGGCAGACTCGAGATAAGTCAAGTTCTTGTGATCAGTCAAGACCACCACGCGATGCTTAGCTCCTTCTAGCCAATTACGCCACTCCTCGAATGCCCACTTCATGGCTAGCAACTCTCGATTCCCAACATCATAATTTCGCTCAGCAGGTGAAAATTTCCTGGAAAAGAAGGCGCATGGTTTCATCACCGAGCAATCAGAACTTCTCTGCGACAAAACAGCCCCTGCTCCAATTTCAGAAGCATCAACCTCGACCTGGAACGGAAGCGAAACATCTGGTTGGCACAACACAGGGGCAGAAGAAAAACGATGCTTCAACTCCTGAAAAGCTTCCACAGCAGCAGAAGACCAATTGACCACATCAGCACCCTTCTTGGTTAAATCAGTCAACGGTTTAGCAATACTAGAAAAATTATTGATGAAGCGACGATAAAAATTAGCAAAGCCCAGGAACTTCTGCAGACTCTTCAGAGATGTTGGCTGAGTCCAATCATAAATGGCCTGAACTTTAACAGGGTCCATCTTGATAGTAGAAGGAGAAAAAATGAACCCCAAAAATGAAACCTTCTGAACACCAAAGAGACACTGTGACCCCTTCACAAACAAAGAATTAGCACGCAGGACCTGGAACACCATTCTGACCTGCTTCACATGAGACTCCCAATCATCCGAGAAGACCAAAATATCATCCAAGTATACAATCAGGAATTTATCCAGGTACTCTCGGAAGATGTCATGCATAAAGGACTGAAACACTGATGGAGCATTAGAAAGCCCGAATGGCATAACCAGGTACTCAAAATGGCCTTCGGGCGTATTAAATGCTGTTTTCCATTCATCGCCCCGTTTAATACGCACAAGATTATATGCACCACGAAGATCTATCTTGGTGAACCAACTTGCCCCCTTAATCCGAGCAAACAAATCAGACAGCAGCGGCAAGGGGTACTGAAATTTGACCGTAATTTTATTTAGAAGGCGGTAATCAATACAAGGTCTCCGCGAACCATCCTTCTTGGCCACAAAAAAGAACCCCGCTTCCAATGCGACGATGACGGGCGAATATGACCCTTCTCCAAAGACTCCTTCACGTAACTCCGCATAGCGGCGTGCTCAGGTACAGATAAATTAAACAGTCGACCCTTAGGAAACTTACTACCAGGAATCAAATCGATAGCACAATCACAATCCCTATGCGGAGTTAGGGCATTGGACTTGGGCTCATCGAATACATCCCGGTAATCAGACAAGAACTCTGGGACCTCAGAAGGGGTGGATGATGAGATAGACAGAAATGGAACATCACCATGTACCCCCTGACAACCCCAGCTGGACACAGACATTGATTTCCAATCTAATACTGGGTTATGGACTTGTAGCCATGGCAACCCCAACACGACCACATCATGCAGATTATGCAACACCAGAAAGCGAATATCCTCCTGGTGCGCAGGAGCCATGCACATGGTCAGCTGGGTCCAATACTGAGGCTTATTCTTGGCCAAAGGCGTAGCATCAATTCCTCTCAATGGAATAGGACACTGCAAGGGCTCCAAGACAAACCCACAGCGCCTAGCAAACTCCAAGTCCATCAAATTAAGGGCAGCGCCTGAATCCACAAATGCCATGACAGAATAGGAAGACAAAGAGCAGATCAAAGTAACGGACAAAAGAAATTTCGACTGTACCGTACCAATGGTGGCAGACCTAGCGAACCGCTTAGTGCGCTTAGGACAATCGGAGATAGCATGAGTGGAATCACCACAGTAGAAACACAGCCCATTCTGACGTCTGTGTTCTTGCCTTTCAGCTCTGGTCAAAGTCCTATCGCACTGCATAGGCTCAGGTTTATGCTCAGATAATACCGCCAAATGGTGCACAGATTTACGCTCACGCAAGCGTAGACCGATCTGAATGGCCAAAGACATAGACTCATTCAGACCAGCAGGCATAGGAAATCCCACCATGACATCCTTAAGGGTTTCAGAGAGACCCTTTCTGAAAATAGCTGCCAGCGCACATTCATTCCATTGAGTGAGCACGGACCACTTTCTAAACTTCTGACAATAAATCTCTATCTCATCCTGACCCTGACACAGAGCCAGCAAATTTTTCTCTGCCTGATCCACTGAATTAGGTTCATCGTACAGCAATCCGAGCGCCAGAAAAAGCGCATCAATATTACATAATGCAGGATCTCCTGGCGCAAGGGAAAATGCCCAGTCTTGAGGGTCGCCACATAATAAAGAAATAACGATCTTAACTTGTTGAACTGGGTCACCAGAGGAGCGGGGTTTCAAAGCCAGAAATAGTTTACAATTATTTTTAAAATTCAAAAACTTAGCTCTATCTCCAGAAAATAACTCAGGAATAGGAATTTTAGGTTCTAACATAGGATTCTGAACCACTAAATCTTGAATATTCTGTACATTTATAGCGAGATTATCCATCAAAGAGAACAGACCCTGAATGTCCATGTCCACACCTGTGTTCTGAACCACCCTGATGTAAAGGGGAAAAGAAAGACAGAACACAGTGCAAAGAAAAAAAAATGGTCTCAGAACTTCTCTTTTCCCTCTATTGAGAAGCATTAGTACGTTGGTCCTCCAGTACTGTTGTGAACAGGAAATTCAGAACCACAATGGACCTTGAAGTTCAGAGCACACAAAGTGACCTGACAATTACCAAAAACTAAGGACGAGCTCTGAGACGTGGGAACTCTGCTGACCGCAATTCCTAATCCTATACAACCACACTAGAGGTAGCCGTGGAGCGCTCCTGACCAGTCCTATGCGCCTCGAGCACAGCCTGAGAAACTAGCTAGCCCTAAGAAAGAAAAATAAGCCTAGCTTGCCTCAGAGAAATACCCCAAAGGAAAAGGCAGCCCCCCACATATAATGACTGTGAGTTGAGATGAAAATACAAACGCAGAGATGAAATAGATTTAGCAAAGTGAGGCCCAACTTACTGAACAGACCGAAGATAGGAAAGATTGCTTTGCGGTCAACACAAAACCCTACAAACAACCACGCAGAGGAGGCAAAAAGACCCTCCGCACCGACTAACGGTACGGAGGTGCTCCCTCTGCGTCCCAGAGCTTCCAGCAAGCAAGAAAAACCAATATAGCAAGCTGGACAGAAAAAATAGCAAACAAAAATAACACAAGCAAAGCTTAGCTTATGCAGGAAGACAGGCCACAGGAACGATCCAGGAGAAAGCAAGACCAATACTAGAACATTGACTGGAGGCCAGGATCAAAGCACTAGGTGGAGTTAAATAGAGCAGCACCTAACGACTTAACCTCATCACCTGAGGAAGGAAACTCAGAAGCCGCAGTACCACTCTCACCCACCAAAGGAAGCTCATAGACAGAACCAGCCGAAGTACCACTCACGACCACAGGAGGGAGGTTGGCCACAGAATTCACAACACCTTCCTAAGAATCAGCGCTTGAAGGACCTTTCGATGACGTCACGGCTTCTAATTGGTCGCGTGACGCCCATGTGACCGCTCACGTGACCAATCAGAAGCCGTGACGTCATCGAAAGGTCCTACAAGCGCTGATTCTTAGGAAGGAAGGCTCCCGGTTACAACCAGGGCGCGTCCGAGGGTGAGTATAGCAATATTTTTTATTTTTATTCTTTATTTTACACATTAATATGGATCGCAGGGCCTGAAGGAGAGTTTACTCTCCTTCAGACCCTGGGAGCCATTAGAAACCCAATGCACTGCATTGGGTTTCGTGTTTCGGCCGACCCCAACCCCGACTTTTCTATAGGATCGGCTGATTTCACTCGACCCGACTCTTGAAAAAGTCGGGTTTCGTGAAATCCGACCCGATCCTATAAAAACAAAAGTCGCTCAACCCTAGCAGAGACGAAAGCAGAGCAGGATGCATCAAATGAGTCTGAGCCAGGTGACACATACAGAAACAATAGATGTATAGACAATCCGGAACAAGCAGTAGGCAAATGGTTAACAGCAGGACAGCCGATATATAGTTGCAAATTGCTTGTGTTTACGGAAGTATTTTTACACACAGAAGTAATAAACAAATAGTCAATATATTAACTGGTTTGCAGAATTAAGGTTGATATATGCAAACAGGAAATTGTTGCATGGAAAGTGTAAATCACAGAATAGCAGTGAAGTCATGCAACTGGTACATACTTGGAGAGCAGAGGTTCAAACACAAATAGTAAAAATACATAGGCAAACTAGAAACTATCTTTATGTCATACGTTATCTTGATTGCAGTGACTGAGGTGTGAGCAGTGCCAAAAAGAATTGGAAACTTGTTTAGAAGAGAGAGGTATGGTCTACACCTGGGTAAGCTGAACTGTATTTGAAAAATATGCAAGACGTTGAATACAAGTCAGGAGTAGCAGGAGATAATTGACTGAAACATGAGCTAAGGGAAAAATGAGGCAACTCCTGACGAGCAAATGGTTCCTGAGAGCAAAGCGATCTCAATAATCAGACATACTTAAAAGGCTTTGTGTGATGGTGTCATAGATATTTATTGGGATACCACAATAACCCGGTATGACCTAGCGCAAAGGGAGCCAGCCATACGGTAATTGAAGAATGAAAGGATTCCGTCTGGCACACCAGCCCGGTAAGTAAAAATAAAAAAAACTTTATTAAGGCATGTCAACCATAGTTAAAAGAGAATAAAATGCCTGACGCGCTTCTGCCACGGTAATGTGCTTTTAATCGTAGGATTCCATAATAGCAATACACTCAAACATATAGGAAAAGCTAACCAATCAACACTTATATGCTTAATTGCATTAAGGATGCACATGGAATGTACAGTGTCGACATAACAAGTACAATTAAACACAATGAAAACCAAACAATATATATAGAACAAATCATTGTGAAAATTCATCGCTTTTGGGTATTTTGTATCTAATTTTTAAATCCAAAAGGCTTCTCTAAGGGTATGTGCACACGCTGCGGATTTTGCTGCGGATCCGCAACGTTTCTGCAGCTGCGGATCCGCAGCAGTTTCCCATGAGATTACAGTACAATGTAAACCTATGGGAAACGAAATCCGCAGTGCACATGCTGCGGAAAAAAACGTGCGGAAACACAGCGTTTTATTTACCGCAGCATTTCAATTCTTTGTGCGGAATCCGCAGCGTTTTTACACCTGCTCCAATAGAAAACTGCAGGTGTGAAACCGCAGCGGAATCCGCAATAGAAACCGCGATAAATCCGCAGGAAAAACCGCAGCGGTTTTGCACTGCGGATTTATCAAATCCGCTGCGGAAAAATTCGCAGAGGAGCTTTCTACGTGTGCACATACCCTAATAGTGAAGTGTTGATTGGTCAGCTTTTCCTATATACAGTATATTGCTATTATTGTATCCTACGATTAAGGGTGCATTACCGCTCCAGAAACGCATCAGGCATTTTACGAGGGGCGATCCAAAAGTAATGATAATCAATACTAAACACAATGAATATAGTCAAAAAATGTTTTTATTTTTCTACATAGTCTCCTAACAAGTGTATACATTTAGTCCATCTCTTTTCTAAACTTAGAATTCCCTTCGAAAAAAATTCTTGATCTTGACCCTCAAAAAAATCCCCAACAGCAGTTATCACGTCGCTATTGTCGTCAAATTTCTTGCCCCGGAGGTGTTCCTTGAGCCGAGGAAAGAGAAAGAAGTCACTGGGGGCTAGATCTGGCGAATAGGGGGGTGTTCCACCAGTTCAAAGCCCGCTTCTTGAATGGTAGCCATGGCAACTGCAGCTTTGTGAGCCGGCGCATTATCTTGGTGAAACAGCACTCCAGCCCGCAGTTTGCCCCGCCTTTTCTCCTTGATAGCCTCCCGCAATCTTCTTATTTGTTCTGCGTAGTAGGAGCCCGTAATAGTGGCTCCCTTCTCCAAGTAGTCCACCATAATAATTCCTTCAGCGTCCCAAAAAACGGATGCCATAACCTTCCTTGCTGAGCTTGACACTTTAAATTTCTTCGGCGTCGGTTCGTCGGCTCGTTTTCAGGTCATCGATTGTTGTTTAGTTTCGGGATCAAAGTGGAGGATCCAGGTCTTGTCCATGGTCAAAAAACGTGACAAAAATTTTTCCTTGTCTGCTTGGAACTTTTCGAGATTTGCTATTGAAATTTCAACTCGTTTCTTCTTTTGCTCGTCGGTTAACATTTTTGGCACCCAACGCGTGGAGACCTTTCTCATATGCAATTCTTTTGCAAGGATTCTTTGAATACTGCCATATGAGATCCCTGTGACCTCAGCTACATGCCTGATAGTCACTCTTCGATCTGCCAATACAACTTCTTCAACTTTTTTCACGTTTTTTTCATTGAGGGACGTGGATGGGCGTCCTTCACGATGTTCATCTTCTGTCGATGTTCTTCCCAGCTTAAATTCCATGGCCCAGCATGCAATTGTGGAATATGGAGGAGAAGAGTCCCCCAATGTTTCCACCAAGTCGCTGTGTATGTCTTTGGTAGTCCTTTTTTTCAAGAAGAAGTATTTGATGACAGCTCTGAGCTCGTTTTTTTTCTATTTTGATGTTCACTCCTCGGCAGTTCATATTCAAAAGAATGTAGCTCCCGGGAATCGTGGTCTATTTAAGTGATTTTTTTTTTTCCTGGACTAGTGGGTACCTAAGAGAGAAGAAAACATTTTATTTTAATTTCTGTGTGCAATAGAAATAACCGATTATCATTACTTTTGGATCGCCCCTCGTACGCTCTTTAACTATGGCTTGACATGCCTTAACAAAGTTTTTGGAATTTTACTTACCGGGCTGGTGTGCCGGATGTAATCCTTTCCTTCTTCAAATATCTATGGCTGCACTCAAGAGCGGGATAGACACCCACCTGTGAACAATCATACACAGCCTCATTTGGACACATCTATTGCTGCGTTGGAAGCTCCATGACCCTCTCTCCTCAGCCATAAGGTAAGTTAACAAGGCATAGCGCCTGAGCCGAGACAGGGGACTAACAGCACATATCATTGGAATCAAATGGTGGGGTTTAAAAAACAAAAAAAGGGGAATACTCAGGGAAGCAAAAGGAATTAAATAAGAATAAAAACTGCACACTTGTGACCTGATGATAGCTCCCTTTTATAAATTGTACTTTTCTTGTTCTCATCACTGAAGTTTTAATAAATATGCTAATTAGGGTGTTCGGTGCCTTGGTGTGGCCAAGAGGCTTAATGTACAGTTTTGACCTCTAGTTTTGCAAGCCCCACCTTTCCCACTGGTGATTGACAGCGCTGGCTTGCCTTGATTGAGCACTGTCTGCAGACTTGATTTGATTATGTTTTTGAACCTATTTTGCAAGTTTACGAACCATTTGTTATGTATCTTGAGTACATCTCTATTGGTTTGAAGAATGTTCTTACATATGGAAATAGTTGGTTAATTTCTTACACCAAGACCTTCATTAAGTAGCAGTTTTTATAACCTGAATGTAATTGTGAATGGGATTCTTGGGTCTCAGATCTGCTCTTTTCTCTTACCTAGTGCATTGAATCAATTACTATGATCACGGTATAGAAGTATAAAATGAACTCTATGTATTCACCCTTAATGTAATCTAGTTGTGATAAAGGTAATATACAGTAGATACATAGTGTGAGATTTCAACATCATGCCTGGGTGAGACAATAGTGAACACATCGAGATGATTGATAGTGATCATCTGCTGTAAGGCTGCTTTGACATCTGTATCATTCAGAGGGAAACGTCAGGGCAATTTTCCATAAGATAATGTATAAGATACAGCAACTCTACACATGTAAAGGATTTCATGTCTAACAGCTGTCATTACATATGTGGCTTATGGTGAACTACAACCAACAAGTCCTTTTCATAGTTGTGACAATACACCAAGTCGTAAAACCATTAGTGGCTGCACACAAGAATATGACATGTTGATACACAAATGCTTTTTTAAAGGAAAGACCAGAGCAATAAAACACAACAACTTTACAGATAAACCTTGATGTAAGCTATCTGCCTGACAGTTCAACCTCAACAAGTAGCATATGGCACTTCCCCACTCACCTGTGGTAATTCTTCTAATTGAGAACTTTCTCTGAACATAATGCTCTCCTTCAGCGCTTCCTCGCATGATCAATAAGCCGAGTGTCAGTTTACTGTGATCCGATTCTCTCAAATGAGAAAATCATAGCAAGGGTACGGAGAAGACGGAGAACTTGATTTCTCCATCTTCTCCGTTGTCTTTGTGCACGTACATCGGATGATATCCGAGTGCAGTTTGAAGTTTTACATGCACCCGTAGACTTGAATGGGAGCACAGGATCCTATTTGCAAAGCCACTCACAGTATTTTGCAATGGTTTTCTAATGTCGAATCTGCATTACCAAAAAAAATCGCAGACCTGTACTGCGCCATAGTATAACATTGGGTTAAAGGTAGAAGTCGGTCACAGGAGCACTGAAACTCCCACCTGATGAAGACGGCATGTCCGTTGAAACGCGTTGTGGCTAAACTGTATCCAGTGTCAGTGTCTCCTTTCAGTGCTCCTGTGACCGATTTCTACCTTTAACCCTGTGCCTATCCTCCTTTGGAGGTTTTTGGCTGGAGCTGCGGCAGTTCCTGGCACTTCCCTTATACCTGGGGCTGCCTCCTAAATGACCGCCTTACATTGACTCTGATTGTATAACATTGGGCTGAGTGCTGTCTGATAAAACATTGGACAGCACTCGCTCGAGTTATATGCTCGTGTGAGCGATCCCAAGATTGCCCTAAGCAGTCCCATTGGCTCTTTCACCTGAAGATTAAGGTGACAAACTGATGTTTGTTTTTTGTTTTCTACACAATTTATTGAAAAAATACACAGCCAACGCTTTTAAATGATACGTTAGAAACTAATCATGGATGATAAAAGTGATATCTATATAAAGTTCACAATTCTAATAATTCCACAGCATTTTACAATTATTAGGTTACGTATATAGATAACATCAGACATTTACATAGTAAACTAAAGTATCTTCAGGTCCTTGCACGAAAAGCTCACAATCTGTGAGAATACTATTACACAAGCATCAGCATCATTTACTGCGAACAGAAAAATGATCATAGTTACAATAATCTGTATAATCTCCCTCAGCTTCAAAAACTTTAATTTTTTGTGGAAGGTGAAGATATTGCTTATTTCCTATTTTCTCGAGTGTCCATGAATTTACAGATAGTTAGCAAATCTCTTCTATGTTCAGACTTGTTCACACAGCCATACATCACCTTGTCCTTGTGTACTCAGATGCCTTTGCTTCATTCTATACTTATTTCTTCCTCTGTTTCATGGTCTTAAAATGTCCTTGGCATTAGATTAACATCGGATTAGGGATCAGTTGATCGTGCAATGTGTGCGGGGACATCCTGAATCACCCCTTATACCATGTTCTGTGAAGCATTATGGTGCTTTCACACTGCACTTTTCTTATGGGTCCCATTGGGGCTTGCATTCAAACCCTTCTGCAAAATGGGATTCAGATACCTGCTCTGATGGGGCCATAGAGTCTATTGGTGCTGGCAGAACGAACATGCGCTTTGTCGTACATAATTTTCAGGCACTAGTGGAGACTGACACCCTGAAGGTCAAGTACTGTCTACCAACGTTGACGTGCTCTGGACTACAAACGTTATGAACAGAGATGAGTAGATGTGACGAGATTGAAATTCACCAAATCCAATGGATTTTACTGGGACATTATTGTTATTATGCTTTCGGGTCTGGAGAGACCCCAGAGAATAATAAACATAAGATGTCTAAAGAAAACATCGCTCACCTCCATTGCTCACTAATTCCCCTACAGTCCATGGTGCCTCTTCTTACCGCCTGAAACCGCAGGTATTTGCCCACTATGCTGGATCTTCTGGTACCAACTAGGGTGGTCTGTCCCTAATCATGGCTAAAGTCCTGTGGCAAAATTGCAGCGCATTTCCGAGCGTCATGATGTTGCAACCTTGTGATATGCAGGCACATAAACATATTAGGCATAGTGCAAAGATGCCCAGGGTTTCAGCGTGCAGTGTTGATAGCGAGGACCGTATGGGGGAGAACATGCAGTGGAGGTTGGCAGGGAGATGAGAGGTGAGTATTAGGAGTTTCTGTTTATGCTTTTGCTGGCCCTGTATGGTTCAGCAAAATGCAAAAACACCTATTTTTAAATTAATTGGATTTGTATAGTTTCACTGTATTTGGTTAATTTCAATAACATTTTAACATGGAAAAAACTTGCATTCTGCTCTCAGAAAAATTCCAACTGTTTATGAATAAATGAGAACTACGAATGCAAACTGGAGTCGTCAGAGTAACCTGTTACTCCTGAAGAAGAGGTGGTAAGGCATTTGTTATTAACTGACCACAGGTCAACTTCAAAGACCATAGAACAATGTGATATTATTTTTGCAAAATATGTGTTGTCTTATATAATGATAAGTTCTGTTGCTTGACATGTTTTCCTGTTCGATGCACAACATTTTTAGATTTTTACTTTTTTTTTTATGTAATAGTAAAGAAATCGGATGCTGGATGAAAAAAATGAATGGAGCTAATGTTTTAAATTGTTTCGTTTTTGTATTATCCAATTGACATTGTAATATTAAGCATCACATTTAAAGGGGTTGTCCGGTTGGAGCAAATTATCACCTATCCAAAAGACCCCCACTGATTACCAGAGAGCTGCACTTTTATTCCCGTTAGAAGAGAGTAGGCGAGCACATACTTGAACACTGCTCTTGCTCTTTTCGTTCTCCATGGGACTGCCAGATCAAAATATTCAGATTTCTCCAATAGCCCCAAAGGACTTGTATGGAGCTATCGTCGAGTACATGCATTGCTGTTCCATCCTAACTGGGATAAAAGTGGATTAAAGTGCTCCTTTTTAGTGTTTGGGTGGTCCCAATGGTTGAACCACCATGGTTCTAGTTATGGTCTATTCTCCATATATGTGTAAACTTCTTCCTGCTGGACAACACCTTTAAAGGAGAGTCGCATGTGGGACATTATTGGCATACTCCCATGATATGGCATAGTCCAATAGAAATAAATGTAGATAGTCATTTGTGGCCACCTTCACTTTCATGGCAGCATACTGTATGAGAGATTCCCCATTCTTACGATAGATGAGTGTCATAACTCGGAGGGGTGTGCCATAAAACTCTTAGATGGAACTGTCCCTTTAAATAAATAGCTGAAAAGTGGTGATTATAAAAATAAAGATCATTTTTACATTGTATCAGTTTTTATTTCTAATGTATTCATTAGCAAAAAAAATGCAGCCTGACCCTAGGGCTGGCCATACATATTAGATACCATTTCTCTTGATTGTCCTACCTTCCATTGTTATGCATGCTTGGTTCGTCTGAACATGCATTTGTTCTGAATGAACCAAGGAAGAAGGAAGTAAGCCAACTTGAGACAACTCTATCAGAGTCTTATTTCCCTATGTTCAAAGGGATTGGGCATGTTTAAATGCAATTGCCTAATATGTCTTTCCCTCGTCGCATCCCATTAGGGGAGATTTGGTAGATATCCATACACATTATTTAATCTGCTAATCTGACATTAATCTCATGTGTGGCCAGCGTGAGAGAGATGATTGCCTTTTCAGAGAAGAAGAGCACTTCAACTCTAGTGCAACCTATTGCAAGAAGCAATCCAAATTGTCAATATCGACCCTTTAATGAGCTTTGCCAAATGAATTAGGATAAAACCAAACCAGACACTTTATTTGCAGACACGTGTTTCGGGGTGTTTGCCCCTCATCAGTGCAAAGCAAGAAGTCCGATTTGGCAACTTTACATGTATAAGGGGTAATGTCTATCCTTGTTTAGAGTGACATGCCTGACATGCCGATGTGAGGAGTCATATCTTCCATACATTTTTTATTTGGAAAGCCAATTGTCTCTTCAGAGAGGAAGAAGACTTTAATTGTAGCCCCACATATTGCATGTAGTAATCCTAACAGTCAATATCAACTCTTTAATTAGCCTTGCCGCATGACTTAGGATAACCAATAACCATTCCAATCATCTTCTAATATATAATTGCCTAGAATACTACTTCCTGCAATTTGTGCCAACTTCCTGTCCGGAGCTAATGTCCGGAGCTAATGTCCGGAGCTAATGTCCAGAGCTAATGTCCAGAGCTAATGTCCGGAGATAAGTGACGTCAACAGTGTCCAGTGTCTGATTGGTTGCCGCCTGCTGCGAGCGACCAATCAGAAACGTGCCGTACTGTGACACACTCCGCCCGCCATTTTGGTGTGATTTTTGAATTTTTACCTCACAGCAAGTTTCTACTGCGTGGAGGCGGGCCCAGTGACGTTGCTCTTCAAGCTCCCGCCGAATTTCGTCAAAAAAATGATAATACCATTTACCAAAACTATATATATTTAGTTGTGAAGTGGTTCAGTGACATTTTCACACCAATTTTGAACTTTTGTTTGGTGTTTTCTCCATATACTGCCTATTATTCACTGACTGTTATACTGAGAGACTGCCGTTTATTAACCTCTTCTTTGCCACATTGGGTATATTGCTCTATTATTTGCCACATAAGGACATTGTCCATTATTGCCCAGCAATTTCTCTGCAATATAAACTGCCTATTTATTAATATCTGCATTCCTGCAAAGAACTATTGCCTATTATTAACTGGCTATTTTCCTACTACCTGACACTGCCCACAACACGCAAAGTTGTCGTCTGATGTCTTTCATCCCTCCCCTCATAAGCATGTTCATGGATCCTGTGTAACTGTACCTTAAATAACAAGAATTGTCAAGAGCTGGTGAGTGCAGCCATTTTTTGTTCTTTCTTACTATTATTTATTAATTGTATTATTTTTACATTTGAATAAATAAAGTATATATGGATTCTAGACTCCCGATTCTTTAGAATCGGGCTGCCATCTAGTATCTTATAATTGTCATATGCTATTTTAATTCTGATATTCTAGTCTAATTCTAGTTTTTTTGAGGAAGGTACACGGATTTCTTATTTTATTTAATTATGGTTGTATAACATTTGCAAATGTATCCTTGGTATTTATCATCTGTGCATTAAAGGATAATCATAGTAATAAACAGAGTTTTAGTTCACATTTTACACGGAATCATTAGGTTTGAGGTAGTAAGGTTACAGTACTTTTACTTTAATCTAGTATTTGACTTGACTCGTAAGTATTGGTTGATAGGAATGGTTCTCTGTCATCCTCTGTAACATAGATATCTTTCCTCGTTCCTTGTAGATAAAATTGGTATACAGTCATGGCCAAAAGTGTTGGAACCCTTGAAATTGTTCCAGAAAATAAAGTGTTTCTCCCAGAAAATTATTGTAATTACTCATGTTTTGTAATACAAATGTTTATTTTCTTTGTATATATTGGAATAACACAAGAAACTGAGAGGGAAAAAGCAAATTGAACATATTTTCATAGAAAAACCCAAATTGAGGAACCCTCAACTTAATAATTGGTTGCACACTCTTTGGAATAAATAACTGCAATCAATGGATTTCTATAACCATCAACAAACTTCTTACACCTCTCAAGTGGAATTTTGGACCACTCTTCTGCAAACTGCTCCAGATCTCATATTTGAAGGGCGCCTTCTCCCAACAGCAATTTTAACCCCTTTACCACCTAGGGTGGTTTGCACGTTAACCCCTTAATCCCATATGACATACTATCCCGTCGAGGTGACTATCGCAGCTGACATCCGGCACTATGTGCCAGGAGCGGTCACGGACCGCTCCCGGCACATTAACCCCCGGCACACCGCGATCAAACATGATCGCGGTGTGCTGGCGGTACAGGAAAGCATCGCGCAGGGAGGGGGCTCTGTTGTGAATTCTGTTGCCGGGCTCCCTCCTGTGGTCATGAATGGTACTTCGGCTGGTTCTGTCCATGGACTTCCTCTGCTGGCTGTGGGTATTTCTGAGTTTTTTTCCACAGGTGACGAGGCTAAGTCGTTAGTGGGCTGCTCTATTTAACTCCACTTAGATCTTTGCCCCATGCCAGCTGTCAATGTTGTACTATTGGTCTAGTTCGCTCCTGGATCGTTCTGGTTACCTGTTATTTCCAGCAGAAGCTAAGTTCCTCTTTTCTATTTTCTTGTTTGCTATTTTTTCTGTCCAGCTTGCTATTGTGAATATTGCCTTGCTTGCTGGAAGCTCTGGGACGCAGAGGGGCGCCTCCGCACCGTGAGTCGGTGCGGAAGGTTTTTTTTCCCTGCACTCTCTGCGTGGCTTTTTGTAGGATTTTGTGCTGACCGCAAAGTTGCCTTTCCTATCCTCTGTCTGTTCAGTAAGTCGGGCCTCTCTTTGCTATATCTATTTCATCTCTGTGTTTGTGATTTCATCTTACTCACAGTCAATATATGTGGAGGCTGCCTTTTCCTTTGGGGAATTTCTCTGAGGCAAGGTAGGCTTTATTTTCCTATCTTTAGGGCTAGCTAGTTTCTGAGGCTGTGACGAGTTGCATAGGGAGCGTTAGGAGCAATCCACGGCTATTTCTAGTGTGTGTGATAGGATTAGGGATTGCGGTCAGCAGAGTTTCCACATCCCAGAGCTTGTCCTGTATTTTTGTAGCTATCAGGTCTTTCCGGGTGCTCTTGACCATCAGGTCCATTCTTGTCCTAACAACCAGGTCATAACAGGGCTCCCTCCGTGCTTCCCTGAGACGATCGGTACAAGGTGATGTGCTCACCTTGTACCGAGCGTCTTCTCCCTGCAGTCCCCGGATCCAAAATGGCCGCAGGGCTGCATCCGGGTCCTACAGGGAGTACTTCCGGGTCAGGAGCAGGCTGCAGCTGCAGCTCTGTAAGCCTGCAGCGATGAGTGAGATCGCCGATCTCACAGAGTGCTATGCAAACTGGGAGATCGGCGATCTGTGATGTCCCCCCCTGGGACAAAGTAAAAAAGTAAAAAAAAAAATTTCCACATGTGTAAAAAAAAAAAAAAAAATTACTAAATAAATAAATAAAAAAAATATTATTCCCATAAATACATTTCTTTATCTAAAAAAACCAAAAAAACAATAAAAGTAAACATATTTAGTATCGCCGCGTCCATAGCGACCCATCCTATAAAACTGTCCCACTAGTTAACCCCTTCAGTGAACACCGTAAGAAAAAAAAAAAAGAGCCAAAAAACAACGCTTTATTATCATACCGCCGAACAAAAAGTGGAATAACACGCGATCAAAAAGACGGATGTAAATAACCATGGTATCGCTGAAAACCTCATCTTGTTCCGCAAAAAACGAGCTGCCACAAAGCATAATAAGCAAAAAAAATTAAAAAGTTATAGTCCTGACAATAAAGCGATGCCAAAATAATTATTTTTTCTATAAAATAGCTTTTATCGTATAATAGCGCCAAAACATAAAAAAATTATATAAATGAGATATCACTGTAATTGTACTGACCCGACGAATAAAACTGCTTTATCAATTTTACCAAGCGCGGAAAGGTATAAACGCCTTCCCCAAAAGAAATTCATGAATAGCTGATTTTTGGTCATTCTGCCTCGCAAAAATCGGAATAAAAGGTGATCAAAAACTGTCACGTGTCCAAAAATGTTACCAATAAAAACGTCAACTCGTCCCGCAAAAAACAAGACCTCAGATGACTCTGTGGACCAAAATATGGAAAAATTATAGGTCTCAGAATGTGGTGACGCAAAAAAATATTTATTGCAATAAAAAGCGTCTTTTAGTGTGTGACGGCTGCCAATCATAAAAATCTGATATAAAAACGCTATAAAAGGAAATCAAACCCCCCTTCATCACCCCCTTACTTAGGAAAAAATAATTTAATTAAAAAAAATGTATTTGTTTCCATTTTCCCATCAGGGCTAGGGCTAGGGTTTGGGTTAGGGTTAGGGTTAGGGTTGAGGCTAGGGTTAGGGCTAGGGTTGGGGCTTGGGTTGGGGCTAGAGTTGGGGTTAGGGTTGGGGTTAGGGTTGCGGCTAGGGTTGGGGTTAGGGTTGGGGCTAGGGTTGGGGTTAGGGTTCGGAGCTAAAGTTAGGGTTGGGGCTAAAGTTAGGGTTAGGGTTGGGGGGCTAAAGTTAGGGTTAGGGTTGGGGCTAAAGTTAGGGTTAGGGTTGGGGCTAAAGTTAGGGTTAGGGTTTGGATTATATTTACGGTTGGGATTAGAGTTAGGGGTGTGTCAGGGTTAGGGGTGTGGTTAGGGTTACCGTTGGGATTAGGGTTAGGGGTGTTGTTGGATTAGGGTCTCAGGTAGAATTGGGGAGTTTCCACTGTTCAGGCACATCAGGGGCTCTCCAAACGCGACATGGCGTTCGATCTCAATTCCAGCCAATTCTGCGTTGAAAAGTAAAACAGTGCTCCTTCCCTTCCGAGCTCTCCGGTGCGCCCAAACAGGGGTTTACCCCAACATATGGGGTATCAGCGTACTCAGGACAAATTGGACAACAACTTTTGGGGTCCAAGTTCTCTTGTTATCCTTGGGAAAATAAAAATGTGGGGGGCTAAAAATCATTTTTGTGGGAAAAATAAGATTTTTTTATATTCGCGGCTCTGCGTTGTGAACTGCAGTGAAACACTTGGGGGTTCAAAGTTCTTACAACACATCTAGATAAGTTCCTTGGGGGGTCTAGTTTCCAATATGGGGTCATTTGTGGGGGGTTTCTACTGTTTGGGTACATCAGGGGCTCTGCAAATGCAACGTGACGCCTGCAGACCAATCCATCTAAGTTTGTATTCCAAATGGCGCTCCTTCCCTTCCGAGCTCTGCCATGCGCCCAGACAGTGCTTCCCCCCCACATATGGGGTATCAGCGTAGTCAGGACAAATTGGACAACAACTTTTGTGGTCCAATTTATCCTGCTACCCTTGTGAAAATATAAAACTGGGGGCTAAAATATCATTTTTGTGAAAAAAATTTTTTTTTTATTTTCATGGCTCTGCGTTATAAACTGTAGTGAAACACTTGGGGGTTCAAAGTTCTCACAACACATCTAGATAAGTTCCTTGGGGGGTCTAGTTTCCAAAATGGGGTCACTTGTGGGGGGTTTCTACTGTTTGGGTACATCAGGGGCTCTGCAAATGCAACGTGATGCCTGCAGACCAATCCATCTAAGTCTGTATTCCAAATGGCGCTCCTTCCCTTCCGAGCTCTGCCATGTGCCCAAACAGTGCTTCCCCCCCACATATGGGAATAATCATGAGGATGCTGGTAGCACAGCTGATTTTAGATCCGGAGACACTAGTATTCTTACCAACAAATATAAGGAGCTACTCCACAGACGTACTCGTCTGTGGTGGAATAAGGCTTTTCTTGAGCGGTATATAGGATGTGATCTAGTCCCGAGGGGTTTACGGGTGCAAGTGTTCCCATCTTTTGTGGTAAATGATAATGATTTTATTCAGCAATGGGAAGATGCGGCATCAGCATGTTCAAAAAAATTTATGGAACTACTGGCCAAACATAATGAAAAACAGCTGAAAGAACTTGATGATGAATTGAATGTAATACAGGAAGAAATTAATAAATGCTTGACGGGGGAAGCAAAAACTAAATTTAAGGATGAAATGGACTTGTCTCTTAAGAAATGGGAGACAGAAGTAGTACAAAATAAAACAAAAAAATACCAGCGAGATGTAACGGACCGACAACAAGGCCATGTATATAAGTGGTATAATAGACGTACTTTCAATAAATCAGTCCCCAGGAGTCGGTCCGTTTCCTTTTCCTTTGTATCCTCGGCTGAGGAGAGAGTATCAAGAGCTGAAAATGGTAGACCATTTTGGACTAAAAAAGATCAGGAGAGAAATGAGTGGAGAAGTGGAAGATTGAGGAATAAGCGCAAAATGGATTTATCTCCTGTGAAAGATAAAAAAATGAAATCTAATGTACTGGAGGTAATTAATTTATCCACTCATGTCCTCTCAGAATCACAGAGGGAGGTGTTGGGTCTGGGTTTGTCTTTCTCCCCATGCAATAATTTTGATTTCTTTGTAGCATTGAAAGACCTACACCTCTTTGCCCGGAAGATCATCCTTAAAAGGATTCACCTACGCTCCTCAGGACATGCTGATATTAAGGATCCCATTGAATTGGAAACCTTGAGGGATCTGGAAGATCTAGAACGAGAGTCCCTTGACATAGGGGTAAGTGCCTCTCCACCTCACATTTCGGCCAGATGTACCACATTTCCTCCGTTGTCTCTCTGTCCACAGGTGGAAATTTTTACTAGACTAGTGGCGGAGGACCTCAGTAAAATCAGTAATTACAAGAATTAAGATAATCTCACACCTAAGCAGAGAGAGGCTCTGCAAGAGATTAAGATGTGGGATGATGTGGTTGTAAAACCAGCAGATAAGGGGGGAAATGTGGTCATCTGGCCAGTGGATAGGTACGAAAAAGAAGCGATTAGGCAGTTGAGGAATAGGGATACATACACCCCTCTAACACAAAATCCTTTATCGAATTTTCAGAAACAGCTTCAAACGATTTTAGAAATAGCCTGTGAAAGAGGTATTATCAATAAAAAAACTTTGGGTGGTCTGCTCACCCAATGTCCGGTGATACCCACCTTTTACTTACTCCCCAAGGTCCACAAAGACCTCCTCTCTCCGCCAGGGCGTCCGATTGTCTCTGGCATAGGAGGGCTATGCGACACAACATGCAAATTTATTGAATACTACTTAAAACCACAGGTAGAAACGCTGCCCTCGTATGTCAGAGACACTACGGACGTCCTGCGTCGGGTAGATGGCCTTATCGTGGAGGAAAATATGCTTTTGGTTACGGCTGATGTCGAACAATTGTACACGAGTATTCGACATGTGGATGGGTTGAAAGCCTCAAGATTTTTTCTGGAGGCAAGTAACTTGGACCCGGATTTACGTGAGCTGGTGTTGGAGCTGTTGGAATTCATCCTCACGCATAATTTTTTTATTTTTAAAGATCGTTTTTTTCTCCAGCGGCAGGGCACTGCCATGGGGGCGGCCTGTGCGCCATCCTATGCAAATTTATTTTTAGGCCTTTGGGAGCGCGAGATCTTTCAGGGTGGCGCACAGTCCGCCCCCTCTGTCCACCAAATTCTTGGTTGGTACAGATATATTGATGATATCTTATTTATATGGCAGGGCCCTGTCCTGGAGTTACATGATTTTATGGTGGGATTGAATGATAACGGCTCCAACATCAAGCTCACTTACACGTACCATCATGATGAAATTTCATTTTTAGACATTACACTAAGGGTCCAAGGTAATGGCGAAATTTACACAGACATGTATAGAAAAGAAACCTCTGTGAACGCGCTCCTTCATTCATCCTCTTCCCATCCACCCTCCATGATAAGAGCCATCCCCATAGGGCAGTTCCTTCGGGCTCGAAGGATCTGTGCCTCAGATACTTTATTTGAGAGGCAGGCTGTGGACCTTGGGGAACGATTTCACCAACGTGGATATAGCAGACGGACTATCAAGAGGGGGTATAGAAGAGCAAAACAGACATGTAGAAATGATCTTTTGGGTGACAATAAGAAAGCTAGAGGTAAAACCTAGATTTATATCAACCTTTAACCATAGGTGGGACGAGATGAGATGTGCTTTGAATAAACACTGGCCCATTCTAAAAACTGACCCCTTACTCAAGAATTGCCTCTCTGAACGATCTTTAATGACATCACGCCGTAGTAATAACATCAAAGACATACTTGTACACAGTCACTACGTGGCAAAGAAATATGATCCATTCAAAGCCGGAAAACCTAAAAATGGCTTTTTTCCATGTGGTGACTGTATGGCTTGCAGAAATATGGTTAGATCTTCCACCTTCTGCTCATCTGATGGCAAGCGTGAGTTTAAAATAACGGATCATATCACATGTAGTACGACTTATGTCGTATACTTTGCGATATGCACATGTAAACTCATTTATATTGGTTTGACATCAAGAGAGTTGAGAATCCGTGTACGTGAACACGTGCGAGATATTAAGGCGGCAAGTGAGGTGGAAGATGTGGAAAATTTGAAACCAATCCCGAAACATTTTCGGAAGTGCCATAATTGCAACCCTATAGAACTCAAAGTATGGGGAATTGAAAAAATTCATATGGGAATTAGAGGTGGTGATGCCAAACGGAAACTATCTCAAAGAGAATGCCGCTGGATTACTGTATTGAATACGCCTGCTCCAGCGGGTCTCAATGAGCAATTGAGTTTTAGTTCCTTTTTGTAGAACATGTCTCTGGTTTTTTATCTGTTTTTAATTTGGTGTTGCTTTGTGTTTGTTGTATGTTGTTATTAATTTTCTTCTTTTTTTCTATATTTACAATAGTATGTTGCTCTAATTGTACGTACCATGGGGCTGGTTCCTCGGTTGGGTCGGGACTATATTGTCACGATGAAGCGTCTCATCTGGGATGCAGTATCCTCAATCATTTTGAAGTTTCTCTGTTGGTGTGTTTTGAACGGACAGCAGCCTTGGATAAATGAAGATGGATCGTTATATCCCCGTTTTTTCTATATAAGAGTTCATTATTGTGCTGCGATATGCACATTTGTATGTATTTTTATGGACATTCACTGTTTATATCACATTATCATTGATATATTTTTGAGATATAATGTCAAATTATTAAGCTTCAGTATAACAAACACAAATAGTTGGTTGAACAAGTATGCTATATAATTGTTTAGTATAGCTTTAGTATCATTATGTAAAATTCTTTTGTATCTTTGTAGAGTCTTTTTTCTTTTTTTTTTTTTTTTAACCCCTTAGCGACCGCCGATACGCCTTTTAACGGCGGCCGCTAAGGGTACTTAAACCACAGCGCCGTTAATTAACGGCGCTGTGGAAAAAGTGTATAGCGCCCCCCACAGGCCGATTTTCTCCGGGGTCTCGGCTGCCGAGGGTAGCCGAGACCCCAGAGAACATGATTCGGGGGGTTTTTAACCCTCCCCGCATTTGCGATCGCCGGTAATTAACCGTTTACCGGCGATCGCAAAAAAAAAAAAAAAAAGCGATCTCTTTTTAATTTCTCTGTCCTCCGATGTGATCGCACATCGGAGGACAGAGAAAAGGGGTCCCAGGTGGCCCCCCAATACTCACCTAGCTCCCCCGATGCTCCTCGTGTCTCCCGGTGGGCGCCGCCATCTTCAAAATGGCGGGCGCATGCGCAGTGCGCCCGCCGGCCGGCACCGGGAGAATCTTTGGGGTCTCGGCTGCCGGGGGTAGCCGAGACCCCAAAGAGCATGATCGGGGGTCGGTTTTAGCGACCCCTGTTTTGCGATCGCCGGTAATTAACTGTTTACCGGCGACCGCAAAAAAAAAAAAAAAAAAAAAAAAAGTAAAGTGTAATTCTCTGTCCTCTGATGTGATCGCACATCAGAGGACAGAGAAATAGGGGGATTCGGGGACCCTAGCATACTCACCTAGGTCCCTGGATCCTCTTGCTGCTCCTCCTGGCCGCCGGCAGAAGAACATGGCGGACGCATGCCCAGTGCGCCCGCCATCTGTCTCCATCTGCCGGCCGGCAGGAGAACAGCAGTTAGGGCTAAAATTAGGGTTAGGGTTAGGGTAGGGTTAGGGGTAGGGTTAGGGTTAGGGGTAGGGTTAGGGTTAGGGTTAGGGGTAGGGTTAGGGGTAGGGTTAGGGGTAGGGTTAGGGGTAGGGTTAGGGTAGGGGTAGGGTTAGGGCTAGGGTTAGGTTAGGGGTAGGGTTACGGCTAGGGTTAGGTTAGGGGTAGGGTTAGGTTAGGGGTAGGGTTACGGCTAGGGTTAGGTTAGGGGTAGGGTTAGGGGTAGGGTTAGGTTAGGGGTAGGGTTGGGGCTAAATTTAGGGTTAGGGTTGGGGCTAAATTTAGGGTTAGGGTTGGGGCTAAATTTAGGGTTAGGCTTCTTTCACACTTACGTCGGTACGGGGCCGTCGCAATGCGTCGGCCCGACATACCGACGCACGTTGTGAAAATTGTGCACAACGTGGGCAGCAGCTGTAGTTTTTCAACGCATCCGCTGCCCAATCTATGTCCTGGGGAGGAGGGGCGGAGTTACGGCCACGCATGCGCGGTCAGAAATGGCGGATGCGACGTACAAAAAAACGTTTCATTGAACGTTTTTTTGTGCCGACGCTCCGCCAAAACACAACTGATCCAGTGCACGACGGACGCGACGTGTGGCCATCCGTCACGATCCGTCGGCAATACTATGGGCAAAAAACGCATCCTGCGGGCACATTTGCAGGATCCGTTTCTTGTCCAAAACGACGGATTGCGACGGAATGCCAAACAACGCAAGTGTGAAAGTAGCCTTAGGGCTAGGGTTAGGGTTGGGGCTAAAGTTAGGGCTAGGGTTGGGGCTAAAGTTAGGGTTAGAGCTGGGATTAGGTTTAGGGTTTGGATTAGGGTTGGTATTAGGGTTAGGGTTGGCATTAGGGTTACGCTTGGGATTAGGGTTAGGTTTGGGATTAGGGTTAAGGTTAGGGTTGTGATTAGGGGTGTATTGGGATTAGGGTTAGGGTTGAGATTAGGATTAGGGGTGTGTTGGATTTAGGGTTTTGATTAGGGTTATGGTTAGGGTTGACATTAGGGTTGTTTTGGGGTAAGGGTTGTGATTATGGTTAGGGTTAGTGATTAGGATTATGGATCAGGTTGGGATTAGGGTTAGGGGTTGGAGCTAGAATTGGGGGGTTTCCACTGTTTAGGTACATCAGGGGGTCTCCAAACACGACAGCCAATTTTGCGCTCAAAAAGTCAAATGGTGCTCCCTCCCTTCTGAGCTCTGCCGTGCGCCCAAACAGTGGGTTACCCCCACATATGGGGCATCAGCGTACTCGGGATAAATTGGACAACAACTTCTGGGGTCCAATTTCTCTTGTTACCCTTGTGAAAATAAAAACTTGGGGGCTACAAAATCTTTTTTGTGAAAAAAAAATATTTTTTATTTTCACGACTCTGCATTCTAAACTTCTGTGAAGCACTTGGGCATTCAAAGTTCTCACCACACATCTAGATAAGTTCCTTGGGGGGTCTAGTTTCCAAAATGGGGTCACTTGTGGGGGGTTACTACAGTTTAGGTATATCAGGGGCTCTGCAATCGCAACATAATGCCCACAGACCATTCTATCAAAGTCTGCATTCCAAAAAGGCGCTCCTTCCCTTCCGAGCTCTGCCGTGCGCCCAAACAGTGGTTTACCCCCACATATGGCACATCAGCGTACTCGGGATAAATTGGACAACAACTATTGCAGTCCAATTTCTCCTGTTACCCTTGTGAAAATAAAAACTTGGGGGCTACAAAATCTTTTTTGTGAAAAAAAAAATATTTTTTATTTTCACGACTCTGCATTCTAAACTTCTGTGAAGCACTTGGGCATTCAAAGTTCTCACCACACATCTAGATAAGTTCCTTGGGGGGTCTAGTTTCCAAAATGGGGTCACTTGTGGAGGGTTTCTACTGGTTAGGTACATCAGGGGCTCTGCAAATGCAACATAATACCCGCAGACCATTCTATCAAAGTCTGCATTCCAAAACGGCGCTCCTTCCTTCCGAGCTCTGCCGTGCGCCCAAACAGTGGTTTACCCCCACATATGGGGTACCAGCATACTCAAGACAAATTGGACAACAACTTTTGGGGTCCAATTTCTCTTGTTACCCTTGTAAAAATAAAAACTTGGGGGCTACAATATCTTTTTTGTGGAAAAAAAAATATTTTTTATTTTCACGGCTCTGCATTATAAACTTCTGTGAAGCACTTGGGCATTCAAGGTTCTCACCACACATCTAGATAAGTTCCATGGGGGGTCTAGTTTCCAAAATGGGGTCACTTGTGGGGGATTTCTACTGTTTAGGCACATCAGGGGCTCTCCAAACGCGACATGGCGTCCGATCTCAATTCCAGCCAATTCTACATTGAAAAAGTAAAACGGCACTCCTTCTCTTCCAAGCTCTGCGGTGCGCCCTAGCAGTGGTTTACCCCCACATATTGGGTATCAGCGTACTCAGGAGAAATTGCACAACAACTTTTGTGGTCTAATTTCTCCTGTTACCCTTGTGAAAATAAAAATTTGTGGGCAAAAAGATCATTTTTGTAGAAAAAATGCGATTTTTTTTTTTTCACGGCTCTACGTTATAAACTTCTGTGAAGCACATGGGGGTTCAAAGTGCTCGCCACACATCTAGATAAGTTCCTTAAGGGGTCTAGTCTCCAAAATGGTGTCACTTGTGGGGGGTTTCCACTGTTTAGGCACATCAGGGGCTCTCCAAATGCGACATGGCGTCCAATCTCAATTCCAGCCAATTCTACATTGAAAAAGTAAAACGGCGCTCCTTCACTTCCAAGCTCTGCGGTGCGCCCAAACAGTGGTTTACCCCCACATATGGGGTATCGACGTATTCAGGAGAAATCGCACAACAACTTTTGTGGTCTAATTTCTCCTGTTACCCTTGTGAAAATAAGAATTTGTGGGCAAAAAGATCATTTTTGTGTAAACAAAAGCGATTTTTTTATTTTCACGGCTCTACGTTATAAACTTCTGTGAAGCACTTGGGGGTTCAAAGTGCTCGCCACACATCTAGATAAGTTCCTTAAGGCGTCTAGTTTCCAAAATGGTGTCACTTGTGGGGGGTTTCCACTGTTTAGGCACATCAGGGGCTCTCTAAACGTGACATGGCGTCCGATCTCAATTCCAGCCAATTCTGCATTGAAAAAGTCAAACGGCGCTCCTTCACTTCTAAGTTCTGCGGTGCGCCCTAACAGTGGTTTACCCCGACATATGGGGTATTGGCGTATTCAGGAGAAATTGCATAACAAAATTTATGGTTACATTTCTGTTTTTACACTTGTGAAAATAAAAAAAATGGTTCTGAATTAAGATGTTTGCAAAAAAAAGTTAAATGTTCATTTTTTCCTTCCACATTGTTTCAGTTCCTGTGAAGCACGTAAAGGGTTAATAAACTTCTTGAATGTGGTTTTGAGAACCTTGAGGGGTGTAGTTTTTAGAATGCTGTCACACTTCATTATTTTCTATCATATAGACCCCTCAAAATGACTTCAAATGTGATGTGGTCCCTAAAAAAAAATGGTGTTGTAAAAATGAGAAATTGCTGGTCAACTTTTAACCCTTATAACTCCCTAACAAAAAAAAATTTTGTTTCCAAAATTGTGCTGATGTAAAGTAGACATGTGGGAAATGTTATTTATTAACTATTTTTCGTGACATATCTCTCTGATTTAAGGGCATAAAAATACAAAGTTTGAAAATTGCAAAATTTTAAAAATTTTCGCCATATTTCCGTTTTTTTCATAAATAATCGCAAGTAATATCGAAGAAATGTTACCACTAACATGAAGTACAATATGTCACGAAAAAACAATCTCAGAATCAGCGGGATCCGTTGAAGCGTTCCAGAGTTATAACCTCATAAAGTGACAGTGGTCAGAATTGCAAAAATTGGCTCGGTCATTAAGTACCAAATTGGCTCTGTCACTAAGGGGTTAATGTTTGTCGTATTTACACTGTGCATTGATATGCAAGAATCGTATTTACACCCTCTTATTGTCTAAAACCGCCACTGTGACCTGATTGGGTATCACATATATATATTCTTCTACACATAGTGGCACTATTTGAAAATGAGCTCCTTAAGTGGTCAAAACCTCTTTATCCGTAGTATAGCGGCTGGCGCTGTGGTTGCTGAGTCCGTTGACACTGCCCCCTTTCTATTCTTGTTTCTGTGACGACTTGACTGATAGTCTTGGACGCCCTGGCCCACAGTGCGCATGTCCGCTTGCGTCTGGATTGTGGGACATTGCAGACTGCACCGGATAGTGACGCGTGCGGTTCAGTGACGCCACTTCCGGCGGAACTGACCGCGGCGCCATTTTGGATGCCGCCTGGGATGTAATTCCCTGCCGGACGGGCGGTAACATGCGCCGCAACATGTGGGCTGAATCCTGATAATTAGAGCGACCTTTATAAGACACTCTTTTGACATGTAGCAGCACTGCCCCCTGACGAAGCTGACGCGAAACGCGCGTTGGGACCACTGCGTGGAGCATCCTAACTGCCAGCATCTGGGTAAGGTTTATCTGGGCACTTTTGCATGTAGGTATGAATATACTCTTACTAGTAGTCCTCTGAGCCTATGCGCACGGCTCAGTGTATTTGGAAATAACAATTGTCATTACGTATTTTGGATACTTTATAGTGCCTTGATCCTAGCCCAGTTTTGATTTGCACTAAGCACTTTAGGAAAGGATTTTTTGGCATTGGGTATATCCACGCAGTGTCTTTCCATCTTTTTGCTACCACCATCCCTCTTTTTGTTTTAGGTTTATATGTATTGTTGAAACTTGTTGTATCAATATTAGAATTTTGTGGTTGATAACTAATAAAAATTTGATTATTTATGGACAGTAACTCCGTTTCCTCATGATTATTTCTGTATTGTGGAGTGTCCAGCCTATAATTGTGGCTCTCTTTGTGAGGCTCCCCCACTAGGGTTGTGAGCATGTTAGAGAAATTTGTGAAATATTTCAATTTGGTCTTTTTCTGCCCCCCACATATGGGGTATCAGCATACTCAGGACAAATTGGACAACAAATTTTGGGGTCCAATTTATCCTGTTACCCTTGTGAAAATACAAAACTGGGGACTAAAAATCATTTTTGTGAAAAAAAAATAATTTTTATTTTCACGGCTCTGCGTTATAAACTGTAGTGAAACACTTGGGGGCTCAAAGCTCTCAAAACACATCTAGATAAGTTCCTTAGGGGGTCTACTTTCCAAAATGGTGTCACTTGTGGGTGGTTTCAATGTTTAGACACATCAGGGGCTCTCCAAACGCAACATGGCGTTCAATCTCAATTCCAGTCGATTTTGTATTGAAAAGTCAAGTGGCGCTCCTTCCCTTCCGAGCTCTGCCATGCGCCCAAACAATGGTTTACACCCACATATGGGGTATCAGCGTACTCAGGACAAATTGCACAATAACTTTTGTGTGTCTAATTTCTTCTCTTACCCTTGGGAAAATAAAAAAATTGGGGGCAAAAAGATCATTTTTGTGAAAAAATATGATTTTTTATTTTTATGGCTCTGCATTATAAACTTCTATGAAGCACTTGTTGGGTCAAAGTGCTCACCACACCTCTAGATAAGTTCCTCAAGGGGTCTACTTTCCAAAATGGTGTCACTTGTGGGGTGTTTTAATGTTTAGGCACATCAGGGGCTCTCCAAACGCAACATGGCGTCCCATCTCAATTCCAGTCAATTTTGCATTGAAAAGTCAAATGGCGCTCCTTTCCTTCCGAGCTCTGCCATGCGCCCAAACAGTGGTTTATCCCCACATATGGGGTATCAACGTACTCAGGACAAATTGTACTACAACTTTCGGCGTCCATTTTCTCCTGTTACCCTTGGTAAAATAAAACAAATTGGAGCTGAAATAAATTTTGTGTGAAAAAAAGTTAAATGTTCATTTTTATTTAAACATTCCAAAAATTCCTGTAAAACACCTGAAGGGTTAATAAACTTCTTGAATGTGGTTTTGAGCACCTTGAGGGGTGCAGTTTTTAGAATGGTGTCACACTTGGGTATTTTCTATCATATAGACCCCTCAAAATGACTTCAAATGAGATGTGGTCCCTAAAAAAAATGGTGTTGTAAAAATGAGAAATCGCTGGTCAACTTTTAACCCTTATAACTCCCTAACAAAAAAAATTTTGGTTCCAAAATTGTGCTGATGTAAAGTAGACATGTGGGACATGTTACTTATTAAGTATTTTGCATGACATATCTCTGTGATTTGAGGGTATAAAAATTCAAAGTTGGAAAAGTGCGAAATTTTCAAAATTTTCGCCAAATTTCCATTTTTTTCTCAAATAAACGCAAGTTATATCGAATAAATTTTACCACTAACATGAAGTACAATACGTCACGAGAAAACAATGTCAGAATCGCCAAGATCCGTTGAAGCGTTCCAGAGTTATAATCTCATAAAGGGACAGTGGTTAGAATTGTAAAAATTGGCCCGGTCATTAACGTGCAAACCACCCTCGGGGCTTAAGGGGTTAATGACCGGGACAATTTTTAGAATTCTGACCACTGTCCCTTTATGAGGTTATAACTCTGGAACACTTCAACGGATCCCAGTGATTTTGTTTTCTTGTGACATATTGTATTTCATGATAGTGGTAACATTTCTTTGATATTACCTGCGTTTATTTGTGAAAAAAATGGAATTTGGTGAAAATTTTGAAAATTTCGCAATTTTCCAACTTTGAATTTTTATGCCCTTAAATCACAGAGATGTCACACAACATACTTACCGTATATACGCGAGTATAAGCCGACCCGAGTATAAGCCGACCCCCCTAATTTTGCCACAAAAAACTGGGAAAACTTATTGACTCAAGTATAAGCCTAGGGTGGAAAATGCAGCAGCTACTGGTGAATTTCAAAAATAAAAATAGATGCTCCATAGCGTTCATTATGGCCCCATAGATGCTCCATATAAAGCTGTGCTAGATATAATGCTCTGCACCGTTCATTATGGCCCCGTAGATGCTCCTTATAAAGCTGTGCCATATATAATGCTCTGCACCGTTCATTATGGCCCCATAGATGCTCCATATACAGCTGTGCCATATAAAATGCTCTGCACCGTTCAGTATGGCCCCATAGATGCTCCATATAAAGCTGTGCCATATAAAATGCTCTGCACCGTTCATTATGGCCCCATAGATGCTCCACATAAAGCTGTGCAATATATAATGATGCTGCTGCAATAAAAAAAAATGACATACTCACCTCTCTTGCTTGCAGCTCCTCAGCGTCCCGTCTCGGCGTCTCTCCGCACTGACTGTACAGGCAGAGGGCGGCACGCACACTAGTACGTCATCGCGCCCTCTGACCTGAACAGTCAGAGCAAGAGGACGGGAAGACGGAGCGGCGCCCGGCGGTTGGAACGTGGACAGGTATCTATGACATACCTGCTCCCGGCATCCCTTGCTCCTTATCCCGGACAGCTGGTCTCCGGTTGCTGCAGCCTCTTCCTCTGTCAGGGGTCACCGTTACCGCTCATTAGAGGAATGAATTTGCGGCTCCACCCCTGTGGGAGTGGAGTCCATATTCATAACTTTAATGAGCGGTCCCACGTGACCGCTGAACAGGGGAACAGCTGCGGAACCCGAAGACCATGGGACAGGCAGGGGGAGCGCCAGGAGCGCCGGATGCAGGTAAGTATGCAACAGACCTCTCTCCCCCTCACCCGCCGACCCTGCCGCCGACCGTGACTCGAGTATAAGCCGAGAGGGGCACTTTCAGCCCAAAAATTTGGGCTGAAAATCTCGGCTTATACTCGTGTATATACGGTAATAAGTAACATTTCCCACATGTCTACTTTACATCAGCACAATTTTGGAACCAATTTTTTTTTGTTAGACTGGTTTCACATTGGCGTTTTTTGGGGTGCGTTTTTGCGGTAAAAAACGCAAAAAAACGCATGGTGAAAAAACGCATGTAAACGCGTGTAAACGCTGCGTTTTTTTGACGCATGCGTTTTTGCATGTGGTGAAAAAAACGCGGCGTTTTGACGCGTTTACATGCGTTTTTACATGCGTTTGCGTTTTTTAAATGCATGCTGAGAAATGTGTGACAGCTGCCAATCATCAAAATAAAGTAAAAAACCCACTATAAACAGAAACAGTTAGGGTTAGGGGTAGGGGTAGGGATCATAACCCTAACCCTAAAGGGATCCTACCCCTAACCCTACCCCTAACCCTAACCCTAAGGGATCCTAACCCTAACCTTACCCCTAACCCTAACCCTACCCCTAACCCTAAGGGATCCTAACCCTAACCCTAACCCTACCCCTAACCCTAAGGGATCCTAACCCTACCCCTAACCCTAACCCTAAGGGATCCTAACCCTACCCCTAAGGGATCCTAACCCTACCCCTAACCCTAAGGGATCCTAACCCTACCCCTACCCCTAACCCTAAGGGATCCTAACCCTAACCCTAACCCTACCCCTAACCCTTCCCCTAACCCTAAGTGATCCTAACCCTAACCCTAATCCCTTTATTATATACCACCTATGCCAAAACATGTTTATAGTCCTTTTACTGGGCACTGCTCCTAATAGCCAGTTTCCTACCCCACACTGATGAGGGGCAAATACCCCGAAACAGCTGTCTGTGGATGGATACCATGTTTTGGCATAGGTGGTTTTCCTTTTTGGATGCTGCCCTTCCTGTGGTTGTTCCTTCCCCGTGAAAGACATGGCTATTTATTGCTTTATTAATACGATCCTTGAAAATATAATTTGCATGTTTATGTTGTATGTAACTTGTACTGTAGTTGTCAAATTATTGCCTCCATTTGTTTTTTTTATATGGAGGAGAAAAATTTCTAGTCATGTAAAAAAATAGTGAGTCATAACCATTGACTTTGAAAGAACTTGACCAATGGAAAATTCCAGTCACTGAGTCTGCAACAGCACTATGCTGACAGATTTGTAGTTTTATATTACTTTTGTATATGTTGGTCTGACAATCACTACAGCCCTGCCTGGTCTCTTAGCTTCTGTGTTAAGTAAGATTTACATTCAAGAAAAGGCAACACTCATCAATATTCTTTTTCCCCTTGCCAGCTAAGCTGTGCTAAAGGTCCCAACAAGATTGATTGCATTATAAACTGACCTAGGTGGAAACTAAACTATAAAACAACATAATGGGCTAAAAGAGTGTGGCACTACCTCACTTTAAAGTGCTATGAACAGCAAAAACTTTCCTCTACTCGATTCATAGGAAAAATAAAGTACTAATATACAACAGTGTTTATAGCCCACCCTACTTAACCCATTTCCCATCAAGCTATTTTTCATTTTCATGCTTTCATTCCTCCCTTTCTCCCAAAACCTTTCTATTTTCCTATCTACACAGCCATATGAGGACTTTTTTGTACTGAAGAAGGGGAAAATAATTCTAAAGGGGTTGTATTGGTGAAAAAAAAGTATTTGCAACATAATTTTTTGGGCATCCTGTTTACACATTTAGCAAGTGTTAAAAATGAACTGTCAACATGATTCGTAAGGTTAATAGGATTACAGAAATATATACATTTATTTTTTTTACATTTTAGTGGTTTAAAAGAAATTCAGAATTTTGTAAAATTGTGTGGTCATTTCCTGAGACCCATCGCTTTTTTATGTCTATGTAATTGCATGGGTACTTTTTTTTTTTTTGCATAGTGTAGCAGTAGTTTTTTTGTTTTTATTTTGGGATGCATAATACTTTGCTTTTCATTGCAATTTTTTGCGTAGGTATGGCGACCAAAAATTGACAATTCTGTCATTATTTTTTTCTTGATGCCATTTACTGAATGGGGTAAATAATTGAACATATTGTTAGATCATGTTTTATGGATGCAGTTATATATGTTTTTATTGTTATTTTTTTTAATTTCGTTTTTGCATTGGGAAAAGGGGGTGATTTGAACTTTTAGTGACAAGGAGTACCAAGATGGCAGCAATGGGGGGAAGGAGAGTTCAGTAGGCCTCAGACTGCCATAATAACTTCTCATCAGCCTAAAATTGAATCTTTAAAGGGTCACTACCCGGAATCAAGGCTCTCAAATACAGATGTCAGAAACTGAGATTGGCATCCATTTGGCTGAACAGCTGCTGTTGGAGCAGATACAGTCTGTATAACACAGCCGGCAACCTCTTTGTATGGAGTAGGCTCAGCTTCTCAGGATACTCCATACACCCGTACCCTACATGTGACATACATGTTTGGAAGGTGTAAAAGGGGTATTCTATCCAGAAACATTTAGTAACTGTCCCCATTCCTTTCAGTCACAAACCCTTTGTTTATGGGAAGTTGGTAAGGAGTGGCAGCTAGGCATGCACTCTACCACTGAATACAAACTCTACGGTTCTGACAGATACCGCCGAGATCATCACGTAGCAGCCCGGCTACTGCCTAATTTATACCCCTGTTAGCAGGTACTGACTGGGACTAAAATTCAGCCCTGGCATTTGCAATCACACAGGCCCATGTTGTCCCATTTCCAAGCAACAGATGGGGATATATTATTAACATTATCGTGGGTGGAGGAAAGCAAGATTTACAAGACCAATATTTCTAATGATACCTGTGGCCTGCTGGGGTAAGTAACGGAGTCAGCGACTTTGTGCTCCATCACAACTGTTAACAGTATGGGAGTCTTGAGAACACTGATTCTGCTAGCAACATAGCAGACAAGGCAGCCCATGACCAGACAGGCCCTTCTGGCATTTGCCAGAATTGCCCAATGGCCAGTCCGGCCCTGCCTGTTAGCCATAGTCTTGTGTCTAGTGTGAACAGCACAGAGGCCCTTTTATAGTGATTGGTGGGTATTTACAATGGGTAGATGATTGATGGGATGGAATTCACCTTCAAAGATAATACTATACACTCCAACGAATAAGCAATATATTGGTGAAGAGTAGTCAAGAATAGAAAATTGTCATCACATTATTAGTTACCCAGATACCATGCCACCTACAAATCTATCATTTAGCTTATATCTGTCCATGACATATAATAATAATAATATTTATTTTTTATATAGCGCTAACATATTCCGCAGCGCTTTACAGGTTGCACACATTATCATCGCTGTCCCCGTTGGGGCTCACAATCTAAATTCCCTATCAGTATGTCTTTGGAATATGGGAGGAAACCGGAGTACCCGGAGGAAACCCCCACAAACACGGAGAGAACATACAAACTCATATACAAAGACATATGTATGCAGCTGATATGTTACAGAGAAAACTTAGGAGACTTTAGATAACTAAGAAATATTTATCTCATAAATGCAGCAAAAAAGCTGGAAAAGTAGTACATTTTTATAAGGCTAGTGAGAAAATAACCACAATATACAGGGTTATTACCCTTGAAAGTGTCAATGAAGGAAGCATATACTTTATTGTTTCTTTGTCCTGATAGTCAGTGGTATTGTATTTGGTCCACACGGGGTTATTTTTTTTCTTATATTTTTCCTTTATACTTCACATTTTTAATTACTGATCCAATGTACAATCAATATAAAGTTTTATATCACAAGATTTGCTTAATTTAAACTGATCAGTGCTGCTCCACTGATTCTGGAACAGCTTTTCTTTTTCTTCTGTGCTTCTTTGTTCCAAAGTTATACCCTCTGGTAATAAAGAAGCAAATCTTCCCTCACGTCAACCAATTGGGAGTATACCATAGAATTTCTTAATGGACATTTGCTTTTTCACCTCTGATGCTGGCCAATCAAATCACGGCAGTGCCCACTGAGAAGTTCTGTGGTACATACCCAGTTGGTTAAAGGGAACATTTGCACCTTTATTACCAGGGGGCATAACTTTGTAATAGAGGGACACAGAAGAAAAAGAAAAACTGTTTCAGAATTGATGGACGAGCTACATTTGGAGAAGGTTTAGATTTTCAAAAATCCAGTGAAAGGTCCTCCTACTAAAGGCATTTTCTCAATAATAGATTTTAATATTATTAGTAAAAGGTTGCTTTTATTATATTCCAAATTAAGAGAAGGATTAAAAGACTAAATATCGAAAAGATACAATGAGTTGACATAGAAAAACCAAAAGTGGCCAAATTTCAATCCCGACAATGTCTCTCCTCAAAATAGTTGCACATTCAGTGTTAGACACAGAAAGGGAGCAGGAGATTGAGAAGAGACGGAGAATGAAAAACGGGTTACTAGATAATAATAATAATATTTATTTTTATATAGCGCTAACATATTCCGCAGCGCTTTACAGTTTGTACACATTATCATCACTGTCCCCGATGGGACTCACAATCTAAATTCCCTATCAGTATGTCTTTGGAATGTTGGAGGAAACCGGAGAACCTGGAGGAAACCCACGCAAATACGGGGAGAACAAAACTCTTTGCAGATGTTGTCCTTGGTGGGATTTGAACCCAAGACTCCAACGCTGCAAGGCTGCAGTGCTAACCACTGAACCACCGTGCTGCCCCTAGATGAGAATAATACAAAAATAGTAATAACAAATCAATGCTATCTTATCAACAAAATATATCAATGCCTGCATAAGAAAAAAAGACATAGAGGTGAAAAATAATGAGGTATAAGCATTCCCACCACACCTGGCGGATATTTTTTTGTACCTTCAACTGGTAACACTCACTTGTCAGTTTATTCATACATTTAATGATGGAATAACAGAGGAACGAAACAATGTCATGTTCTAATAAAACATGCTCCAAAATTGTTATTACATACGGGACATGGCTATTTACTAAAACACATGTGAGGAACGGGAAAGTTGCTCCTTAAGGGCAAACGGTATCAATTCGAGTGACAGTCTTGAAGCTGCCTTCCAGCAGCGGTTTACCAGTAAAGCAGTCTGTTTCACTGAACGCTGTTATAAATTTTTAGACTTTTCATAATTGACCATGACAGCCTTGTTACTTCCCTGGCATTCCCAGCTTTTTATTGAAAGGAGGAGGAATAAGCTTATAAATTTTAACCTGTCTGCCTGCCTTCATGTGGTAGCATTAAAATGCTTCCAATGATTTAGCAAACTGGGATACATAGAGACTCGAGCTAAACACTTGCTTAGTGGCAAATTAGGTGCAAGCAGAGCTGTCATTAGGTGAGTGGCTGGAAAAATTGCTGATACATCATATTCAGAGCCAATGAGTTCCTCTAAGGTTTAGAGCTTTCTGCCCTTGAGATGCCCATAAGTCAATATCCGGTGCTGCTGAATGTGGTCTCTCTGCCTCAATTTAATTGATTCACAATGTATTCAATGATAGAGAAGCTGATTACGTTAGTTCTTTTATTCTGTCAATTAGATGAACAATTTCTAAAAACCTACAATGACCATTTAACCCCTTAATGACAGAGCCAATTTGGTACTTATTGACCAAGCCAATTTTTACAATTCTGACCACTGTCACTTTATGAGGCTATAGATCTGGAATGCTTCAATGTGTTCCACTGATTCTGAGAATGTTTTTTCGTGACATATTGTACTTCATGTCAGTGGTAAAATTTATTTGATATAACTTGCGTTTATTTATGAAAAAATAGAAAGTTGGCAAAAATTTTGCAATTTTCAAACTTTTAATTTTTGTACACTTAAATCAGAGAGGAGTGTCACACAAAATAGTTAATAAATAACATTTACCACATGTCTACTTTACATCAGCACAATTTTGGAAATATATATTTTTTTTGATGGGACGTTATAAGGGTTAAAATTTGACCAGCGATTTCTCATTTTTCCAACAAAATTTACAAAACCATTTTTTAGGGACCACCTCACATTTGAAGTGAGTTTGGGGGGGTCAGTATAACAGAAAATACCCAAAAGTAACAACATTCTAAAAACTGCATCCCTCAAGTTGCACAAAACCACATTCATGAAGTTTATTAACACTTCAGGTGCAATGTGGAAGGAAAAAATTAACATTTTACAAGGGCATCAGGAGAAAATGGACCACAAAATTTGTTGTGCAATTTCTCCCGAGTACGCCGATACCCCTTTGTGGGGAAAAACCACTGTTTGGGTGCATGGCAGGGCTCAGAAGGGAGGGAGCACCATTTGACTTTTTGAATTCAAAATTGGCTGGAATCAATGGTGGCACCATGTCACATTTGGAGACCCCCTGATGTAACAGTGGAACCCCAAATTCTAACTCCAACCCTAACCCCAACACACTACGAACCCTAATCCCAACCCTAACCATAACCCTATCCACAAACCTAACCCAAACACACCCATAATCCCAACCCTAACCGTGATTTCAACCATAACCACAACCCTAACACTAGCCCAACCCTAACCCTAACTTTAGTCCAACTCACTTTAGCCCAACTCACTTTAGCCCAACCCTAACCCTAACTTTAGCCCAACCCTAACCCTAACTTTAGCCCAACCCTAATTCTAACTTTAGCTCATCTCACTTTAGCCCAAATCTAACCCTAATGGAAAAATGGAAATAAATATTTTTTTTATTTTATTATTTTCACCTAACTAATGGGGTGATAAAGGGGGGTTTGATTTACTATTTTTTTTTTAATTTTGATCACTGTGATAGGGTCTATCACAGTGACCAAAATGAACCAATATGAAAAATGTCCTATTGTTGCCGGGTGCCAGCCGGCAGATCTTGTCTGGCGCACTCCGCATGCGCCCGCAATTATCTCCCAAAAGAAGACACTGGTGGCCCGGGTGACTTCACAGGAAGATCACGGGAAGATACATGGACTCCAGAGGTTCCCTGGTGGATTGAGGGACTCTATTTCTCTCTCCTCTAATATGCGATGACCTCAGAGGAGAGAGAAATTAAATAGAAAATCAGACTTTTTTTTGCGGTCACCGTTGTACCATTAATAGCGGCGATCACAACACTGGGGTCGGTAAAAACCGACCCGAATCATGTTCTCTGAGGTCTCGACTACCCCTGGTAGCCGAGACCATGGAGAAATTCTGACTCTGGGGGTGCTATACACCAATTTCTCAGCTCCGTTAAAAAGCGGCGCTGAGGCATAAGTAACTGCTGCCGTTAAAAGACATATCGGCGGTAGTTAAGGGGTTAAACAATAAATGCAAATACATAAACCAGGCAGTATATATATATATATATATATATATATATATATATACACACACACACACACAGTGGTATGAAAAAGTTTGGGCACCCCTGGTCAAAATTACTGTTATTCTGAACCGTTGAAGATGAAGGCCTAAAGTTAAAGATGACAAATTTCCTTTGTATTTCAGGCAAAAAAAAAATATTGTCATTTTTTACACTTTTAAATACTACAAAAATGAAAATGGGCCTTTGAAAATGGAGATTTGTGTGCTCAGATAAGTTTCACCAATGTTTCAGACCTTAAATAGCCTGTTAGGGTTATGACTTATTCACTATCCTCATTAGGAAAGGATAGGTGATGCAAATTTTCCACCTTTATAAAAACCCAGCCTCCTCTAACCTTGGGTCAAGAAAACAGTATCGATGGGTTCTACTAAGCAGCTGCCTAGCACTCTGAAAATGATGGAGGTCCACAAAGCAGGAGAAGGCTATTAGAAGATAGCAAAGCGTTTTCAAGATGCTTTTTCATCAGTTCGAAATGTAATTAAGATATGGTAGTGGAGGTCAAGATAAGGTGTGGAATACCAACCAATATTTCAGCAGTGAGAGCTGCTTGTAGGATTGCTAGAGAGGCGAATCAGAACCCCTGCTTGACTGCAAAAGACCTTCAGAAATGTTTAGCAGAATTTGGAGTTGTGGTACGTTGTTCTACTGTTAAGGGCCATCTGCACAAATATGGCCTTCATGGAAGTCATCAGAACAAAACTTCTCCTGCATCCTCAGCATAAAATTCAGAGTCAGAAGTATGCAAGTGAACATCTAAACCAGGCTGATGCATTTAGGAAACAAGTCCCATGGACCGATGAAGTTAAAATAAAATTCTGATCAAAGGCATGTATGGAGTAAAAAGGGCACAGAATTTTAGGAAAAGAACATCTCTCCAACCATTAGGCATGGGTTTGGATCAATCATGCTTTGGGTTTGTGTTGCACTGGGAACATTTCACAGGTAGAGGGAAAAATGGATTCAATGATATTTAAACAAATTCTTGATGCAAACATAACACCACCAACATTAAAAAGCTGAAATTGAAAAGAGGATAGCTTCCATACATGTCAAAATCCACAATAGACTACCTCAAAAGGCACAAGCTGAAGGTTTTACATTGGCATTCACAGTCCTCTGATCTGAACATCATTGAAAATCTGAGTTTAGACCTCAAAATAGCAGAACGTGCAAGACGACCCAGGAATCTCCAAAAAATCGAAGAATTTTCCAAGGAAGAATAGATGAAAAGAAAATCCCTCACACAATTGAAAGACTTTTGCCTGGCTACAAAGTGTTTACAAGCTTTGATACTTTTAAAAGGGGGTGCTACTAGGTACTAACCATGCAGGGTGCCCAGACTTTTGCATTAGCCCATTTTCCTTCGTGTAATTTATATACTTGCTAAAAATACAAAGGAAATGTGTCATCTTTAACTCTTTAACTTTAGACCTTTTTCAGAGCTCATTTAATCTTTAGTTTGTTTAAAGGTGTTTTCCCACCAGCAAAGTTAATTTTAAAGTTGCTTTTTATCAATACATTTTGGAATAATAATGATTTCCACAATTGGATGTGTTTCTTTTTGTTTCAAATAGTTTTTATTAAACTTTTAACTTATGGGAAGATTAGGGAAAGTGGGTAGGGATAACAGGGAAGGGGGCAAGGAAAGACCCCATACAGTATGGGGAAAGGGAAGAAAAGAGACAGGTGAACATACAAGCGTTTCCGTATGTTCATGAAAAAGCTTGAAATATAAATCTTACAAATACATTTGCTTGTGTAGCCAATTTTAAATATCACTCATCACAAGAAGACCAACAATCCTACATGGATACGTTTGCTTGTGGTAAAAATTATGCATTATTTCTCAGATCAAGTCCGTAAACTCATTAAGCTTAAACAGTACGACTATACAACAATATGTAACGACCAATAGGTTGCTAAATAACCGCTTCTCAAGCTGAAAGTAAAAATTGTGATGCGTAAGGTGAGAAAAGTAAGGTCAGTATAATTCAGTGAAGTATGAAAAACCTGCCCTGACCGGGTTCACCAATGTGTCCCTGAGACCAGATGGAAGGCAATGTCCAGTTCTTATCCAGTAAGAAAAGCAAGAAAAGCAAGTGGAATATATTGTTATTTCAAGTAGGGTATGCACTCGCTGTGTCTGGAGAGGAGGTATTGGAAGGAGTTGTAGAAAGTGTTAGTCCCATTCTTTTTAGGAAGTTCCTTCCTTCTTCCGGAGTTGATAGGATGTATTCTTTTGAGTCAAGTTTCACACGTAGGTTAGAAACCTTTGTCCACTGGTAGCGGACTCCTGCCTTCATGAGTTCCCAAGTGGAATGGGAGAAAGATTTTCGTCCTTGTAGGGTAGTTTTTGCTATGTCCTTTAAAAAGGATAAGTTGCTGTATGGAGACGGGAGGACCTTTGAGTCTAGTCAACATGAGGAGATCGTTTTTAACCCCTGTAGGGAGAAGGGATACAATGACGTTACGTGCAATGTTTGAGGGGAGAGATGGTGGCCTTTGGATTCTGAAAACCTTCTCCATCAGATGTTTTCCTTTGTTTTTTGGTAATAAGTGGGATATCATTGACGAAATATATTCTTTTAACTGTGTAGGTTGAATCGACTCTGGTATTCCTCTAATTTTGATGTTATCTTTCCTTCTGAAGTCTTCATAACTGGTCAAGTATTCTCTGAAAAAGGTGATGTGTTGTTGGATCCCCTCCAGAGATTCCAAGAATATGTGCAGACTGCAAGCCTGAATAGGAGGTGAGGTTTGGTAGTTTTGGTCCAGAGGTTCCACTTTCCCTTGAGCCTGAAGGAGAGTATTGAGGGCCCTGGTAGGGCTGGAGTTAGAGTCTCCAACAAAAAAAGTGAAATATGTTTAAAAAGCTGCTTGATAATTGATTCAGAGGCTCTTTCTATATTTGGTTGTGGGGAGATGGGTATATTTGGTTTATATTCAACATGATTGTCGCCCTCTTTCAGGGTATTAATCAATGATAAAAGAGCTCTGCAGATATCTATCATAAAGCTTTCAGATGGATAAGTGTCGGAGGCTGGTATGTTATCAATTAAAGAAGCATTAGAGAAATAAACCTTAGGGCCCGTGTCATGTTTTTTCAGTCCCAAATTAGTTTTAGTTAGCTGAGGTAGGAATTTTTTCAATAGAGCTCTCCGAGAGGGCGCTCTTGGTTGAAGTCTCATCAGAGTCTGTGAAGTTATTATTAAAGTCACTGCTTTCATAGTCAGAGATGTCCGTCTTTTTGTTTGAGTGGGTTCTTATTGACCCCTCTGTTGGGTTGGAGGAGTTGTCTGTGTCATGATTTACATCCAATTGATCCCTCTGATCTAATGCATCACCGCAATTTTTATTAGCAGATTCCATAGGAGAGATAGAGTTGGAGGTTATTAATTGTAGAACTTCTCTGAGGCTTTCATCATATAGCCGCCTGGAATGTTCTAGCATAGTTTTTTACGGTGACTTAAACAGTTCAAAAGGGTCACTTTGTAATGCAGAGGTCTGATCACAGCCTTTATAATTAGTTACTGTGTCCCCTTTAACAGATGGGCTATTGCAAAATTGCCCCCTACTGTCAGGGTTTTTATGGGTTTCATCTATGGTTGGAGTGTCAGAAGAAGGTTCTCTCTTCGTTGTGCTGCTCCTGCCAAACAGCCCCTTATCATTGGGGTCTTTGATTGTCTCTCTTGTTGGTTGTGGGCTGTAGAATGGAGGATTAGTGGCAGTGTGTCTATCAGGCGCCAAAAGATGTTGTGTGGCGCTATATAGCTGTGGTGGTGCTCGTAGTGCCACTACACAGCTTATTAGATCATTTTGCAGCGTCGGGAATTCCCCTTTCCCCGCCGCTGCTGCACCAGCCACCTCACTCCCTGTCATGCCATCAGTGTTCGGCAGATGGATCCCGCGACCCACCCGGGCCTTATCTCCCTGCTCCCGCCGACCCGAAACAGCCGCATACCTCCCGCCTGCAGTCGTGGCTCCTGGTTCTTTCTCCTGCAGCGTCGCAACTTCTAGACTTGTTGCTGGGTCCCGGCACTTCCTCCCCTCTCTGCCGGGCTGTGTAAGTAGCTCAGGGAGCACAGACCTCACAGCTGGAGGCTGTGCTGACGTCACCCGGCCTCTCACCGCTGCAGCAGCCGCAGATGATTCATCTCGGCCACCGGTTCCTTTCCTTCTCAGATCCCTGTTGTGTGTGAAGGAACCCATGCTCTTGTCCAGCACCAGAACAGAAGGAACTCCCTTCGCACAGGATTGCTTTGTATTCAGGGATAGTTTCTGAGCCCCAGTTTTCTTTGCTTTCTGGGTGATAGGTACTCCGAGGGATCCTCCTCTCCTCTCTGCTTGTGTGGCAGCCATCTTAGTTGGAAGTCTCATTAAATGCCGAGGAGTTGTAGAAGCATTTTCCTGTGTAATATCCATTAGATTCCTCATTTTTATGCTTGTTGACGATGACCAACTGAACTACCAGCATTTGAGGCTATAAATTCCACTTTCCTGAAGCTAAGAGTAGCTCGATAAAGGGGATTTTTCAGGAGCTCTGCAAAGCACGACCTCTCCTGTCCCCTGCAAACCACGCCGCCCGGATGTGATTCTTTCTAATAAATGTTCCTGTGCTAAGATAATCTTATACAGTGCCTTGCAAAAGTATTCGGCCCCCTGGAACTTTTCAACCTTTTCCCACATATCATGCTTCAAACATAAAGATACCAAATGTAGATATTTGGGGAAGAATCAACAACAAGTGGAACACAATTGTGAAGTTGAACGAAATTTATTGGTTATTTTAACTTTTTGTGGAAATTCATAAAATGAAAAGTAGGGCGTGCAATATTATTTGGCCCCTTTAACTTAATACTTTCTTGCGCCACCTTTTGCTGCGATTACAGCTGCAAGTCGTTTGGGGTATGTCTATCAGTTTTGTACATCGAGAGACTGAAATTCTTGCCCATTCTTCCTTGGCAAACAGCTCGAGCTCAGTGAGGTTTGATGGAGATTGTTTGTGAACAGCAGTTTTCAGCTCTTTCCACAGATTCTCGATTGGATTGAGGTCTGGACTTTGACTTGGCCATTCTAACACCTGGATACATTGATTTGTGAACCATTCCATTGTAGATTTTGCTTTATGTTTGGGATCATTGTCTTGTTGGAAGACAAATCTCCATCCCAGTCTCAGGTCTTTTGCAGACTCCAACGGGTTTTCTTCAAGAATGGTCCTGTGTTTGGCTCCATCCATCTTCCCATCAATTTTAACCATCTTCCCTGTCCCTGCTGAAGAAAAACAGGCCCAAACCATGATGCTGCCACCACCATGTTTGACAGTGGGGATGGTGTGTTCAGAGTGATGAGCACCTTCTTCCACATGTTTGGTGTGTCTCCCAGGTGGCTTATTGCAAACTTTAAACAACATTTTTCATGGATATCTTTGAGAAATGGCTTTCTTCTTGACACTCTTCCATAAAGGCCAGATTTGTGCAGTGCACAACTGATTGTCCTATGGACAGACTGTCCCACCTCAGCTGTAGATCTCTGCAGTTCATACAAAGTGATCATGGGCCTCTTGGCTGCAGTGGTATGATACTCCTTCCATTTCAATATGATCACTTGCACAGTGCTCCTTGGGATGTTTAAAGTTTTTGAAATCATTTTGTATCCAAATCCGGATTTAAACTTCTCCACAACAGTATCACAGACCTGCCAGTTGTGTTCCTTGGTCTTCATGATGCTCTCTGTCCTTCAAACAGAACCCTGAGACTATCGCAGAGCAGGTGCATTTATTATACGGAGACTTGATTACACACAGGTGGATTATATTTATCATTATTAGGCATTTAGGACAACATTGGATCATTCAGAGATCCACAATGAACTTCTGGAATGAGTTTGCTGCACTGAAAGTAAAGGGGCCGAATAATATTGCACGCCCCACTTTTCAGATTTTGAATTTCCCCAAAAATTTAAAATAACCAATAAATTTTGTTCAATTTCACAATTGTGTTCCACTTGTTGTTGATTCTTCACCAAAAATTAACATTTGGTATCTTTATGTTTGAAGCATGATATGTGGGAAAAGGTTGAAAAGTTCCAGGGGGCCGAATGCTTTCGCAAGGTACTGTAATTGTGCCCCTGCTGTGTACTGTGTAATTCCTGTGTCTCACTGTGCAGGGACAGGGTCCGATCATACCACATCTCCTGGGCAGGGGAGGAAGCAAAAGAGACAGTACAGATGATCCCCTGCTGTAATATCTGTATCCTCTTTTGTTCCCTGCCCTGGCCAGGATCTGTGGAATGATCAGACCATGTTCCTGTACGGTCAGACACAGCCATTACACAGTACACAGCAGGGGCACATTTATAAGATTATCTCAGCACAGCAACATTTTTTTAAACACATCCAGGGCTGTATTTGCCACTAGGCACTTGAGGGAACATGCCTAGGGGCGCCAGGATGCAGAGGGCGGCACCTGAGCAAGGTTTTTTTTTAAGTCCTTTTCAGCTCGCCCACCCACCCACCAACAATCATTACTGAACTTTGCAGCCTGATCCCGGAAACAGCCAGCACCTTTTCTGCCCGTATTCCCCAGCCGACAGCTGCTCCACGCCTCTGTGGGCACCGCAGCTACTTACATGTCCTTGGCCGGTAAGTTCTTCCCTTCCACTACCCGAATGAAGAGGGAGCTCCGTTTGGCCATGGCAGTGAGGGCAGAGAGTTCAGCAGCCGGCTCCCATCCTCGTCTCCCTCCACATTAGTTCTAAACGCTCCGGTTAGCAGGTACTGCTGTGGCTGCAGGGAAATATCGATCAGACAGCAGCCAGTGGCGGAAGAGCCCTCGGGGGTCTTAGTCTCTACCGTTCTCCTGGGAGCTGCTGGAGTTCTGTAACATGGTCGTGACCTAGGGTTAACCTGCGGAGTGAATGGAAGGAATGCTCACTACGAGCTTCTGGGTGCAGTCTTATGGCATTTTATATGCGAAAGCATTGATTTCTCTCAGTGTAAATGCACATGAGGAAATCACAAGCTGCGCACTTCAGACTAAAGAACTGTTCAATTCTGCTACATATACATGTTTCATTTGTTACTGTTTGTATGGAATGTGGAGAGCAGAACAAATACAATGTAAGGCAGTTTACCCCATACAAATCAGTATCCACCAAGTTTTCCCCCATACAAATCAGTATCCACCCAGCTTTCCCCCATACAAATCAGTATCCACCCAGCTTTCCCCCATACAAATCAGTAACCACCCTACTTTCCCCCATACACATCAGTATCCACCCAGCTTTCCTCCATACAAATTACTATATACCCAGCTTTCCCCCATACAAATCACTATTCACCCAGCTTTCCCCCATACAAACCACTATTCACCCAGCTTTCGTCATACAAAACAGTATTCACCCAGCTTTCGCCATACAAATCAGTATCCACCCAGCTTTCCCCCATACAAATCAGTATCCACCCAGCTTTCCTCCATACAAAACAGTATCCACCCAGTTTTCCTCCATACAAAACAGTGTTCACCCAGCTTTCCCCCATACAAATCACTATTCACCCAGCTTTCCCCCATACAAATCACTATTCACCCAGCTTTCATCATACAAAACAGTATTCACCCAGCTTTTGTCATATAAAACAGTATCCACTCAGCTTTCGCCATACAAATCAGTTTCCACCCAGCTTTCCCCCATGCAAATCAGTATCCACCCAGCTTTCCCCCATTCAAATCAGTATCCACTCAGCTTTCCCCCATACAAATCGGTATCCACCCCTCTCTCCCACATACAAATCACTATTCACTCGGCTTTCCTCTATAAAAATCATTATACACCTACAAATACCACCACACCATGACCAGACCACATATTGCCACCACAGAGTGACTGAATATTACGATACTGTAAGGAGAGAATGGAGACCCGGAGACTGCCCGTCCCAGTCTACGCCGTAGCCTGGAGCCCTCATTATTATAGGAATATGTCAGGTAATAAAATGTTTTTCTAAAACTTTACAGTGAACTTGTAGGTCAGAGGGATGGTTAGGATGAGCTAGCAAGGTACAGGGACAGGTAGTGATGGCTACTTGCGGACAAGTGCATCACTTGCGGTTTTTCACTTGCGGTGACACAAAAAAAAAGAAAAACACTGTTAGCAGTTCTTTTTTTCCATTGCTGCAAGTACCGCATTTGCCGGATCGCGGCAAAAAAGCAAGTGCCGCACATGTCCGCAAGTCCCATAGGGAATGAATGAGGCCGAACGCCGTGTGGTTGTAAGTGATCCGTTAAGCGGCAGATGCGGAAAAACTGCCGAATCTGCGAATGGCAAAAATAGCTGATGTGAAAGTAGTCTAAGTCACTGCCGACAGTGTTTACATACTCACCAATGGGGGAGGCAGCACGAAAAGTGCGTAGGGCAGCATAAATACGGCCCTGCACACCATCCAATTGTGGAAATTATTATTATTGCAAGATCTATTGATTAAAATGAACTTTGTTCATGGGAAAACTCCTTTAACTGTTCACAGTAATTTTGACCAGGGGTATAAAAACTTTGTATACACTACCGTTCAAAAGTTTAGAGTCACTTACAAATTTCCTTATTTTTGAAAGAAAAGCACAGTTTTTTTCCAATGGAGCTAACATTAAATGATTCAGAAATACTGTACACTCTATACATTGTTAATGTGCCTATACATACAAGGCCGATATCCACAAAAAGACCAATTAAATGTGGAAAGGACAAGATTAGATTCAGTGCCAAAATAACAAAACTCAAATAGAGAGCACGCACCACCAAGAATCAATAGGAAAAAAATGTACAAACTTTATTATAAAAAAATCCATAAAAATACAGGGGATGTGTGTTGTGATAGGCAATTCAGTATCACAATGGACATAGCGGTCAGACCACATACAGTGATCTGACAATAACCCAAAATAATAGAACGAGCTCTGAGACGTGGGAACTCTGCAGACCGCAATCCCTAATCCTCTCCAAACAACACTAGAGGCAGCCGTGGATTGCGCCTAACTCTGCCTATGCAACTCGGCACAGCCTGAGAAACTAACTAGCCTGAAGATAGAAAATAAGCCTACCTTGCCTCAGAGAAATACCCCAAAGGAAAAGGCAGCCCCCCACATATAATGACTGTGAGTTAAGATGAAAAGACAAACGTAGGGATGAAATAGATTCAGCAAAGTGAGGCCCGACTTTCTTAACAGAGCGAGGATAGGAAAGATAACTTTGCGGTCTACACAAAACCCTAAAGAAAACCACGCAAAGGGGGCAAAAAGACCCTCCGTACCGAACTAACGGCACGGAGGTACACCCTTTGCGTCCCAGAGCTTCCAGCAAAACAATTAGACAAGCTGGACAGAAAAAATAGCAAACAAATAGCAAAGAAGAACTTAGCTATGCAGAGCAGCAGGCCACAGGAATGATCCAGGGAAAAACAAGTCCAACACTGGAACATTGACAGGAAGCATGGATCAAAGCATTAGGTGGAGTTAAGTAGAGAAGCACCTAACGACCTCACCAGATCACCTAAAGGAAGGAAACTCAGAAGCCGCAGTACCACTTTCCTCCACAAACGGAAGCTCACAGAGAGAATCAGCCGAAGTACCACTTGTGACCACAGGAGGGAGCTCTGCCACAGAATTCACAACAGTACCCCCCCCTTGAGGAGGGGTCACCGAACCCTCACCAGAGCCCCCAGGCCGACCAGGATGAGCCACATGAAAGGCACGAACAAGATCTGGAGCATGGACATCAGAGGCAAAAACCCAGGAATTATCTTCCTGAGCATAACCCTTCCATTTAACCAGATACTGGAGTTTCCGTCTTGAAATACGAGAATCCAAAATCTTCTCCACAATATACTCCAATTCCCCCTCCACCAAAACCGGGGCAGGAGGATCAACAGATGGAACCATAGGTGCCACGTATCTCCGCAACAATGACCTATGGAATACGTTATGTATGGAAAAAGAATCTGGGAGGGTCAGACGAAAAGACACAGGATTAAGAACCTCAGAAATCCTATACGGACCAATGAAACGAAGTTTAAACTTAGGAGAGGAAACCTTCATAGGAATATGACGAGAAGATAACCAAACCAGATCCCCAACACGAAGTCGGGGACCCACACGGCATCTGCGATTAGCGAAACGTTGAGCCTTCTCCTGGGACAAGGTCAAATTGTCCACTACATGAGTCCAAATCTGCTGCAACCTGTCGACCACAGTATCCACACCAGGACAGTCCGAAGACTCAACCTGTCCTGAAGAGAAACGAGGATGGAACCCAGAATTGCAGAAAAATGGCGAAACCAAGGTAGCCGAGCTGGCCCGATTATTAAGGGCGAACTCAGCCAAAGGCAAAAAGGACACCCAGTCATCCTGATCGGCAGAAACAAAGCATCTCAGATAGGTTTCCAAGGTCTGATTGGTTCGTTCGGTCTGGCCATTAGTCTGAGGATGGAAAGCCGAGGAAAAAGACAAGTCAATGCCCATCCTACCACAAAAGGCTCGCCAAAACCTCGAAACAAACTGGGAACCTCTGTCAGAAACGATATTCTCTGGAATGCCATACAAACGAACCACATGCTGGAAGAACAATGGCACCAAATCAGAGGAGGAAGGCAATTTAGACAAGGGTACCAGATGGACCATCTTAGAAAAGCGATCACAGACCACCCAAATGACTGACATCTTTTGAGAAACGGGAAGATCTGAAATAAAATCCATAGAGATATGTGTCCAAGGCCTCTTCGGGACCGGCAAGGGCAAAAGCAACCCACTGGCACGAGAACAGCAGGGCTTAGCCCGAGCACAAATCCCACAGGACTGCACAAAAGTACGCACATCCCGCGACAGAGATGGCCACTAAAAGGATCTAGCCACTAACTCTCTGGTACCAAAGATTCCAGGATGACCAGCCAACACCGAACAATGAACCTCAGAGATAACTTTATTCGTCCACCTATCCGGGACAAACAGTTTCTCCGCTGGACAACGATCAGGTTTATTAGCCTGAAATTTTTGCAGCACCCGCCGCAAATCAGGGGAGATGGCAGACACAATTACTCCTTCCTTGAGGATACCCACCGGCTCAGATAAACCCGGAGAGTCGGGCACAAAACTCCTAGACAGAGCATCCGCCTTCACATTTTTAGAGCCCGGAAGGTACGAAATCACAAAGTCAAAGCGGGCAAAAAACAGCGACCAACGAGCCTGTCTAGGATTCAAACGCTTAGCAGACTCGAGATAAGTCAAGTTCTTATGATCAGTCAATACCACCACACGATGCTTAGCTCCTTCAAGCCAATGACGCCACTCCTCGAATGCCCACTTCATGGCCAGCAACTCTCGGTTGCCCACATCATAATTTCGCTCAGCAGGCGAAAACTTCCTGGAAAAAAAAGCGCATGGTTTCATCACTAAGCAATCAGAACCTCTCTGCGACAAAACAGCCCCTGCTCCAATCTCAGAAGCATCAACCTCGACCTGGAACGGAAGAGAAACATCTGGTTGACACAACACAGGGGCAGAAGAAAAACGACGCTTCAACTCTTGAAAAGCTTCCACAGCAGCAGAAGACCAATTGACCAAATCAGCACCCTTCTTGGTCAAATCGGTCAATGGTTTGGCAATACTAGAAAAATTGCAGATGAAGTGACGATAAAAATTAGCAAAGCCCAGGAACTTTTGCAGACTTTTCAGAGATGTCGGCTGAGTCCAATCATGGATGGCTTGGACCTTAACAGGATCCATCTCGATAGTAGAAGGGGAAAAGATGAACCCCAAAAATGAAACCTTCTGCACACCAAAGAGACACTTTGATCCCTTCACAAACAAAGAATTAGCACGCAGGACCTGAAAAACCGTTCTGACCTGCTTCACATGAGACTCCCAATCATCCGAGAAGATCAAAATGTCATCCAAGTACACAATCAGGAATTTATCCAGGTACTCTCGGAAGATGTCATGCATAAAGGACTGAAACACTGATGGAGCATTGGCAAGTCCGAATGGCATCACTAGATACTCAAAATGACCCTCGGGCGTATTAAATGCAGTTTTCCATTCATTGCCTCGCCTGATTCGCACCAGATTATACGCACCACGAAGATCTATCTTGGTGAACCAACTAGCCCCCTTAATCCGAGCATACAAATCAGATAACAATGGCAAGGGGTACTGAAATTTAACAGTGATCTTATTAAGAAGGCGGTAATCTATACAAGGTCTCAGCGAACCATCCTTCTTGGCTACAAAAAAGAACCCTGCTCCTAATGGCGACGATGACGGGCGAATATGCCCCTTCTCCAGGGATTCCTTCACATAACTGCGCATAGCGGTGTGCTCAGGCACGGATAAATTAAACAGTCGACCTTTTGGGAATTTACTACCAGGAATCAAATTGATAGCACAATCACAATCCCTATGCGGAGGTAGGGCATCGGACTTGGGCTCATCAAATACATCCCGGTAATCAGACAAGAACTCTGGAACCTCAGAAGGGGTGGATGACGAAATTGACAGAAATGGAACATCACCATGTACCCCCTGACAACCCCAGCTGGACACCGACATGGATTTCCAATCCAATACTGGATTATGGGCTTGTAGCCATGGCAACCCCAACACGACCACATCATGCAGATTATGCAACACCAGAAAGCGAATAACCTCCTGATGTGCAGGAGCCATGCACATGGTCAGCTGGGTCCAGTATTGAGGCTTATTCTTGGCCAAAGGCGTAGCATCAATTCCTCTCAATGGAATAGGACACTGCAAGGGCTCCAAGAAAAACCCACAACGCTTAGCATATTCCAAGTCCATCAAATTCAGGGCAGCGCCTGAATCCACAAACGCCATGACAGAATACGATGACAAAGAGCAGATCAAGGTAACGGACAGAAGAAATTTTGACTGTACTGTACCAATGGTGGCAGACCTAGCGAACCGCTTAGTGCGCTTAGGACAATCAGAGATAGCATGAGTGGAATCACCACAGTAGAAACACAGCCCATTCAGACGTCTGTGTTCTTGCCGTTCAACTCTGGTCATAGTCCTATCGCACTGCATAGGCTCAGGTTTAATCTCAGGTAATACCGCCAAATGGTGCACAGATTTACGCTCACGCAAGCGTCGACCGATCTGAATGGCCAAAGACATAGACTCATTCAAACCAGCAGGCATAGGAAATCCCACCATGACATCCTTAAGGGCTTCAGAGAGACCCTTTCTGAATATAGCTGCCAGCGCAGATTCATTCCATTGAGTGAGCACGGACCACTTTCTAAATTTCTGGCAATATACCTCTATCTCATCCTGAGCCTGACACAGAGCCAGCAAATTTTTCTCTGCCTGATCCACTGAATTAGGCTCATCGTACAGCAATCCAAGCGCCAGGAAAAACGCATCGATGTTACTTAATGCAGGATCTCCTGATGCAAGAGAAAATGCCCAGTCCTGAGGGTCGCCATGCAAAAAAGAAATGACGATCCTAACCTGTTGAACTGGGTCACCAGAGGAGCGACGTTTCAAAGCCAGAAATAGTTTACAATTATTTTTGAAACTCAGAAATTTAGTTCTATCTCCAAAAAACAAATCTGGAATAGGAATTCTCGGTTCTAACAAAGAATTCTGAACCACAAAATCTTGAATATTTTGAACTCTTGCCGTGAGCTGATCCACACATGAAGACAGACCTTTAATGTCCATTGCTACGCCTGTGTCCTGAACCACCCAAATGTCTAGGGGAAAAAAAGGCAAAACACAGTGCAAAGAAAAAAAAATGGTCTCAGAACTTCTTTTTTCCCTCTATTGAGAATCATTAGCACTTTTGGCTTCTTGTACTGTTGTGATAGGCAATTCAGTATCACAATGGACATAGCGGTCAGAGCACATACAGTGATCTGACAATAACCCAAAATAATAGAACGAGCTCTGAGACGTGGGAACTCTGCAGACCGCAATCCCTAATCCTCTCCAAACAACACTAGAGGCAGCCGTGGATTGCGCCTAACTCTGCCTATGCAACTCGGCACAGCCTGAGAAACTAACTAGCCTGAAGATAGAAAATAAGCCTACCTTGCCTCAGAGAAATACCCCAAAGGAAAAGGCAGCCCCCCACATATAATGACTGTGAGTTAAGATGAAAAGACAAACGTAGGGATGAAATAGATTCAGCAAAGTGAGGCCCGACTTTCTTAACAGAGCGAGGATAGGAAAGATAACTTTGCGGTCTACACAAAACCCTAAAGAAAACCACGCAAAGGGGGCAAAAAGACCCTCCGTACCGAACTAACGGCACGGAGGTACACCCTTTGCGTCCCAGAGCTTCCAGCAAAACAATTAGACAAGCTGGACAGAAAAAATAGCAAACAAATAGCAAAGAAGAACTTAGCTATGCAGAGCAGCAGGCCACAGGAATGATCCAGGGAAAAACAAGTCCAACACTGGAACATTGACAGGAAGCATGGATCAAAGCATTAGGTGGAGTTAAGTAGAGAAGCACCTAACGACCTCACCAGATCACCTGAGGGAGGAAACTCAGAAGCCGCAGTACCACTTTCCTCCACAAACGGAAGCTCCCAGAGAGAATCAGCCGAAGTACCACTTGTGACCACAAGAGGGAGCTCTGCCACAGAATTCACAACAGATGTGACAGAGGTAAGCCAAAAATGGATGGGAATATACAAAGGCACCAGGAAACAACAGGTGTATGTGAATTAAAGGATTAAATAGATTGCTCCATAATTAGTGTGTACCCAACATTAGTAATAATACAAAATCATACTATCATTGACTCCCATGGAAGAAGGCTTGAGCGCCGAAACGCGCGTTGGAGACGGTGGGTTTTGTAAGGCTCCAGGCACCTTCAGGTAAATACTATGATAGTATGATTTAGATTTGGATATCTTTTCACTGGTCTCTAGATGTAGTATACAGCCCTTTTGGAGTCTCGTTGCTCTGGTGTATGCACTTTTACTTTGGATTTTGTATTATTACTAATGTTTGGAAACTTCTTCTGAAACAGGCTCAAAGATGTCTAATGAGCTTGAGGTGCGGCAGGGAAGGGGATCCAGGCACTGAGGAGATTGGGCTGAGATATCCTGATGGATGTGGTTGATTTTTTCTAGGAAATAAGTGTCCAGATCCTCACAGCTGAGGTTGGTGATGGGGGCCTGTACTTTAGGTTTCAGGAGGGAGTTTAAGGTTTCAAAAAGTCGTTTTGGGTTGTTGGAAAGTGAGGTGATGAGGGTGGTGAAGTAGGATTGTTTGGCCAGAGAAAGGGCAGAGTTATAGGTTTTGAGCATGAACTTATAGTGGATGAAGTCTTCTGCTAAGAGAGATTTTCTCCACTGCCACAGTGTATATATACTGTATATATATATACACTACCTTTCAAAAGTTTAAGGCCACCCAGACAATTTTGTGTTTTCCATGAAAACTCATACTTTTATTTATCAAATGAGTTGCCAAATGAATTGAAAATCTAGTCCAGACACTGACAAGGTTAAAAAAAAAAGATTTTTATTTGAAATAATAATTTTCTCCTTCAAACTTTGCTTTCGTCAATGAATGCTCCCTTTGTAGCAATTACAGCATTGCAGACCTTTGGCATTCTAGCTGTTAATTTGCTGAGGTAATCTGGAGAAATTTCACCCCATGCTTCCAGAAGCCAATCCCACAAGTTGGTTTGGCTTGATGGGCACTTTTTGTGTACCATACGGTCAATTTGCTCCCACAACAGCTCAATGGGGTTGAGATCTGGTGACTGCACTGGCCACTCCATTACAGATTGAATACCAGCTGCCTGCTTCTTCCCTAAATAGTTCTTGCATAATTTGGAGGTGTGCTTTGGTTCATTGTCGTGTTGTAGGATGAAATTGTCTCCAATCAAGCACTGTCCACAGAGTATGGCATGGCATTGCAATATGGAGTGATAGCCTTCCATATTCAATATCCCTTTTACCTTGTACAAATCTCCCACTTTACCAGCACGAACGCAACCCCAGACCATCACATTACCTCCACCATGCTTGACAGATATTGTCAGGCATTCTTCCAGCATCTTTTCAGTTGTTCTGCGTCTCACAAATGTTCTTCTGTGTGATCCAAACACATCAAACTTGGATTCGTCTGTCCATAACACTTTTTTCCAATCTTCCTCTGTCCAGTGTCTGTGTTCTTTTGCCCATACTAATCTTTTCCTTTTATTAGCCAGTCTCAGATATGGCTTTTTCTTTGCCACTCTGCCCTAAAAGCCAGCACTCGGGAGTCGCTTCTTCAATATAGATGTTGACACTGTCGTTTTGCGTGTACTATTTAATGAAGCTGCCAGTTGAGGACCTGTGAGGCACCAATTTCTCAAAGTACAGACTCTAATGTACTTGTCTTGTTGCTCTGTTGTGCAGCGGGGACTCCCACTTATCTTTCTACTCTGGTTAGAGCCTGTTTGTGCTCTCCTCTGAAGGGAGTAGTACACACCGTTGTAGGAAATCTTCAGTTTCTTGGCAATTTCTCGCATGGAATAGCGTTCATTTCTAAGAAAAAGAATAGGCTGTCAAGTTTCACATGAAAATTTCTTTTTTTCTGGCCAATTTAAGAGTTTAATGGAACCAACAAATGTAGTGCTCCAGATTCTCAACTAGCTCAAAGGATGGTAAGGTTTATAGGTTCTCTAATCAGCCAAACTGTTTTCAGCTGTGCTAACATACTTGCACAAGGGTTTCCAAGAGTATTCTAACCATCCATTAGCCTTCTTACACATTTAGCAAACACAAAGTACCGTAAGAACACTGGAGTGATGGTTGTTGGAAATGGGCCTCTATACACCTATGAAGATATTGCATTACAAACCAGACGTTTGCAGCTAGAATAGTCATTTACCACATTAACAATGTATAGAGTGTATTTCTGAATCATTTGTTAGCTTCATTGGAAAAAGCTGTGCTTTTCTTTCAAAAATAAGGAAATTTCTAAGTGACCCTAAACTTTTGAACAGTAGTGTATATATATTCTGTAGGGATGTCCCTAGAGAATGACTTTTACAGTACATATAATACCTGTTAACCGAAAGCTTGGTCACTATAGGTTTAATTAAATCACGTGGTTTGTATCTTGGGTCTGTTTCCTAATATTTTAAGGTCTGGTGTTTTTAGGAATTCCAGCAGATTTTTTTCTCACACTGTAACATCTTCGAAGATGAAATATTCAGGGTTCATGCTGCAGCTTCCGCAGCCTTGTAAATGTTCTTTTGAGATTCATGCTATTGCAGCAGCCAAAGCTTCTGGAGATTGATGGGACCCTATCATCCACCCTGCTCACTCCATTATAAAATGCTGTGTCGTCAGTGGCAGTGACGTTTTAAAGGAAATTGCCCATTTATGGCCACTCAGGCAAATGATATCATCACAATAGGTTCTCCTGTCTTACTGTAGATCATCTCTGAAATGAAATTACAGACTCTTATCTGGGAAACAGGAGACAGAGGCACCTGGTCTATGTAATTAGTATCCTGGGAAATAACATCATCCTTTAATGAATGCATAAATCCTATTTTGTAAGTCTGTTGCAGGAGCAGGCAGTCGTTCTGCTGTTACAGAAGCCCCGCATCCACAAGGAGCAAGGCTCCACATCGTGTTTTCTGTTGTACTTGAATATATAGGACATGTATTGCAATCCTATGCTTTGCACAGTGCTGCAGTGTACTTGTTTTGCAGAGCTGCTAAAGAGCTACGGAACAGCTGTGAATTACTGGCTTCATGGATACATAAATTGAAATCTCCGGCCTTCATGTTTTTCTACAATCTATGTGATTCTGGGGAGAGAATGTGCATATTCTTATTTACAGACCAGTCCAATGTTGGTTTGGGAAGCCACTAGCAATATTCTAGCCTTCTAAGGTAAGCCAAAGATGACTGTTTTTTCCCTTTTACTTTGTTTTTACCGTAATTTGTAATCTTGCGTATTTAGAGATTATACGAATTAACCCTCAGTCAGTTCATGGTTGAGATTTTCAATTTCCTCACTTTACCTTGCGAGCGACTGGAAAGACTGCATAGTGGCACTACCAATCTGTAGATGATTCTCACGCCGCTTTACAGTACAATGTTGCACAAATGTAGCAAAATGACAGATGAAAATGAATTCCAGAGGCATCCAAAGCAGTCATTTACGATGCTCGTCCATTGCTGTTTGCTTCAACGCTAGCATTATTTGCAATATCTGTCTCACCTATAGCTCCAGATGGCCAATGTGTGCTGCTCATTCAATGTTCAAAGGGGTCTGCAGAAATACAGAGGATGGCGTATTGCAAAAGACAAAAAATAAAGAAATAGACCTTGTGCTTGCCAATGAATGCCAAAGTGAACAATGCCATCTATTAACCCCACAACATAAGCAGTGAATTAAAAGAGCTACTTTTTTGTTCTGCTGAAGGGACACATGAGAAAGGCATTGTTATGGAAATGAGACATCTGTAAATCTGCCATTTGAGACAGAATTGGCACCTAAAACCTTGTGCAGACCAGACAGAGCTTTTCGCATGGTGCTTGTGATTTTCTGCATGCATTGTAGAAACATGAGGTTAACGGCACTCTTTGAAGGCTGCAAAGCTTAAACCGTAGGTTCAGAACTAGTTCTGATGTCAGGAAAATTGTACGGTGAATCAATGGGTAAGTTGAGTCCTTCTAGAGTAGCCTTCAATTGCGATTTGAGCCTTTAAAACCTTTATCATGGTGGTTATGGAATTAGGATTTATTTGTGTGGCTTAGATTTTAATAAATAGCATTGGAGGAAGCAAGCATGGCTGAGCAAGCAGTACTGATTTATGTGATAAATGGATCCAAGTGGAAATACACTTTATTTGTACTAAACTATTAAGCTACCATATGTCTATTATCCATGTAGAAAGACCCAGACATAAGTTGTAATGGGGAGAGCTAATCTTTCACTGTCGTCATCAATACTTCTATTTTAGGAACCTAGCGTCTTTCCATACCACTGTATGTTTAGATGTATTTGACTTCATTTTTTACAATTCGTCTTACATCACACATTATCCAGCAACAGGTTAAGAAACATAGTTCGCTAACCTTTACAGCCATCAGATAATTCAAAGTAACTGGATTCCAGTCCTTTGTGTTTAGTATATTATTTATATCTTGCTAACAGGATTCCCTCATGTGCGTTACCTATTCCACATGGCAAACCTTAAAGTCTAAGTAATGGCACACTGATAGTTTCTTATCGCCATCTAAGAAAGGCTTACATAAATGTTTTCATACAGATATGTCCTTCTTACTTCTCTTGCCTCCATAAGTCCTAAGATGTAAGAGTGCAGTTTAGTGGTATACTTCTGGAAGATGTTTATGCTATATGTGTCTATATGGGTCACCCAAGACTTGTAATGTGAAACATTGTTTTTTCTAGCATGTCACAATATTATGCAGTTGTTTAGTTTGGCATTTGAAGTCCTCAACTAAATTTCAAAAAAGATATGGTTGGACACATCTATACTTCTATGACCAAATAAAAATAATGTTGGATTACGGAAAAGGAATAAATAAGGCATTATTATTAGTACTGGATGTATTGAATGTATAGGCCAAGTTAAGCCTTTTTATTTGTTGTTACACATTATAATAATGCCCTTGATTATAATTAGTTAGTTTTATGGATTGTAAACCATCATTAAAAGTTGTCTGACAAAGCAGAAAGCAAATGTGATGCACATGGCGTAAGACAATTTACTTATGTTCTGCATTTACAAGTCTCATGGAAGAATTTGATATTAGTAGCATGAACCAGTCGGGGTTGTGACTGCTATTTTTTACTTTATGGTCATTTCATTGTGTTTTGTTTAACTTAATTCATCAAATACATTGTGAGTTTTCTTTGCCCATTTCCTGCCTATGATAAAAGTATCGGTAGTCCCATTAGATTAGAAGAAAAGAATAGCATGGCCAACATGTCTAGTCTATTCTTTGTCAAAAGGACGTACACCTTGACCGAATTCAACATACCCCATTATAAGTCATTGGAGTGCCTCAGGTGACAGTGGTCGTTATTGTATGAAAGATCCAACACTGATAAATAGCACAATATTACAAACCACATTTCGGATGTGGGCAGAGCTTAAGTTAACTTATACTTGTTCATCTGTTGATGAACTATCAAGTCTAGCATGCTTTCCTAGCTTAAGGTACCTTCACACATAACGATATTTTTAACGATATCGTTGCTTTTTGTGACGTAGCAACGATATCGTTAATGAAATCGTTATGTGTGACAGCGACCAACGATCAGGCCCCTGCTGGGAGATCGTTGGTCGCTGAATAAAGTCCAGAACTTTATTTAGTCGCTGGACTCCCTGGAGACATCGCTGGATCGGCGTGTGTGACACCGATCCAGCGATGTCTTCACTGGTAACCAGGGTAAACATCGGGTAACTAAGCGCAGGGCCGCGCTTAGTAACCCGATGTTTACCCTGGTTACCATCCTAAAAGTAAAAAAAAACAAACACTACATACTTACCTACAGCCGTCTGTCCTCCAGCGCTGTGCTCTGCTCTCCTCCTGTACTGGCTGTGAGCGTCGGTCAGCCGGAAAGCAGAGCGGTGACGTCACCGCTCTGCTTTCCGGCCGCTGTGCTCACAGACAGTACAGGAGGAGAGCAGAGCACAGCGCTGGAGGACAGACGGCTGTAGGTAAGTATGTAGTGTTTTTTTTTTTTTACTTTTAGGATGGTAACCAGGGTAAACATCGGGTTACTAAGCGCGGCCCTGCGCTTAGTTACCCGATGTTTACCCTGGTTACCGGCATCGTTGGTCGCTGGAGAGCGGTCTGTGTGACAGCTCTCCAGCGACCAAACAGCGACGCTGCAGCGATCCGGATCGTTGTCGGTATCGCTGCAGCGTCGCTTAATGTGAAGGGGCCTTTACTATGCTGAGATGTCAACTCCTTCAATACCTCCGTCTCCAAAAGTTTAGTCTGATGCAGACCACCAGTAATCAGAACGCTCTTCAAACATGCAATAAATGTCGGGATTATCTAAATTATGCCTTAATCAGTTATCTTACAGAGTGTGATCTCTAACAGAGAAAGCCTGCATGTATTTGAAGAGCAGATATTCATCTGCAGACTGTATGTTGAGCAGTATTCTCAAGTTGACCTCATTGTGCTTCAGACTTTCTTTAAAATGTAGTTATCACAACCAAGTCCTAAATTATATAATTGTGGTCAGAAAAAAACAAGAAAATCAACCAGTTTGAAAAATCAACAAGATGCCTCTTATGTAAGGGAGGCCTGCCAGAAACATCCACATACTTTAAACAAAAAGTAGCAATGTCCAAATGGACCTGTGCTGGGCCATATTAGTCAATGGTCACAATAGGTTCATATAACAAATAGTTACTAGTTAGGATAAAATCACCACAAGCATGCGGTCACCTAATAGTATGAGTCAACAAGTTGCACTAAGTGTACATGACTAAATGCATGCATATATGTGGATCCTAACAATCAGAGGACAGTCCTCACCAAATATACAAGAAGATTTTTAAAAATAAGTGTTACCTATTGAGTGTCCCAGTAAGGAGTCCAGCGTTTAAATGGGCAGTCAGGCCGTGCCTCCCTCCACCCCAACGCATGTTTCGTAATGCCTTCTTCAGGGTATCCCCTGACTACACTGCAGTCTGCCCCTTGGTGACAATAATATCTTTATTTTAATATGCATATTAATATAATATGAAAATTCATTGTTGAAATTCAGTTACCTACTGCAAGAGTTTGTTCACTCAAGGAACCTTTTCAGACTTGATTTTTCTTCTGCACCAAAATATTGACCGATTTCCGTCAGTGTTTTGATCAGATGTTCATCGGTGTTTGGTCAGCTTCGACCATCAGTTTCATGAGTTTTTTGTCATATCCAAAAAAAAATTATAAAGGTTTATTATGCTTCTTTGATCAGTCAAATGGGAAAAATAGAAAACATTAAGATACAACTACGATGCTATCAGTATCAAGTTTGAGTTTTTCATCGCCTTATAGACTTGAATCGGTGAATTTAATCCCTAACTACAATCGAAATCAGACATATCTCCGCTTTTCTTTTGCTGGTAGTTTTGTCCCCCCATTAAACAGATATGTGAATTGTTGTGAATTCTGTGGCAGAGCTCCCTCTTGTGGTCACAAGTGGTACTTCGGCTGATTCTCTCTGTGAGCTTCCGTTGGTGGAGGAAAGTGGTACTGCGGCTTCTGAGTTTCCTTCCTCAGGTGATATGGTGAAGTCGTTAGGTGCTGCTCTATTTAACTCCACCTAGTGCTTTGATCCTGGCCTCCAGTCAATGTTCTAGTATTGGACCTGCCTCCTCCTGGATCGTTCCTGTGGCCTGCTGCTCTGCATAGCTAAGTTCCTCTTTGCTATTTGTTTGCTGTTTTTTTCTGTCCAGCTTGTGTATTTGTTTTTTCCTGCTTGCTGGAAGCTCTGGGATGCAGAGGGTGTACCTCCGTGCCGTTAGTTCGGTACGGAGGGTCTTTTTGCCCCCTTTGCGTGGTTTTTGTAGGGTTTTGTGTTGACCGCAAAGTTACCTTTCCTATCCTCGCTCTGTTCAGAAAGTTGGGCCTCGCTTTGCTATATCTATTTCATCTCTACGTTTGTCTTTTCATCTTAACTCACAGTCATTATATGTGGGGGCTGCCTTTTCCTTTGGGGATATTTCTCTGAGGCAAGGTAGGCTTATTTTCTATCTTCAGGCTAGCTAGTTTCTCAGGCCGTGCCAAGTTGCATAGGGAGCGTTAGGCGCAATCCACGGCTGCCTTTAGTGTGGTTGGAGAGGATTAGGGATTGCGGTCAACAGAGTTCCCACGTCTCAGAGCTCGTTCTTGTTTTTTGGGTTATTGCCAGGTCACTGTATGTGCGCTGACCTCTATGACCATTGTGGTACTGAATTACCTTTCATAACAGTACTGGAGGCCAAAAGTACTAATGATTCTCAATAGAGGGAAAAAAGAAGTTCTGAGACCATTTTTTTTTCTCTGCACTGTGTTTTGCCTTTTTTTTCCCCTAGACATATGGGTAGTTCAGGACACAGGTGTGGACATGGATATTCAGGGTCTGTGCTCTTCATTGGATAATCTCGTTATAAATGTACAAAAGATTCAAGATTTGGTGGTTCAGAAGCCTATGTTAGAACCAAGAATTCCTATTCCTGATTTGTTTTATGGTGCCAAGTTTTATGGAGCCAAGTTTGTGAATTTCAAAAATAATTGCAAACTGTTTCTGGCCTTGAAACCTCGCTCCTCTGGTGATCCAGTTCAACAAGTGAGAATTGTTATTTCTTTTTAGCGTGGCGATCCTCAGGACTGGGCATTTTCCCTTGCGCCAGGGGATCCTGCATTAAGCAATATTGATGCGTTTTTCCTGGCGCTCGGATTGCTGTACGATGAGCCTAATTCAGTGGATCAGGCAGAGAAGAATTTGCTGGCTCTGTGTCAGGGTCAGGATGAGATAGAGGTATATTGTCAGAAATTTAGAAAGTGGTCTGTACTCACTCAGTGGAATGAAGGTGCGCTCGCGGCTATTTTCAGAAAAGGTCTCTCTGAAGCCCTTAAGGATGTCATGGTGGGATTTCCTATGCCTGCTGGTCTGAATGAGTCTATGTCTTTGGCCATTCAGATCGGTCGAGACCTTGTATAGATTACCGCCTTCTAAATAAGATCACGGTTAAATTTCAGTACCCTTTGCCATTATTATCTGATTTGTTTGCTCGCATTAAGGGGGCTAGTTGGTTCACCAAGATAGATCTTCGTGGTGCGTATAATCTCGTGCGTATTAAGCGAGGCGATGAGTGGAAAACTGCATTTAATACGCCCGAGGGCCATTTTGAGTATCTAGTAATGCCATTCGGACTTGCCAATGCTCCATCAGTGTTTCAGTCCTTTATGCATGACATCTTCCGAGAGTACCTGGATAAATTCCTGATTGTGTACTTGGATGACATTTTGATCTTCTCGGATGATTGGGAGTCTCATGTGAAGCAGGTCAGAACGGTGTTTCAGGTCCTGCGTGCTAATTCTTTGTTTGTGAAGGGATCAAAGTGTCTCTTTGGTGTCCAGAAGGTTTCATTTTTGGGGTTCATCTTTTCCCCTTCTACTATCGAGATGGACCCTGTTAAGGTCCAAGCCATCCATAATTGGACTCAGCCGACATCTCTGAAAAGTCTGCAAAAGTTCCTGGGCTTTGCTAATTTTTATCGTCGCTTCATCTGCAATTTTTCTAGTATTGCTAAACCATTGACCGATTTGACCAAGAAAGGTGCTGATGTGGTCAATTGGTCTTCTGCTGCTGTGGAAGCTTTTCAAGAGTTGAAGCGTCGTTTTTCTTCTGCCCCTGTGTTGTTTCAACCAGATGTTTCGCTTCCGTTCCAGGTCGAGGTTGATGCTTCTGAGATTGGAGCAGGGGCTGTTTTGTCGCAGAGAAGTTCTGATTGCTCGGTGATGAAACCATGCGCCTTCTTTTCCAGGAAGTTTTCGCCTGCTGAGCGAAATTATGATGTGGGCAATCGAGAGTTGCTGGCCATGAAGTGGGCATTCGAGGAGTGGCGTCATTGGCTTGAAGGAGCTAAGCATCGCGTGGTGGTCTTGACTGGTCATAAGAACTTGACTTATCTCGAGTCCGCCAAGCGGTTGAATCCTAGACAAGCTCGTTGGTTGTTGTTTTTTGCCCGTTTTGACTTTGTGATTTCATATCTTCCGGGCTCTAAAAATGTGAAGGCGGATGCTCTGTCTAGGAGTTTTGTGCCCGACTCTCCGGGTGTATCTGAGCCGGCGGGTATCCTCAAAGAGGGAGTAATTGTGTCTGCCATCTCCCCTGATTTGCGGCGGGTGCTGCAAAAATTTCAGACTGATAAACCTGATCGTTGCCCAGCGGAGAAACTGTTTGTCCCTGATAGGTGGACGAATAAAGTTATCTCTGAGGTTCATTGTTTGGTGTTGGCTGGTCATCCTGGAATCTTTGGTACCAGAGAGTTAGTGGCTAGATCCTTTTGTTGGCCATCTCTGTCGCGGGATGTGCATACTTTTGTGCAGTCCTGTGGGATTTGTGCTCGGGCTAAGCCCTGCTGTTCTCGTGCCAGTGGGTTGCTTTTGCCCTTGCCGGTCCCGAAGAGACCTTGGACACATATCTCTATGGATTTTATTTCAGATCTTCCCGTCTCTCAAAAGATGTCAGTCATTTGGGTGGTCTGTGATCGCTTCTCTAAGATGGTCCATTTTTGTACCCTTGTCTAAATTGCCTTCCTCCTCTGATTTGGTGCCATTGTTTTTCCAGCATGTGGTTCGTTTACATGGCATTCCAGAGAATATCGTTTCTGACAGAGGTTCCCAGTTTGTTTCGAGGTTTTGGCGAGCCTTTTGTGGTAGGATGGGCATTGACTTGTCTTTTTCCTCGGCTTTCCATCCTCAGACTAATGGCCAGACCGAACGAACCAATCAGACCTTGGAAACACATCTGAGATGCTTTGTTTCTGCTGATCAGGATGACTTGGTGTCCTTTTTGCCTTTGGCTGAGTTCTCCCTTAATAATCGGGCCAGCTCGGCTACCTTGGTTTCACCGTTTTTCTGCAACTCTGGGTTCCATCCTCGTTTCTCTTCAGGGCAGGTTGAGTCTTCGGACTGTCCTGGTGTGGATACTGTGGTGGACAGGTTGCAGCAGATTTGGACTCATATAGTGGACAATTTGACTTTGTCCCAGGAGAAGGCTCAACGTTTCGCTAATCGCAGAAGCTGTGTGGGTCCCCGACTTCGGGTTGGGGACTTGGTTTGGTTATCTTCTCGTCATGTTCCTATGAAGGTTTCCTCTCCTAAGTTTAAACCTCGTTTTATTGGTCCGTATAGGATTTCTGAGGTTCTTAATCCTGTGTCTTTTCGTCTGACCCTTCCAGATTCTTTTTCCATACATAACGTATTCCATAGGTCATTGTTGCGGAGATGCGTGGCACCCGTGGTTCCATCTGTTGATCCTCCTGCCCCGCTTTTGGTGGAGGGGGAGTTGGAGTATATTGTGGAGAAGATTTTGGATTCTCGTGTTTCTAGACGGAAACTCCAGTATCTGGTTAAGTGGAAGGGTTATGCTCAGGAAGATAATTCCTGGGTCTTTGCCTCTGATGTCCATGCTCCCGATCTTGTTCGTGCCTTTCATATGGCTCATCCTGGTCATCCTGGGAGCTCTGGTGAGGGTTCGGTGACCCCTCCTCAAGGGGGGGTACTGTTGTGAATTCTGTGGCAGAGCTCCCTCTTGTGGTCACAAGTGGTACTTCGGCTGATTCTCTCTGTGAGCTTCCGTTGGTGGAGGAAAGTGGTACTGCGGCTTCTGAGTTTCCTTCCTCAGGTGATATGGGGAAGTCGTTAGGTGCTGCTCTATTTAACTCCACCTAGTGCTTTGATCCTGGCCTCCAGTCAATGTTCTAGTATTGGACCTGCCTCCTTCTGGATCGTTCCTGTGGCCTGCTGCTCTGCATAGCAAAGTTATTCTTTGCTATTTGTTTGCTGTTTTTTTTCTGTCCAGCTTGTGTATTTGTTTTTTCCTGCTTGCTGGAAGCTCTGGGACGCAGATGGTGTACCTCCGTGCCGTTAGTTCGGTACGGTGGGTCTTTTTGCCCCCTTTGCATGGTTTTTGTAGGGTTTTGTGTTGACCGCAAAGTTACCTTTCCTATCCTCGCTCTGTTCAGAAAGTTGGGCCTCGCTTTGCTATATCTATTTCATCTCTACGTTTGTCTTTTCATCTTAACTCACAGTCATTATATGTGGGGGCTGCCTTTTCCTTTGGGGATATTTCTCTGAGGCAAGGTAGGCTTATTTTCTATCTTCAGGCTAGCTAGTTTCTCAGGCCGTGCCGAGTTGCATAGGGAGCGTTAGGCGCAATCCACGGCTGCCTTTAGTGTGGTTGGAGAGGATTAGGGATTGCGGTCAACAGAGTTCCCACGTCTCAGAGCTCGTTCTTGTTTTTTGGGTTATTGCCAGGTCACTGTATGTGCGCTGACCTCTATGTCCATTGTGGTACTGAATTACCTTTCATAACACTGAATATCCCCATAGAATAAAATGGGTATGTGTTCAAATCTGTGAAAAACCTGGATATTGATATAACTCGTACTTCTAAAGCAGTCGTCTGAATGAGGCCTAATTATTACTTCCTTAAATCTGAATGCAGTTCCTTCTGCGACATATGAAGGATTTCTGTAAAGCATAGCTATAATCTAGAAAACCACATGCATGATTTTTACATAATTAATTTGCATTTTATTTCATGAAATAAGTATTTGATACAATAGAAAAACAGAACTTAATATTTGGTACAGAAACCTTTGTTTGCAATTACAGAAGTTAGAGGTTTCCTGTCGTTCTTGACCAAGTTTGCACATACTACAGCAGGGATTTTGTCCCACTCCTCCATACAGATCTTCTCCAGATCTTTCAGGTTTTGAGGCTGTCTCTGAGTAACATTGAGTTTCAGCTCCCTCAAAAGATTTTCTATTGGGTTCAGGTCTGTAGACAGGCTAGGCTACAGGACCTTGAAATACTTCTTACAGAGCCACTCCTTAGTTGTTCTTGCTGTGTGTTTTGGGTTATTGTCTTGTTGGAAGACCCAGCCACAACCCATCTTCATTGCTCTTACTAAGGGAAGGAGGTTGTTTGTCAAAATCTTGTAATACATGAAACCATCCATCTTTTTTTCTTTATGGTACAGTCATCTTGTCCTTTTGCAGAAAAACACCCCAAAACTATGATGTTTCCCCCACTATGCTTCACAGTTTGCTACGTTGTTCTTAGGGTTGTACTCATCTTTTTCATCCTAACACGGCGAGTGGAGTTGATACCAAAAAGTTCTGTTTTGGCCTCATTTGACCACATGACCTTCTCCCATGCCTCTTCTGGACCATCCAGATGGTCATTGGTGAACTTCAAACGGGTCTGGGCATGTGCTGATGTGAGCAGGGGGACCCTGCGTTCTCTGCAGAATTGGTCTAGTGTGTTACGAACAGTAATGTTTGAGACTATGGTCCCAAATCTCTTCAGATCATTGACCAGGTCCCCCCATGTAGGTCTGGGCTGTTTTTTGACCTTTCTCAGAATTATCCTTACCCAGCGAGGCAAGATTTTGCATGTAGCCACAGACCAAGGAAGATTGACAGTCATCTTGTGTTTCTTCCATTTTCTAACAATTGTGCCAACAGTTGTTGGCTTCTCACCAAGCTGATTGCCTATTGTCTTGTAGTCCATCCTACCCTTGTATAGGTCTACAATTTTGTTCCTCGTGTCCTCAGACAGCTCTTCGGTTTTGGCCATGGTGGAGAGGTTGGAGTGTGATTGATTGAGTATGTGGACATGTGTCTTTTATACAGGTAATGAGTTCAAACAGGTGCAATGTATACAGGTGATGAGTGTGGAGTAAGAGGGCTTCTTAAAGAAAAAAGTAACACGTCTGTGAAAACCAGAATTCTTGCTGGTTGGTAGGTGATCAAATACCTATTTCATGCAATAAAATTTAATTTAATTATTTAAAAATCATACAATGTGATTTTTCTGTTTTTTTATTTTAAGATTATGCCTCTCACAGTTGACGTGTACCAACGATAAAAATTACAGACTTATCCATTCTTTGTAGATGAGAAAACTTGCATTATCAGCAGAGAATCAAATACTTATTTTCACTACTGTATATATATTGGAATATCAGTGAAATTCCTGCATCAATTATAACATATGCTGAGAAGTGGCTTCCAAAGTTTAATAATCTACTGGGAAATTACTAAATGTATGGTGTATTGACTTATGCTGTATGTTTAGCTTTATAAGTTGGAGAAGGTGGTAGTAATTAATTGATTATTATTATTACTAGATTGTGGCCCAATTCTAACGCATCGGGTATTCTAGAATATGCATGTCCCTGTAGTATATGGACAATGATGATTCCAGAATTTGCGGCAGACTGTGCCCATCGCTGATTGGTCGAGGCAACCATTATGACATCATCGTCGCCATGGCAACCATTATGACATCTATGTCAATACTGTGCCCCTCGACCAATCAATCAGAGACGCGGGATTTCCAGGACAGACAGACAGACAGACAGACAGAAAGACAGATAGACGGAAAATCCCTTAGACAATTATATATATAGATTATTGGGTTTTCTGATTTTTTTTGTACTATTTAATTAAGCACACAGCGCAAAAAGAGTTGAAAAATGGTTCAAAATAGTTCAGTGTTTGAGAATCTGACTTATAAAAAGACACTTAGCAGTACGACAGTATAGGCGTCTTTCAGCAATATGTTATAATTAAGGAAAAGTCCACGGAAAATTTATATACTGTATAATATCTAACGCAGTGTCTGTGAAAGTCAAGTACTTCTTCTTTAGGCTTCTTTAGTTGGGCAGAAGGTGTAGCTCCACTTTTCTGGAACGTAATAAGATGGCAATTTTTTATTAATAATATTTCAAATAGCTCATTGTCTGCAGTAAAAAAATTAATACTAAACTACTAAGAAAATGGTCAATTACATACATGGTAATAGGTGAATATTTCCACTAGGCACATGAGCAGTAAGTTTAATGACGTCCTTGCAGACAAGGACTCCTGCTCCTCGGGGTCGGGACCTAATTCTAATCTTTTTTTATTGATTATCAGTGCATTAGTTTAATTAATTTGTACATACAGTATTAAGTGGTAGCTCAGGGCTGAGAGACCTACCCTTAGTTCTAGTCCATTCTACTAGGTATGGTAAAAGTTCAGGTATCTATATTACTAAAGACCTCTTTAGTATTTAATTGTTACTAAGGACCCATCTATACCTACCAACTCTTCTGTCCTTGATCGCGACATTTAAAATGATGTGATCGTCTATTCTTTCTGCTATTGGGTATACCCGTCAGTATACCAGAATACAGTGCTTGCTAATAGTATATACTTGGATATCAGCAGTTTTTTTGATTATCGACTTCCTGGCCCAAATGGACCAAAAGACATTTTGAAAGTGGCTTAGTATGTTTCGATTGTCTCTTCATTCTAATTGCTATATATATTAGGTGGTTACATGGGTCTTGTAATAATGTGCTGCTGTAACTTTTTGTTTGTTCTTACCTTTTTTAGATCTGCAACATAAAATAAAGGCTTAATATTGATTGCAAGAGGTCAATCCTCTTCTGCTGGGATTTTAATATAAATAATACATCATTCTTTTGAAATGTTGATTTTCTTTCAAGTGTATTTATAGATTTAAAGTCAAGAATCGTTTACTGGTTAGAGACCTTAAGAGTTGGGAATTGCTTCAAAATAAATGTAGGATTGGAGTGGATTAATTTTTCTTCTTTGCAAGTGATAAAGCTGAGTGATCTTTTATCTAGATAAACAATTGTCAATTACGTGATGTACTCTTATAATTTTGTATTCTTCATATTGCACTTTCCTTCCACCTCCCACTGGAGAATTCTTGAGACAGAGTGGATTGAGCGCCTGTGGGAGAGAATGAATATGGTCCCTACTGTGTCTTCAGAATGGTGCAGTTATGTGATTGCATGAGGCAGTTCGCTGGGTGGCACCAGAATAGTATAGATAGGACTGGTTGCTCACTGTTATCAGACCTGGATAGAGAAGCAGACAGTGAGTGGGATAGAAATCGCAGTACTATTACAGAGACTGAATTTGTTGAGGGGGCTGGATTGGAGGGCATTAGCTTGGAGACAAGGAAAATACTCAATTTTCATCAATCGCATGGTGAGTTTTCTCCTCTGATAATAAAAGACAATTTCAGGAAATAAAATAATGCAGCAGATAGTGGTCAAAACGAGCTGAATCTCATTGTCATAGCTGTACAGCCGCATCTGTCTCTCACAGCTCTGTTTGGATGCCTTGTGGTCATCCTGGTATGCCCTTGGAGAGGTTGGACCATCTCTAGCGCTACCATTGTTCACCGGTTTTTATCTGCCAATGCAGAAGATCGGGCTAAGTTTTTGCCCCATGCCACTGCACGGTTCACTCCTCCTGTGTTGTATAAGTGCCTCCAGGCATCTGTCCTTCTTTTCCATAGGATAACTACTTAGTCTTCAGTCTACATCTTTGTGGAGCTCCTGTCTTTGCATCTAGAGATGCAAGTCTTAGCAGACCTTTTTTATGAGCAGCAATTGTAACATAGTAACATAGTAACATAGTTAGTAAGGCCGAAAAAAGACATTTGTCCATCCAATTCAGCCTATATTCCATCATAATAAATCCCCAGATCTACGTCCTTCTACAGAACCTAATAATTGTATGATACAATATTGTTCTGCTCCAGGAAGACATCCAGGCCTCTCTTGAACCCCTCGACTGAGCTCGCCATCACCACCTCCTCAGGCAAGCAATTCCAGATTCTCACTGCCCTAACAGTAAAGAATCCTCTTCTATGTTGGTGGAAAAACCTTCTCTCCTCCAGACGCAAAGAATGCCCCCTTGTGCCCGTCACCTTCCTTGGTATAAACAGATCCTCAGCGAGATATTTGTATTGTCCCCTTATATACTTATACATGGTTATTAGATCGCCCCTCAGTCGTCTTTTTTCTAGACTAAATAATCCTAATTTCGCTAATCTATCTGGGTATTGTAGTTCTCCCATCCCCTTTATTAATTTTGTTGCCCTCCTTTGTACTCTCTCTAGTTCCATTATATCCTTCCTGAGCACCGGTGCCCAAAACTGGACACAGTACTCCATGTGCGGTCTAACTCGGGATTTGTACAGAGGCAGTATAATGCTCTCATCATGTGTATCCAGACCTCTTTTAATGCACCCCATGATCCTGTTTGCCTTGGCAGCTGCTGCCTGGCACTGGCTGCTCCAGGTAAGTTTATCATTAACTAGGATCCCCAAGTCCTTCTCCCTGTCAGATTTACCCAGTGGTTTCCCATTCAGTGTGTAATGGTGATATTGATTCCTTCTTCCCATGTGTATAACCTTACATTTATCATTGTTAAACCTCATCTGCCACCTTTCAGCCCAAGTTTCCAACTTATCCAGATCCATCTGTAGCAGAATACTATCTTCTCTTGTATTAACTGCTTTACATAGTTTTGTATCATCTGCAAATATCGATATTTTACTGTGTAAACCTTCTACCAGATCATTAATGAATATGTTGAAGAGAACAGGTCCCAATACCGACCCCTGCGGTACCCCACTGGTCACAGCGACCCAGTTAGAGACTATACCATTTATAACCACCCTCTGCTTTCTATCACTAAGCCAGTTACTAACCCATTTACACACATTTTCCCCCAGACCAAGCATTCTCATTTTGTGTACCAACCTCTTGTGCGGCACGGTATCAAACGCTTTGGAAAAATCGAGATATACCACATCCAATGACTCACCGTGGTCCAGCCTATAGCTTACCTCTTCATAAAAACTGATTAGATTGGTTTGACAGGAGCGATTTCTCATAAACCCATGCTGATATGGAGTTAAACAGTTATTCTCATTGAGATAATCCAGAATAACATCCCTCAGAAACCCTTAAAATATTTTACCAACAATAGAGGTTAGACTTACTGGCCTATAATTTCCAGGTTGACTTTTAGAGCCCTTTTTGAATATTGGCACCACATTTGCTATGCGCCAATCCTGCAGAACAGACCCTGTCGCTATAGAGTCCCTAAAAATAAGAAATAATGGTTTATCTATTACATTACTTAGTTCTCTTAGTACTCGTGGGTGTATGCCATCCGGACCCGGAGATTTATCTATTTTAATCTTATTTAGCCGGTTTCGCACCTCTTCTTGGGTTAGATTGGTGAACCTTAATATAGGGTTTTCATTGTTTCTTGGGATTTCACCTAGCATTTCATTTTCCACCGTGAATACCGTGGAGAAGAAGGTGTTTAATATGTTAGCTTTTTCCTCGTCATCTACAACCATTCTTTCCTCACTATTTTTTAAAGTGCCTACATTTTCAGTTTTTATTCTTTTACTATTGATATAGTTGAAGAACAGTTTGGGATTAGTATTACTCTCCTTAGCAATGTGCTTCTCTGTTTCCTTTTTGGCAGCTTTAATTAGTTTTTTAGATAAAGTATTTTTCTCCCTATAGTTTTTTAGAGCTTCAATGGTGCCATCCTGCTTTAGTAGTGCAAATGCTTTCTTTTTACTGTTAATTGCCTGTCTTACCTCTTTGTTTAGCCACATTGGGTTTTTCCTATTTCTAGTCCTTTTATTCCCACAAGGTATAAACCGCTTACAGTGCCTATTTAGGATGTTCTTAAACATTTCCCATTTATTATCTGTATTCTTATTTCTGAGGATATTGTCCCAGTCTACTAGATTAAGGGCATCTCTAAGCTGGTCAAACTTTGCCTTCCTAAAGTTCAGTGTTTTTGTGACTCCCTGACAAGTCCCCTTAGTGAAAGACAGGTGAAACTGCACAATATTGTGGTCGCTATTTCCTAGATGCCCAACCACCTGCAGATTTGTTATTCTGTCAGGTCTATTAGATAGTATTAGGTCTAAAAGTGCTGCTCCTCTATTTGGATTCTGCACCAATTGTGAAAGATAATTTTTCTTGGTTATTAGCAGAAACCTGTTGCCTTTATGGGTTTCACAGGTTTCTGTTTCCCAGTTAATATCCGGGTAGTTAAAGTCCCCCATAACCAGGACCTCATTATGGGCTGCAGCTTCATCTATCTGCTTTAGAAGTAGACTTTCCATGGTTTCTGTTATATTTGGGGGTTTGTAACAGACCCCAATGAGAATTTTGTTACCATTTTTCCCTCCATGAATTTCGACCCATATGGACTCGACATCCTCATTTCCTTCGCTAATATCCTCCCTTAAAGTGGACTTTAGACAAGACTTTACATAGAGACAAACCCCTCCTCCTCTCCGATTTTTACGATCCTTTCTAAACAGACTGTAACCCTGTAAGTTAACTGCCCAGTCATAGCTTTCATCTAACCATGTCTCGGTTATTCCCACTATGTCAAAGTTACCTGTAGATATTTCTGCTTCTAGTTCTTCCATCTTGTTTGTCAGGCTTCTGGCGTTTGCGAGCATGCAGTTTAGAGGATTTTGTTTTGTTCCAATCTCCTCGCTGTGGATTGTTTTAGAAATGTTCTTACCTCTCTTCTGAGTATGTTTTCCTGGGTCTTCTTTGTTCGAGTCTAATGTTTTTCTTCCCGTCCCCTCTTCTTCTAGTTTAACGCCCTCCTGATGAGTGTAGCGAGTCTTCTGGCGAATGTGTGTTTCCCAGGTTTGTTGAGGTGTAGTCCGTCTCTGGCGAGGAGTCCATCGTACAAGTAATTCACACCGTGGTCCAGGAATCCGAATCCTTGTTGTCTGCACCATCGTCTTAGCCAGTTGTTTGCATCAAGGATCCTGTTCCATCTCCTGGTGCCATGCCCATCTACTGGAAGGATAGAAGAAAAAACTACCTGTGTATCCAGTTCCTTTACTTTCTTCCCCAACTCTTCAAAGTCTTTGCAGATTGTCGGTAGGTCCTTCCTTGCCGTGTCATTGGTGCCAACATGTATCAGAAGAAATGGGTGGACGTCCTTGGAGCTGAAGAGCTTTGGTATCCTATCGGTCACATCCTTGATCATCGCACCTGGAAGGCAGCATACTTCTCTTGCGGTTATGTCCGGTCTGCAGATGGCTGCTTCTGTGCCTCTCAGTAGTGAGTCTCCCACCACCACCACTCTTCGTTGCTTCTTGGCTGTACTTTTTGCTGTCACTTGTTGCTGTGTGCCCTTTTCTTTTTTGCTGGTATTGCTTCATCCTTAGGTGTGCCATCTTCATCCTCTACAAAGATTTGATATCGGTTCTTCAGTTGTGTGGTTGGTGATTTCTCCATGGTCTTCTTGCTTCTTTTGGTCACATGCTTCCACTCATCTGCTTTTGGAGGTTCTCTGACACTTTTTTCACCTTCTGTGACCAGTAGAGATGCTTCTGTTCTGTCTAGGAAGTCTTCATTCTCTTTGATGAGTTTCAAAGTTGCTATTCTTTCTTCCAGACCCCGCACCTTTTCTTCTAAAAGGGCCACTAGTCTACACTTCTGACAGGTGAAATTGGATTCTTCTTCTGGTCGATCTGTGAACATGTAGCACATGCTGCAGCTGACCATGTAGGTTGTCACATCTGCCATGTTGCTCCTAGATCCTGCTGACTTGCTGTGTGTTTTCCTTCTTGTGTAATCTACTCAGCCAAGCTCTCTTGCAATAATGTCCTACAGGCAAAAATTTGGTGATGCTTTCCAAGCAGCTGGTCCCGGCTGTACCCAACGATCTTCTAGCTTAGGGAGACTCTTCGCTTTTCCCAGAAGGCACCTGGAATATGCAAATTAGCCTCCTCAAGCTAATTTAGCAAATTAGCCTCCTCAAGTATTAACCTGAGGGATTGCTATTCTTCCTTCTGCAGTACTGGTATTAGTTTTTCCACCTCAGGGAATGTCCCCCAATGACACTTCAAAGAAATGAAGACTTTTATTGTTCACTGCAAGATCTTTTTTTCATAGCCTTCATTTAAAGACACAGCACCTTCCCTTGTTTTGGGGATCTTAGATTTACTCCTCCTACTGCTTTAGCAGTAGCTGAATAGCTGGGTGTTGGTTGCTCGGGTGTAGCCTTTTGGGGAAGAGTCAACTTTTTTCTAAGATTTATTCTTAGTGCCTGCCTCTAAGTGGCATCATATAGAACATGGTTCCTGTGTTCCCCAATGAAGGCTATGAGATAGAGATGTTACAGTGAGTACCAAAAATCTTCACGTTACATGCATTGAAGCAATAATGATTTAAGGATAACACATAATTTAATATTAAGGATTATATGTGAAAAGATATGTAATGAGCTGTCTATTTGCACTAAATGGCCAACGGTATGTGGACATCTGAAAATCGGTTATATATCATAGAAAGGTAGAGTTGGAAGGGACCTCCTGGGTCATCTGGTCCAACCCCTGCTGAAAGCAAGATTCACTAAATCATCCCAGACAGATGTCTGTCCAGCCTCTGTTTGAAAACTTCCATGGAAGGAGAACTCACCACCTCTCATGGCAGCCTGTTCCACTCATTGATCACCGTAACTGTCAAAATGTTTTTCTAATACCTAATCTGTGTCTCCTCCCATTCAGTTTCTTCCCATTGCTTCTAGTCTTTCCTTGTGCAAATGAGAATAAAGATGATCCTTCTACAATGTGACAGCCCTTGAGATATTTGTAGACCGTTATTACGTCTCCTCACAGTCTTCTTTTTTGCAAGCTAAACATTCCCAGATCCTGTAACCGTTCCTCATAGGGCATGGTTTGTAGACCGGTCACCATTCTGGTCACTCTTCTCTGAACTTATTCCTGTTTGTTGATATTTTTTTTAAAATGTGGTGCCCAAAACTGTACACAGTATTCCAGATGAGGTCTGACCAAAGTAGAGGGCAATAATAACTTTGCGTGATCTAGACTGAATGCTTCTGTTAATGCATCCCAGAATTGCATTTGCCTTTTTTGTTGCTACATCCCACTGTTGACTCATGTTCAGTTTATGATCTATTAGTATTCCCAAGTCTTTTTCACATATGCTGTTGCTTAGCCTTATTCCTCCCATTCTGGATATGCTTTTTTCATTTTTATTGCCCAGATGTAGTACTTAACATTTTTCCTCATTAAAAACCATTCTGCTAGTTGCTGCCCACTGCTCCAGTTTATTTATATATTTTTGAATCTTCTCACTCTCTTCTCTAGTATGAGCTGTCCTTCCTAGCTTTGTGTCATCAACAAATTTAATCAGTGAACCCTCAATTCCTTCATCTAAATCAGTGTTTCCCAAACTCCAGTCCTCACGGACACCACGGGTCATGTTTTCAGGATTTCCTTAGTATTGCACAAGTAGTGGAAGTATCATCAAGACATCAGGAATTGTCTCACCTGTGCAACACTATGGAAATCCTGAAAACATGACCCATGGGGTCCATGAGGACTGGAGTTTGGGAAACACTGATCTAAATCATTGACAAAAATGTTGAACAACACAGGGCCCAGGACAGAACCCTGGGGTACCCCATTTGAGACATTCTTCCAACTAGCCATTTACGACCACTCTTTGGGTCCGATCACTAAGCCAGTTATGAATCCACCTTACAGTTGCCTTGTCCATTCCATACTTAGTCATTTTTTCAATAAAGATGGTGTGAGATAATTTGTCAAATGCTTTGCTGAATTCAATATATACTATATCTACAGCATTTCCCTGATCCACCCAGTCAGTGATTCTGTCACAGAAGGAAATTAAGTTAGTCTGACATGACTTGTTAGTTACAAACCAATGCTGACTCTAGTTAATCACTTCATTCTTATCCAGGTACTTACATACATGTTGTTTAATAATTTGTTCAAAGATCTTTCCTGGTATGGAAGTCAGACTCACCGGCCTATAGTTCTCTGGGTCTACCTTCTTCCCTTTTTTGAAGATAGGAACAACATTTGCTCTTATCCATTCTTCTGTTCTCCAAGAATTTTCAAAGATTATGGAGAGTGGTTGAAAAATTTCTTCTGCTATCTCCTTCAGTACTCTGGGGTATAATTCAACTTGACCTGGAGACCTGAATTCATTTATGCTAGCTAAGTGTTTCTTCTAATAGGACAGTGAAGCTCAGATGATGTTATATTTCCTTTCTGAGAGAAAACAGATCGGCCTTCTCAGCATCCTTTCTTACTATTTCATCATTTTCATCCTGTAAAAATCCTATAGCATCTTTGACTTTTCTTTTACTTTTGACATATCCCCAGAATCCTTTTTTATTGCTTTTGATGACTCTTGCAAGCCTTAATTCATTGTCAGCTTTAGATAATCTGATTCGTGCCCTGCAGGTTCTGCAGACAGCATTATATCCTTCTTTAGATATGCCTCCCTCTTTCCATTTGACAAACATTTCTTTCTTCCTTTTTAGCATGTGTTTAAATTCTGTGTTCATCCATCCTGGTTTCCTTAAATGCTTTGGACAACATGTGCAAAGAGTTTGCATGTTCTCTCCGTGTTTGCGTGGGTTTCCTCCGGGCACCCTGGTTTCCTCCCACATTCCAAAGACATACTGATAAGGGAATTTAGATTGTGAGCCCCATTGGGGACAGCGATGATGATGTTTGCAAAGCGCTGCAGAATATGTTAGCGCTATATAAAAATAAAGATTATTATTATTATTAAGACCTAAACTTAGCTCAGTAATAACAAGTGGTATCCACTAACATATAGTGAAAAAGTACTTGTTAAATTAACCTAGCTTGTTAAAGCCATTGTCAGGTTGTGAAAAAAAAAATATAACATGAGGAAATAAAACATACTTACCTTAGTAAATCCCAGACGGTTCTTGCTCCAATGCTTCCAAGTTCCTCTCCAGTCTCTGTCTACCTGGCAGGAACATGTGAATGCTGTACAAGCACACGCTTTACACTGGAGTTATTAACAACAAGTACTGTTCTTCTATTGTATGGTAACATTTTACATTTTTTTTATGATAAATATGTTGTTATAAGTGTTCAGCTACATAAAGGTCACTATGAACTGAAGCTTCTTGGATGTACTGTATTTCAGATCCATCAGGGAATGTTGCCTCAACCTTCAATGGTATGTGACCACTTGACCCATGATTTTGATTTGTATAAAAGGGAGTGTTTTCACGCACTTGGAAATTATGGTGCAGTATGAGTTGGAGGGTGCAGCAAGGTGTTGTTATTAAATTTATGCCCAGAGCTGGGTAGAATGTTAACCCACCTTTATAAAGAGGCAAAATAGAGTAAATTTATCTCAGTGTTGAAAAATGAGTGGTTTGGATCTTTCTGTTATATCTTAAACTGACCATACACATTAGAAGGCTGTCAGCTGAACAAAGCTTTGGCTGATCATTCAGCCGGCAGCCGGCAGAAGTACTTGTTTGGCTTAGTACTTCTTTGTTCTTTACGAGAAAGACTGCGCCAGAAATGTCTGACAATGGCCTATCTCCTGGAGAACAGTTCAAAATCAGACATGCAAAATCGATATCTTCCCCGATGATCAATTGTCTAGGCCCCTGTAAATATTAGCCTATCAGTTGAATCCATCGATATTTGCGGGTTTGGCTGACATTAGTCTTATTTTGCAATGACATTGCACGTTACGGGTTGGAATCCCTACTTGAGCACTTTCCTCTGGATGTCTAGAGTGCCGTATAGTAATCTATACCATTAGTCTTATTTTGTTTATGGAATCCTTTACCCTTGTGCTCCACTGTTTCTTACTTCCAGGTCACAGAATAATGTTTATTTGTGTTTTTTTCTAATACTAAGCATCCATACTCCTCATGGATGACAGATGTGTGCCTGAATATACAACAGTATTTTACACGTATACAACCTCCATCACATGCCACGGTGGCCTGTTTGCAAGTGAACTGGTGTTTTAGCCATTGTAATTTTCATTCCTTTTTCACTTCAGTTGTTCCTGAATCAGCTACTAATACTAAATTTAGATTTAGAGGTATTCTTCCAATGAAGTCCTTGTGCCCTAATAGGAAATTTAGACTGAGTCCCTTATGGACTAACCATATTAGCCATATTCTAGTGTATCATGACAATCTGCAACTTTCATTGCAGACTAGATATTATCGTATGATAACACTCATCCCTGGATGCCGTTCTTGAAAAATAAAATGTTACAAGTTATTACTTATTATTAGTATTATATTTATGGAGATGGGACGCTGATACAGAGATTTATTTGGATTTTTACCTAGCATGGGGCAAATGGCTTATACCTCATATGAGTTTTTGCCTTAAAACTTATCAACTATATATAGTGGGTGACATAAGTATTGAACATATCACCAGTTTTCTAATTTAATATATTTGTAAAGGTACTAGTGACATCGAATTCTCACCAGATGTTGGTAATAACCTCTCTAATCCACACAGGCAAAGAAATCAAACCATAGATGTCCATAAATTAAGCTTTGTCTAATAATGAGAAATGACACATGGTAAAAGTATTGAACACACTTTCTGAAATTTAATTAATACTTTGCATAAAAGCCTTGTTGGTGATGACAGCTTCATGACACCTCCTGAATGGAGAAACTAGTTGCACTCATTGCTCAGATGTGATTTTGGCCCATTCTTCCACATATGCACTCTTCAAATCCTGAGGCTTCCATTGTCTTCTTCCATAAATTTTCTATTGGGCCATTCTAGCAGCTTTATTTTCTTTCCCTGAAACCAATTAAGAAATTCCTGGGCTGTGTGTTTGGGATCACTGTCTTGCTCAAATGTCCACCCTTGTTTCGTCTTAATTTTTCTGGTAGATGGCAGCAGATTTTTTCAAAAATATGTCGATACATATGTCCAGTCATCCTCCCTTTAATTATATGAAGCTTGCCAGTGCTGTATGCTGAAAAACAGCCCCACACCATGATGTTCCCACCTCCAAACTTCACTGTTGGTATCGTGTTTTTGTGATTATATGCAGTGCATTTTGGCCTCCAAACCTGGTGTGTATTATGGCATCCAAAGAGTTCAATTTTGATCTTATCTGATCAGACTATATTCTCCCAGTATTTCACAAACTTGTCTAAATGTTATTGAGCAAACTTTAAATGCTCTTCAACTTGCTTTTTGCTCATAAATCATGCATGGTGAGTCTTACTTGGGCATGCAAAAATGGCATGAAGGTTAAGTGCATTACTTATTGCTTACTTTGAAATAATTGTACCTGCTGATTACGGGTCTTTCTGTAGTTCTCCACAGGTGGTCCTTGGCTCTTGGACAACTCTTCTGATAATTTCTTTCACTACACTGTTGGAAATTTTGTGAGGAGCACCTGGTTGTGGCCAATTTATGGTGAAATTATGTTCTTTCCACTTCTGGATTATATTCCACACAGTGCTCACAGGAACCTTCATTAGAATAGAAATTCTTCTGTAACCAATGCCATCAGTGTGTTTTGCAACAATAAGGTTGCAAAGGTCTTGAGACACCTCACTGGTTTTACCCATCATGAGATGTTTTTTGTATGACACCTTGGTAATGAGACACCTTTTTATAGTCCATCAGTTGAACCAGTTGATATTATTTTTCCCTAAGTGGCAGGAGTGCTTTCTAATTACTGATAGATGTCAGCTGATGTTATAACTTTCCATGGTTATTGGCACCTCTCTTTTTTTGTTGTGTTCAATACTTTATACCTGTGTCATTTCTCACCATTACAGCTATGGTTTGATTTATTTGCCTGTGGATTGGATGCATTGTTAAGGAGACTTAATAGCAGTCTACAAATATCTCAAGGGCTGTCACAGTGTAGAAGGATCAGCTTTATTTTCATTTGCACAAGGAAAGATTAGAAGCAGTGGGATGAAACTGAATGAGAGGAGACACAGATTAGATATTAGAAAAAAACTTGTGGAGTGGAACAGGCTGCCACCAGAGGTGGTGAGTAGAGTTGAGCGACCTTGACCTTTTTAGAGTCGAGCCGAGTTTCGCGAAACCCGACTATCTCAAAAGTCGGGTCGAGTGAAATCGGCCGATTATGACGTAAAGTCGGGATCGACCGAAACACGAAACCCAATGCAAGTCAATGGGGCAGCATAGTCGGCAGTGAGTGGGAGCCAGGAAAACACCTAGAGTGCCCATTTTAATGTCAAAACCATCCATTCTTCTTAATGAAGCTTGTCAAGCGTAATTTACCTTATAATAATTGGAAGGCATTTGAAATTGGGGTTCATTTGGCTAAAGTTGTGGTGGGTAGGGCTGGTTCAAGTAATTAGTGGGCCCAGGAAATCTGGACCACGTCACGGCAGTGGAGCAGGGAGAGGTAAGTATTTCAACTTTGCAAGTGCTGTGAACCTGAGCAAGCAGGGGGGGCCCACTCGTTGGCATTGGCACTGGCACAGGGCCCCTCAAAGTACAGCGGTGTGTTTGCACGGCGGGGGCGCCTCCCACTGGCAGCAACACTTTTGCGTACTATGAGAGGCCCTGTGCCAGTGACGTCGCCAACTAGTATTCCTCCCCCCACCTGATGAAGGAACCTGCACTTTCATCTGCACCTTCCTGTTTGTCCCCGTGTAAGGTGGTATGGTATGCGGGAAGGGGGACCTGACTTTCAGCAGGGTCACAATCTTGCAGTGTAGCGTGCACGGGAAATGTTGCGTTATGGGTCAATGTACCAGCAGACTCATCTATCACTGGCTGGGCAATGGGCAGGATGAGGAGGAAACACAGATATAGGCCCAAAGAATAAAGTGGGCTAAATGCAGTTCAAAATTGGTAACACAGGACTAATCAGGGGGCATTGTAGTGGAGGACAACTGGAATGAGAGGCTGACACAGAGAGTAGGCCCAAATCAGTAAGTAGTCGAAATGCAGTTCAAAATTGGCAACAGTAGTAAACAGGCGGCACAGCTTTGTTCAGTGGAGGAGAACAGCAAGGAGTGGCAGACACCGATAGTAGGCCCCAACCCAACTAGTAGGCCAAATGCAGTCTAACATTAACAACTACTTAACGAGCGCCTGAAAACGGAATTTCAGGACAGGAAACCAGCAGAACAGCAAGGAGTGGCAGACACCGATAGTAGGCCCCAAACCAACTAGTACGCCAAATGCAGTTGTTCCGTTTAACCACAATTTAATGAGAGCCTGAAGATAGAAGTTCAGGAAAGGCAACCTGGAGAACACCTTGGAGTGGAACACACCATCTCTCTACACCCCATACCCAATTTGTAGGTCTAATGCAGCGTAGTTTCCAACAACTACTAAACGAGAGCATGATGATCGAAGCATTGGCGAGGAAACCTGGGGAACACCTTGGAGTGGAACACACCATCTCTCTACACCCCATACCCAATTTGTAGGCCTAATGCAGCGTAGTTTCCAACAACTACTAAACGAGAGCCGGAAGATCGAAGCTCAGGAAAGGCAACCTGGAGAACACCTTGGAGTGGAACACACCATCTCTCTACACCCCATACCCAATTTGTAGGCCTAATGCAGTGTAGTTTCCAAGAACTACTAAACGAGAGCCGGAAGATCGAAGCTCAGGAAAGGCAACCTGGAGAACACCTTGGAGTGGAACACACCATCTCTCTACACCCCATACCCAATTTGTAGGCCTAATGCAGCGTAGTTTCCAACAACTACTAAACGAGAGCATGATGATCGAAGCATTGGCGAGGAAACCTGGGGAACACCTTGGAGTGGAACACACCATCTCTCTACACCCCATACCCAATTTGTAGGCCTAATGCAGCTTAGTTTCCAACAACTACTAAACGAGAGCATGATGATCGAAGCATTGGCGAGGAAACCTGGGGAACACCTTGGAGCGGAACACACCATCTCTCTACAGTGGAACACACCATCTCTCTACACCCCATACCCAATTTGTAGGCCTAATGCAGCGTAGTTTCCAACAACTACTAAACGAGAGCCGAAAGATCGAAGCTCAGGAAAGGCAACCTGGGGAACACCTTGGAGTGGAACACACCATCTCTCTACACCCCATACCCAATTTGTAGGCCCAATGCAGCGTAGTTTCCAACAACTACTAAACGAGAGCATGATGATCGAAGCATTGGCGAGGAAACCTGGGGAACACCTTGGAGTGGAACACACCATCTCTCTACACCCCATACCCAATTTGTAGGCCTAATGCAGCGTAGTTTCCAACAACTACTAAACGAGAGCATGATGATCGAAGCATTGGCGAGGAAACCTGGGGAACACCTTGGAGTGGAACACACCATCTCTCTACACCCCATACCCAATTTGTAGGCCTAATGCAGCGTAGTTTCCAACAACTACTAAACGAGAGCATGATGATCGAAGCATTGGCGAGGAAACCTGGGGAACACCTTGGAGTGGAACACACCATCTCTCTACAGTGGAACACACCATCTCTCTACACCCCATACCCAATTTGTAGGCCTAATGCAGCGTAGTTTCCAACAACTACTAAACGAGAGCCGGAAGATCGAAGCTCAGGATAGGCAACCTGGAGAACACCTTGGAGTGGAACACACCATCTCTCTACACCCCATACCCAATTTGTAGGCCTAATGCAGCGTAGTTTCCAACAACTACTAAACGAGAGCATGATGATCGAAGCATTGGCGAGGAAACCTGGGGAACACTTTGGAGTGGAACACACCATCTCTCTACAGTGGAACACACTATCTCTCTACACCCCATACCCAATTTGTAGGCCTAATGCAGCGTAGTTTCCAACAACTACTAAACGAGAGCCGGAAGATCGAAGCTCAGGAAAGGCAACCTGGAGAACACCTTGGAGTGGAACACACCATCTCTCTACACCCCATACCCAATTTGTAGGCCTAATGCAGCGTAGTTTCCAACAACTACTAAACGAGAGCCGGAAGATCGAAGCTCAGGAAAGGCAACCTGGGGAACACCTTGGAGTGTAACAAACCCTCTCTCTACACCACGGAAGGGCTGATTCTTAGGAAGGAAGGCTGTCGGAAAGAAGCAGGGCGCGTCCGAGGGTGATTATATTCTTATTAGGTATATACTCACCCTCGGACGCGCCCTGCTTCTTTATTTGTAATGAATGTTTATTTGCAATGTGGTTTTGACTTACTCTATTTTTTTGGTAAATAATGATTTTATTATTTTCATTGTTTTGCATCTTCTTGGCAATAATATAAAGAAGACGCGACAGGACAACACTCGGTGGATGCCATATGTGTGTTTAAAATTGAAAAAACCTTTCAGTTAACTACTTGCAGGAGAAAGTTATTGTAGCTGGTGGCCATTTTTAGTACTGTACCAGATTTTTGTTGTATGTGTTTGTTTTTAATGTTAAAATGTCTGCATTTGATATCTCTCCAGTATTTTCTTTTTTATAAGCAAAACACTTATTTTTATATTTTCTGATGTTGGTTCCAGGGGTACACGGGCAGCAGTGGTGTGGTCAGTGGAGGCCTAGTGGAAGGAGTGACCGCAGACAGGCATCGAAGGCCTAAAATAATAACACATGGCTGTAGGCAATTTTAAATTGGTTCCAGGGGTACACGGGCAGCAGTGGTGTGGTCAGTGGAGGCCTAGTGGAAGGAGTGACCGCAGACAGGCATCGAAGGCCTAAAATAATAACACATGGCTGTAGGCAATTTTAAATTGGTTCCAGGGGTACACGGGCAGCAGTGGTGTGGTCAGTGGAGGCCTAGTGGAAGGAGTGACCGCAGACAGGCATCGAAGGCCTAAAATAATAACACATGGCTGTAGGCAATTTTAAATTGGTTCCAGGGGTACACGGGCAGCAGTGGTGTGGTCAGTGGAGGCCTAGTGGAAGGAGTGACCGCAGACAGGCATCGAAGGCCTAAAATAATAACACGTGGCTGTAGGCAATTTTAAATTGGTTCCAGGGGTACACGGGCAGCAGTGGTGTGGTCAGTGGAGGCCTAGTGGAAGGAGTGACCGCAGACAGGCATCGAAGGCCTAAAATAATAACACATGGCTGTAGGCAATTTTAAATTGGTTCCAGGGGTACACGGGCAGCAGTGGTGTGGTCAGTGGAGGCCTAGTGGAAGGAGTGACCGCAGACAGGCATCGAAGGCCTAAAATAATAACACATGGCTGTAGGCAATTTTAAATTGGTTCCAGGGGTACACGGGCAGCAGTGGTGTGGTCAGTGGAGGCCTAGTGTAAGGAGTGACCGCAGACAGGCATCGAAGGCCTAAAATAATAACACATGGCTGTAGGCAATTTTAAATTGGTTCCAGGGGTACACGGGCAGCAGTGGTGTGGTCAGTGGAGGCCTAGTGGAAGGAGTGACCGCAGACAGGCATCGAAGGCCTAAAATAATAACACATGGCTGTAGACAATTTTAAATTGGTTCCAGGGGTACACGGGCAGCAGTGGTGTGGTCAGTGGAGGCCTAGTGGAAGGAGTGACCGCAGACAGGCATCGAAGGCCTAAAATAATAACACATGGCTGTAGGCAATTTTAAATTGGTTCCAGTGGTACACGGGCAGCAGTGGTGTGGTCAGTGGAGGCCTAGTGGAAGGAGTGACCGCAGACAGGCATCGAAGGCCTAAAATAATAACACATGGCTGTAGGCAATTTTAAATTGGTTCCAGGGGTACACGGGCAGCAGTGGTGTGGTCAGTGGAGGCCTAGTGGAAGGAGTGACCGCAGACAGGCATCGAAGGCCTAAAATAATAACACATGGCTGTAGGCAATTTTAAATTGGTTCCAGGGGTACACGGGCAGCAGTGGTGTGGTCAGTGGAGGCCTAGTGGAAGGAGTGACCGCAGACAGGCATCGAAGGCCTAAAATAATAACACATGGCTGTAGGCAATTTTAAATTGGTTCCAGGGGTACACGGGCAGCAGTGGTGTGGTCAGTGGAGGCCTAGTGGAAGGAGTGACCGCAGACAGGCATCGAAGGCCTAAAATAATAACACATGGCTGTAGGCAATTTTAATTTGGTTCCAGGGGTACACGGGCAGCAGTGGTGTGGACAGTGGAGGCCTAGTGGAAGGAGTGACCGCAGACAGGCATCGAAGGCCTAAAATAATAACACATGGCTGTAGGCAATTTTAAATTGGTACCAGGGGTACACGGGCAGCAGTGGTGTGGTCAGTGGAGGCCTAGTGGAAGGAGTGACCGCAGACAGGCATCGAAGGCCTAAAATAATAACACATGGCTGTAGGCAATTTTAAATTGGTTCCAGGGGTACACGGGCAGCAGTGGTGTGGTCAGTGGAGGCCTAGTGGAAGGAGTGACCGCAGACAGGCATCGAAGGCCTAAAATAATAACACATGGCTGTAGGCAATTTTAAATTGGTTCCAGGGGTACACGGGCAGCAGTGGTGTGGTCAGTGGAGGCCTAGTGGAAGGAGTGACCGCAGACAGGCATCGAAGGCCTAAAATAATAACACATGGCTGTAGGCAATTTTAAATTGGTTCCAGGGGTACACGGGCAGCAGTGGTGTGGTCAGTGGAGGCCTAGTGGAAGGAGTGACCGCAGACAGGCATCGAAGGCCTAAAATAATAACACATGGCTGTAGGCAATTTTAAATTGGTTCCAGGGGTACACGGGCAGCAGTGGTGTGGTCAGTGGAGGCCTAGTGGAAGGAGTGACCGCAGACAGGCATCGAAGGCCTAAAATAATAACACATGGCTGTAGGCAATTTTAAATTGGTTCCAGGGGTACACGGGCAGCAGTGGTGTGGTCAGTGGAGGCCTAGTGGAAGGAGTGACCGCAGACAGGCATCGAAGGCCTAAAATAATAACACATGGCTGTAGGCAATTTTAAATTGGTTCCAGGGGTACACGGGCAGCAGTGGTGTGGTCAGTGGAGGCCTAGTGGAAGGAGTGACCGCAGACAGGCATCGAAGGCCTAAAATAATAACACATGGCTGTAGGCAATTTTAAATTGGTTCCAGGGGTACACGGGCAGCAGTGGTGTGGTCAGTGGAGGCCTAGTGGAAGGAGTGACCGCAGACAGGCATCGAAGGCCTAAAATAATAACACATGGCTGTAGGCAATTTTAAATTGGTTCCAGGGGTACACGGGCAGCAGTGGTGTGGTCAGTGGAGGCCTAGTGGAAGGAGTGACCGCAGACAGGCATCGAAGGCCTAAAATAATAACACATGGCTGTAGGCAATTTTAAATTGGTTCCAGGGGTACACGGGCAGCAGTTGTGTGGTCAGTGGAGGCCTAGTGGAAGGAGTGACCGCAGACAGGCATCGAAGGCCTAAAATAATAACACATGGCTGTAGGCAATTTTAAATTGGTTCCAGGGGTACACGGGCAGCAGTGGTGTGGTCAGTGGAGGCCTAGTGGAAGGAGTGACCGCAGACAGGCATCGAAGGCCTAAAATAATAACACATGGCTGTAGGCAATTTTAAATTGGTTCCAGGGGTACACGGGCAGCAGTGGTGTGGTCAGTGGAGGCCTAGTGGAAGGAGTGACCGCAGACAGGCATCGAAGGCCTAAAATAATAACACATGGCTGTAGGCAATTTTAAATTGGTTCCAGGGGTACACGGGCAGCAGTGGTGTGGTCAGTGGAGGCCTAGTGGAAGGAGTGACCGCAGACAGGCATCGAAGGCCTAAAATAATAACACATGGCTGTAGGCAATTTTAAATTGGTTCCAGGGGTACACGGGCAGCAGTGGTGTGGTCAGTGGAGGCCTAGTGGAAGGAGTGACCGCAGACAGGCATCGAAGGCCTAAAATAATAACACATGGCTGTAGGCAATTTTAAATTGGTTCCAGGGGTACACGGGCAGCAGTGGTGTGGTCAGTGGAGGCCTAGTGGAAGGAGTGACCGCAGACAGGCATCGAAGGCCTAAAATAATAACACATGGCTGTAGGCAATTTTAAATTGGTTCCAGGGGTACACGGGCAGCAGTGGTGTGGTCAGTGGAGGCCTAGTGGAAGGAGTGACCGCAGACAGGCATCGAAGGCCTAAAATAATAACACATGGCTGTAGGCAATTTTAAATTGGTTACAGGGGTACACGGGCAGCAGTGGTGTGGTCAGTGGAGGCCTAGTGGAAGGAGTGACCACAGACAGGCATCGAAGGCCTAAAATAATAACACATGGCTGTAGGCAATTTTAAATTGGTTCCAGGGGTACACGGGCAGCAGTGGTGTGGTCAGTGGAGGCCTAGTGGAAGGAGTGACCGCAGACAGGCATCGAAGGCCTAAAATAATAACACATGGCTGTAGGCAATTTTAAATTGGTTCCAGGGGTACACGGGCAGCAGTGGTGTGGTCAGTGGAGGCCTAGTGGAAGGAGTGACCGCAGACAGGCATCGAAGGCCTAAAATAATAACACATGGCTGTAGGCAATTTTAAATTGGTTCCAGGGGTACACGGGCAGCAGTGGTGTGGTCAGTGGAGGCCTAGTGGAAGGAGTGACCGCAGACAGGCATCGAAGGCCTAAAATAATAACACATGGCTGTAGGCAATTTTAAATTGGTTCCAGGGGTACACGGGCAGCAGTGGTGTGGTCAGTGGAGGCCTAGTGGAAGGAGTGACCGCAGACAGGCATCGAAGGCCTAAAATAATAACACATGGCTGTAGGCAATTTTAAATTGGTTCCAGGGGTACACGGGCAGCAGTGGTGTGGTCAGTGGAGGCCTAGTGGAAGGAGTGACCGCAGACAGGCATCGAAGGCCTAAAATAATAACACATGGCTGTAGGCAATTTTAAATTGGTTCCAGGGGTACACGGGCAGCAGTGGTGTGGTCAGTGGAGGCCTAGTGTAAGGAGTGACCGCAGACAGGCATCGAAGGCCTAAAATAATAACACATGGCTGTAGGCAATTTTAAATTGGTTCCAGGGGTACACGGGCAGCAGTGGTGTGGTCAGTGGAGGCCTAGTGGAAGGAGTGACCGCAGACAGGCATCGAAGGCCTAAAATAATAACACATGGCTGTAGACAATTTTAAATTGGTTCCAGGGGTACACGGGCAGCAGTGGTGTGGTCAGTGGAGGCCTAGTGGAAGGAGTGACCGCAGACAGGCATCGAAGGCCTAAAATAATAACACATGGCTGTAGGCAATTTTAAATTGGTTCCAGTGGTACACGGGCAGCAGTGGTGTGGTCAGTGGAGGCCTAGTGGAAGGAGTGACCGCAGACAGGCATCGAAGGCCTAAAATAATAACACATGGCTGTAGGCAATTTTAAATTGGTTCCAGGGGTACACGGGCAGCAGTGGTGTGGTCAGTGGAGGCCTAGTGGAAGGAGTGACCGCAGACAGGCATCGAAGGCCTAAAATAATAACACATGGCTGTAGGCAATTTTAAATTGGTTCCAGGGGTACACGGGCAGCAGTGGTGTGGTCAGTGGAGGCCTAGTGGAAGGAGTGACCGCAGACAGGCATCGAAGGCCTAAAATAATAACACATGGCTGTAGGCAATTTTAAATTGGTTCCAGGGGTACACGGGCAGCAGTGGTGTGGTCAGTGGAGGCCTAGTGGAAGGAGTGACCGCAGACAGGCATCGAAGGCCTAAAATAATAACACATGGCTGTAGGCAATTTTAAATTGGTTCCAGGGGTACACGGGCAGCAGTGGTGTGGACAGTGGAGGCCTAGTGGAAGGAGTGACCGCAGACAGGCATCGAAGGCCTAAAATAATAACACATGGCTGTAGGCAATTTTAAATTGGTTCCAGGGGTACACGGGCAGCAGTGGTGTGGTCAGTGGAGGCCTAGTGGAAGGAGTTACCGCAGACAGGCATCGAAGGCCTAAAATAATAACACATGGCTGTAGGCAATTTTAAATTGGTTCCAGGGGTACACGGGCAGCAGTGGTGTGGTCAGTGGAGGCCTAGTGGAAGGAGTGACCGAAGACAGGCATCGAAGGCCTAAAATAATAACACATGGCTGTAGGCAATTTTAAATTGGTTCCAGGGGTACACGGGCAGCAGTGGTGTGGTCAGTGGAGGCCTAGTGGAAGGAGTGACCGCAGACAGGCATCGAAGGCCTAAAATAATAACACATGGCTGTAGGCAATTTTAAATTGGTTCCAGGGGTACACGGGCAGCAGTGGTGTGGTCAGTGGAGGCATAGTGGAAGGAGTGACCGAAGACAGGCATCGAAGGCCTAAAATAATAACACATGGCTGTAGGCAATTTTAAATTGGTTCCAGGGGTACACGGGCAGCAGTGGTGTGGTCAGTGGAGGCCTAGTGGAAGGAGTAACCGCAGACAGGCATCGAAGGCCTAAAATAATAACACATGGCTGTAGGCAATTTTAAATTGGTTCCAGGGGTACACGGGCAGCAGTGGTGTGGTCAGTGGAGGCCTAGTGGAAGGAGTTACCGCAGACAGGCATCGAAGGCCTAAAATAATAACACATGGCTGTAGGCAATTTTAAATTGGTTCCAGGGGTACACGGGCAGCAGTGGTGTGGTCAGTGGAGGCCTAGTGGAAGGAGTGACCGCAGACAGGCATCGAAGGCCTAAAATAATAACACATGGCTGTAGGCAATTTTAAATTGGTTCCAGGGGTACACGGGCAGCAGTGGTGTGGTCAGTGGAGGCCTAGTGGAAGGAGTGACCGCAGACAGGCATCGAAGGCCTAAAATAATAACACATGGCTGAAGGCAATTTTAAATTGGTTACAGGGGTACACGGGCAGCAGTGGTGTGGTCAGTGGAGGCCTAGTGGAAGGAGTGACCGCAGACAGGCATCGAAGGCCTAAAATAATAACACATGGCTGTAGGCAATTTTAAATTGGTTCCAGGGGTACACGGGCAGCAGTGTTGTGGTCAGTGGAGGCCTAGTGGAAGGAGTGACCGCAGACAGGCATCGAAGGCCTAAAATAATAACACATGGCTGTAGGCAATTTTAAATTGGTTCCAGGGGTACACGGGCAGCAGTGGTGTGGTCAGTGGAGGCCTAGTGGAAGGAGTGACCGCAGACAGGCATCGAAGGCCTAAAATAATAACACATGGCTGTAGGCAATTTTAAATTGGTTCCAGGGGTACACGGGCAGCAGTGGTGTGGTCAGTGGAGGCCTAGTGGAAGGAGTGACCGCAGACAGGCATCGAAGGCCTAAAATAATAACACATGGCTGTAGGCAATTTTAAATTGGTTCCAGGGGTACACGGGCAGCAGTGGTGTGGTCAGTGGAGGCCTAGTGGAAGGAGTGACCGCAGACAGGCATCGAAGGCCTAAAATAATAACACATGGCTGTAGGCAATTTTAAATTGGTTCCAGGGGTACACGGGCAGCAGTGGTGTGGTCAGTGGAGGCCTAGTGGAAGGAGTGACCGCAGACAGGCATCGAAGGCCTAAAATAATAACACATGGCTGTAGGCAATTTTAAATTGGTTCCAGGGGTACACGGGCAGCAGTGGTGTGGTCAGTGGAGGCCTAGTGGAAGGAGTGACCGCAGACAGGCATCGAAGGCCTAAAATAATAACACATGGCTGTAGGCAATTTTAAATTGGTTCCAGGGGTACACGGGCAGCAGTGGTGTGGTCAGTGGAGGCCTAGTGGAAGGAGTGACCGCAGACAGGCATCGAAGGCCTAAAATAATAACACATGGCTGTAGGCAATTTTAAATTGGTTCCAGGGGTACACGGGCAGCAGTGGTGTGGTCAGTGGAGGCCTAGTGGAAGGAGTGACCGCAGACAGGCATCGAAGGCCTAAAATAATAACACATGGCTGTAGGCAATTTTAAATTGGTTCCAGGGGTACACGGGCAGCAGTGGTGTGGTCAGTGGAGGCCTAGTGGAAGGAGTGACCGCAGACAGGCATCGAAGGCCTAAAATAATAACACATGGCTGTAGGCAATTTTAAATTGGTTCCAGGGGTACACGGGCAGCAGTGGTGTGGTCAGTGGAGGCCTAGTGGAAGGAGTGACCGCAGACAGGCATCGAAGGCCTAAAATAATAACACATGGCTGTAGGCAATTTTAAATTGGTTCCAGGGGTACACGGGCAGCAGTGGTGTGGTCAGTGGAGGCCTAGTGGAAGGAGTGACCGCAGACAGGCATCGAAGGCCTAAAATAATAACACATGGCTGTAGGCAATTTTAAATTGGTTCCAGGGGTACACGGGCAGCAGTGGTGTGGTCAGTGGAGGCCTAGTGGAAGGAGTGACCGCAGACAGGCATCGAAGGCCTAAAATAATAACACATGGCTGTAGGCAATTTTAAATTGGTTCCAGGGGTACACGGGCAGCAGTGGTGTGGTCAGTGGAGGCCTAGTGGAAGGAGTGACCGCAGACAGGCATCGAAGGCCTAAAATAATAACACATGGCTGTAGGCAATTTTAAATTGGTTCCAGGGGTACACGGGCAGCAGTGGTGTGGTCAGTGGAGGCCTAGTGGAAGGAGTGACCGCAGACAGGCATCGAAGGCCTAAAATAATAACACATGGCTGTAGGCAATTTTAAATTGGTTACAGGGGTACACGGGCAGCAGTGGTGTGGTCAGTGGAGGCCTAGTGGAAGGAGTGACCACAGACAGGCATCGAAGGCCTAAAATAATAACACATGGCTGTAGGCAATTTTAAATTGGTTCCAGGGGTACACGGGCAGCAGTGGTGTGGTCA